>NC_084821.1:18479938-18795324 GCF_958449725.1 Rosa rugosa | reverse complement strand
CTGACAATGTCGCCAACATCGACGATAGTAAAATATTCATAGTTACAGGGTGAGCGGTAGCACACTAGTACTATTATCACACCTCCGCTTTCATCAAGGCTCATTGATGCCACCAGTAGCGTCAGCGGCTCCATCGCTACCATTACCACCAACCAGATCCATGCCTCATTCCAACTCGATATCAGAGTTTTGCTCCATCTCATAACAAAGCAAAGTATTAAAACCCCATGATCAAAATCGGCGACCTGGCCTTCACCACAGGATCAGCCACCAACAGACGTTTGGTTTGGCAAACGCTTTCCCCTCAGCCGCAGCCTCTTGAATTTTGACATTGAAATAGCAACTAACTATTAAAAGAGAAAGAAGATCGGTCCATTGGATCGATATCATTCTGACTTGCCAATCTTGCGGCGGAAACAGATGGCTCTTCGACAAAAGTCGACATTGGACTGCGGCTGTCGGATGCCCGAAAGATGTGTTTGATACCTTGTAAGGTCTCTGTAATCCCTTGTCACGGCGGCCAGGATTTGGTGATCTCTAAGCAATCGCTCGCTCTCTCATCACCGCAAGCCCTCCACCATAGTTTGTTCACTTACCTTCATGTGGGAATGGTATGACACTTATATACAATTGTTCTCTTAAATTATATTTTCTAGTTACCTTATTGCGACTCAAGCCAGATCTTGCAAACTAGTAAGCTGAGTCAATTTCTTATTATTTAATTCTTTTTTTTGAGAGAAATAGTCAGCCACTTTATTAATAATAATCATAAGAAAAATTACAACTTATAGAAGTAGGAACTACATCAAAATAGAAAATAACAAGAACAATACTAGATGCAACAAGACATCGGAAATAAAACCAAACGAGGGTACGAAGGGATGCAATTAAGCATTTGATGAAGCACCAGACATAACCCGGGCTATGTAAAACGGTACCAATAGTATGGTCAACCATACTTCCACGCAAAGATATACGTCGAATAGAGGGTAACCTTCTATCAAGGGAACCGGCGGTAGTGTGACCGACCTTGCCCACTCCATGCAACAAAATACACCGAATAGGGAGCAATCTTCTACCTAAGTAACCAAAGCAGCATATCCAAAACTCATAACAATTTAAGATCCATAGAAAGTCTCCTGGATCCCAAATGCGAACCCGAACAGCAATGGGCTCATACACCATGTGCAAAGCCCTAAGAATGAAAACCCACTCCAAAACCCTTGGGCAGTCCAACAGAGCATAGGCCCATGTCCACAGCCTGCTATGGGCACCCAAAATCACTCTTGGCACCCATGCCTTCCCTGACCTCGGCCTTGATCTCTGCTCCACCGTCCTTCGTCGCAGAAAGGGTATCCCAGCCCCACCAACTCGAAGCCGCCCTCCGCCACCCATACCACCAGCCGGAACGCGGACCCCGCCCAGATCGATCCCACCCTCGTCGCCTTCACCGGCGCCGCCCTCCTTGGCGCAGATCTTGGTTCGACCCGGCCTGCGAAATTGCTCCGCCACACCCAATCCCCTCTCAGATCGAAGGGGCTCTGACTAGCCGAGCCCCACGACAGCAGACGCCCCACGAAATAAAAACCATCTTCCGCCACCGCTGCCGATCCCAGCGATCCAAAATCCACCACTGCCGCTTCCGTCAATGCCAGAGCTGCTGACAGACGTGCCGCCATCTCCTCTGCCATGAAAGGTAGAGATACAAAAGCAAAAGGGAAACCCTAGCTTATACGTGAGACTCAGGAGGCAAAAGCTTCCGTTCTCAAACCCTAGCAGACGGCTAGGTGCGCTCTTATAAGAAAATTACCTATGGACTGCTTATTATTATTTAATTCTTAGGGCATCTCCAACCCCTTAGTCAAAGCCATAGCTATTTCAGAATTTGACACCCTTAGTTTCATTATTATTTATTCATATTTTGCATCTCCAACCCCCTTTAGCCAAACGCTAAAGCCATTTCAAAATTTTAATCAATTTAAAAAATTATTTAACTATAATATGACTATATATATATATATATATATATATATATATATATATATATACAAGCCCGATCAGAAGCGGGCGTCCGCAAGCCAGAAAAAGTGTGAATGTCCCTCTTCCGGCCTCGATCAGGCATCGATGAAGGCGCTGCGGTTGCCGGATCTGAACCAGGCCTCGATGTCGAGCCTCTGCTTGCCGCTGAAGTCGTCGATGAAGTGTTCAAAGTTGACCTTGATGGGCTTTCATGGTTTCAGGCGAGCTCATCGTACACATCTTCGATTCTGATCAGTTGAGCCTTCGCCTTGATGGTGATGCCATCAGGGACGTCCAGAGGGTTCGTCCGGCAACCGCAGCACCTCCATCACCGCCTGATCGAGCTGGAGGAGGAACGTCTGCACTTTTTCTAGGTTGCGGACGTCCTCTTCTGAACGGCTCCGTGTGTGTGTGTGTGTGTGTGTATATATATGTTTCAAGGGGCAAAAATCATTTTTCTAATTTTTCAGAAATTTTAATTTAATTTTTTGAAGATTTTTCATTTAAAAATCTGTTACTTTATTATTAGCTATAGAATTTAATCCATCGCATTTTTCTGACCGTCAGATTAGAAATTAAGTAATTATGTATATTGGTATCAATTAATCTTGTCCTTCCATTTTGAATCGAATTAATGAAGGGTGAATTAGGGCCACACATTTCTTAGCCGTTAGAAGCCCACTAGGCTTCTAGTGCACGCGGGGCCTATTGTCGGTCATCATCAGCGCGCATGTCAGGCGTGTTTATCCTTCAGCCGCTGTGGTTTTGTTATTTAGCGCAAGTCGCGCTTCTATATATTCTCCCTCGGGCGCGTAAAGGATGGCATCTACAAATTGGAGAGTGGAAGGTGGGCCCAGGCGTCTCCCACTGAAGCCATTTTGGCTTTCTACCTTCGTTCCTTAGTCATTTTGGCTATATTGAATCATTTTAAATAATAATGAATCATCTTTTTATAAAAGATAATAAATTATAAAATTATGAAAAATACAAGATTAAATAATGATTTTTTTCATTAAACAGCATATTCCTTAAAATATCTTTATCAAAAGCCATACAGCAAGCTATATATGACTTATTAGAATTAATCTAACCATGTCATTTTGGATGCCAAATTTATGTTTATGGATATATAGCTAGGGTTTGCTCTAGATTGAAGATGAACAAGGGGCCTGCCAGATTCCAGGTTTAGAACTCCTTGGACAGTACGATTCATTAGTTACATGCATAGATTCGCATCAATAAACCAAATTAATTTTACATGTCGCAGATTGTCAAACACAAATGCAATGACAATTAGCACAGGGATGAGTTAGAAAAGCCACCAATTCACCGAAAAGCATCCACCAAACCAACATAATGGAACTGCTGGCACCCTGTAGACTTCATCAACCGCCTTTTACCCCTTCGGGGACGTTCAATTCCTTCCGGTTATGGGGTTATGAGGAAGAAGAGTTATTTGTTATACTGTAGAGTGTGGAATGGAAGAACAGTTATAGGGTATTTGGCACGAAATTACAGTTCAAGGTATTTTTTCGCATTCAGTGCACCGGGAAAAAATGCCTTTGCCCTAACGTCGGCAAAAACCATCGCCTAAATTTGTTTAATGAAACATGCATTCTGTTAAACTTTATAACAGCATTTCCTTATAGCCTGAAAGGCTTTTCAGAGGATGCTGATATTACGGCAATAACCATAAAACAGTAATAATTAAGAAGTATGAGAACGCATAAGATAATCCGAAATAGACCAATTGAAATTTAGTTCATGATAAAAAGAACAAAAATTCTTAGCCACCTTTGGCAAAACCAAAAGCACCTAGACTCCTGCGCCACCGCCGGTCAAGCACCCAATTCTGGGAATGGACACTTAACAACGATGGCAACAAACTAAAACCTATAGACCGACTCAACAAACTAGCAAAAGAAACCTTAATAAAGTTTTCAAGATTTAATTTTTTATTAAGAAAGATTTCGCCTATCGAAATCTTAGGGTGGGCCATGACGGTTCACTTCTTCTTAGCAGCAGACTTGGTCACCTTGGCACCAGATGGATCCTTCTTCTCAACATTCTTGATGACTCCAACAGCAACTGTCTGGCGCATGTCCCTTACTGCAAAACGACCTAGAGGTGGGTACTCAGAGAAGGTCTCCACAACCATGGGCTTGGTGGGAAGCATCTTAACCATACCAGCATCACCATTCTTCAAGAACTTGGGCTCCTTCTCAAGCTCCTTACCAGATCGCCTGTCAATCTTTGTCAAAATCTCACCAAACTTCACAGCAATGTGGGAGGTGTGGCAGTCGAGCACTGGAGCATATCCATTTCCAATCTGGCCAGGGTGGTTCATGATGATGACCTGTGAGGTGAAGTTAGCAGCTTCCTTGGCAGGGTCATCCTTGGAGTTGGAAGCAACATAACCACGCTTGAGATCCTTGACAGCAACATTCTTCACATTGAACCCGACGTTGTCACCAGGAAGAGCCTCCGGGAGAGATTCATGGTGCATCTCAACAGACTTAACTTCAGTAGTAAGCCCACTGGGACCAAAGGTCACCACCATACCAGGCTTGATGATCCCAGTCTCAACACGTCCCACAGGCACAGTTCCAATGCCACCAATCTTGTACACGTCCTGAAGTGGGAGACGGAGGGCCTTGTCTGAGGGCCTCTTTGGCTCGTTGATCTGGTCGAGCGCCTCAAGAAGGGTAGGACCCTTGTACCAGTCGAGGTTGGTGGACCTCTCAATCATGTTATCACCCTCAAATCCAGAGATGGGAACAAAGGCAATTTTCTCTGGGTTGTATCCAACCTTCTTCAGGTAGGAAGAGACTTCCTTCACGATTTCATCGTACCTTGCCTTGGCATACTTGGGAGTGGTGGCATCCATCTGCATACATTTTAAAGAGTTAGAGATTCTTATCAATAATTAAAACCATAATCTCAGATACCAGGACAACTGAGGCTCACCTTGTTACAGCAACAGATCATCTGCTTGACACCAAGAGTGAAAGCAAGCAGAGCGTGCTCACGGGTCTGACCATCCTTGGAGATACCAGCTTCAAAACCACCAGTGGTGGAGTCGATGATTAGGACAGCACAATCAGCCTGGGAGGTACCAGTAATCATGTTCTTGATGAAATCACGATGTCCGGGAGCATCGATGACAGTGCAGTAGTACCTGGTGGTCTCAAACTTCCACAAGGCAATATCAATGGTGATACCACGCTCACGCTCAGCCTTGAGCTTGTCCAACACCCAGGCATACTTGAATGACCTTTTGTTCATCTCAGCAGCCTCCTTCTCAAACCTCTCGATCACACGCTTGTCAATACCACCAAGCTTGTAGATCAAGTGACCTGTGGTGGTCGACTTGCCAGAGTCGACGTGGCCAATGACCACAATGTTGATGTGGGACTTTTCCTTACCCATGATGAGCTCTTAGCAAAAAAACTGTAATCACAGACATAAAAAAACTGAAATCAGTCAATTTCATTAAACAGAAGACACATAACAGAATCATATTCTCAACAAATAACACCACAATTCACATAAAATCAATTACAGACAAAGAACTCATTGAGAAAAAAAAATTACAAAAAAAGAACTCAGTCCCTTAGATGTTCATAACAATCTGCGATCATATCCGCAAATCATTACAGGTCTGTAGGACTCATCACTGTTCCTTGCAAATAAATAAAATTCCAAAACCAAACAAAGCTCAAAGTAAATATCATAAATTCGAATTTCAAAAATCAAAAACAGAAAATCATTTGAGCACTGATATTGCTTCAAAGAAACGAATCACATGAAACCGATCGATCAAATCCACAAACCAGATAATGAAGCACAATATCCAAAACGAATCGATTCAAGCTGAATCTAAATATTTTATTTTTTTTATTAATAAAAAATTTGCATGCCTGCATGAGATCGAACAACAGTAAAAACAGATACATACACCTAAAACAATAATCGATCCAGATCTAATCACAGAACAACAAATACACAGATCAAAAATCATCAATCGTTTCATCTCATTTTAACAAACAAGAACCAATTCAAACGAAGAAAAAATTGTAGCAATCAAATCAGCAATGGTGCATATATAATCAAACAAACGGAATCATAAACGATTTAATCGTAAAAATAAACGGAATCGGAGAATGAGATCGAACCTGAAGAATGAGACTGAAGGAGAATGAGGCTCTCGAAACGTCGCCGGCCTTGGAGATTGTGCGAGCGTCACAGAGAGAGAGAGGGAGTGCGAGAACTGTGAGTGAGAAAGACGTGAATTTAAAGAGGAGCAGTGACTACTTGGGTTAACTAGGGTTTATTTCTCAGCCATTGGATCAGGATCGGACGATTGAGATAATTACATTTCACTGCGGCTGTGATGACCTAATTTGCGAGTGTGAGATAATGAAATGACAAATATGGGCCTATAGCAGATTTTTTTGGCCCATTTTGTGGCGTAGAGTTTGATCCCAAGAGCGTTACCATGTAAAACGGAGTCAAAACGTTAGGAGTTTGCCTCAAAGCCGTCTCTTTTTAATAAATGCTTTTAAGATAGAAAGAATAATTTGATATGTTAGGTTTTTTAGGCTCGGTGAAATACTAAAAAGACAACTAAAGTCTAAAATTACATAAATTTGTCGAAAAAAAAAAAAACTAAAATTACATAAAAGATATGAAGCCCAAATAAAAAAAAGCCCACAAAACATCAAAAAAATGCAAATATGTACCCAAATTGATACAAATACCGAAATACGTATTACTTTTCTTTAGTTTTTATTTTTCATTTTTATATACTAACAAAATTAGGTAATATTATCTAGCCGTAGCCGCTCTCTCTAACCTAGGGTTAGGGTTTTCTTTTGCCGACTGCGTAGTTTTCTCTCGTTCGTCACGTCAATGGCAGCGATCGACGCAATGGCAGCCCGCCTGGCCTCCTCCCTCGCCCTTGCTGATGGGAAACAACCAGTGGATCTGCGCCCGTCCAAAGGGTTGAGACAACCCGAAGCTTTCATGATTGGTAAGCTACTTACGGCGAGGGAATACTCTCGCAGATCGTTCCTGGGAATGTTCCGGGCTGCATGGAGGATTAATGGTAGCCTCCGAGTGGAGGAGGTAGGAGAAGATGATCGAGTTCTGTTCACCTTCACAGACCCACATGATGTTGATCGTGTTTGGAAAGGTGGACCATGGGGCTATAACAGAGCTCCGATCGCCCTTGCTCCATATGATGGTGTCAGCCCGACGGTGGACGTACCTCTCAAGCAGTCATCATATTGGATTACGCTGCAAGGAATACCACCTGCCTTCAGATCGGAGCGTATTATGCGCCTCATTGGAAGCACGCTTGGTGACTTCAAGGAAATCGATCGTCCGACATTCAGGAATCGGGTCATGCGTATCCGGGTTGAGATCGCCTACATCAAGCCTCTACTATTCCGGCGTCGATTCTGGGTGGAAGACGCAGTCCAGATCATAGTACAGTTCAGGTACGACAAGATCTTTGGTCGCTGCGGCACTTGTGGACTAGTTACCCACGTCGGCCTCCCCTGCTCCGGACCGGAGCTTGCTGAAGATACTGATACACCGGCAGGGACAGTTGCACCACCCACCGCTTTGGCTGCCCTACGGGAACAACCGGTATCGAACCCTAACTCCAGTAGGGTGGAGATCAATAACCAAACCCTAATCTTTAAAGCTCAGATACCAAGGAGTATACCAGAAGCTTTTCTTCCTCAGTCGGTCATGAACATGCGACGCAATAAGAGACATGTGCAAATTCGGGAACTACCTGAACCAAGACATAATGAAAATTCAATTACTGGACTGCGTAGGATTCGAGAAGATGATGAGGTAACCATCTCTCCTAAAAAACTCCGTTTGAGCCTTGCTATTGGAAAGAAAAATTTAGATGCAGTGACTATGGGCTTGTTAGAGGGACCTTCGAACAACAATGACCAACCTAAGCGAAAGAGAGGACGTTCTGTTGGAAGTGTGAACAAGCTGCCTTATGGAACTGCAGGAAAAGGAAAAAAGAAGGACGGAGAACAAGAAAAGACAAAGAGCAAAAAGACCAACCTGATGCCGAGGTTGTTAGCTGTTGATGAACCTGAAACAAGCACTAACTCTAACCCTAAGGGGAAAGAGCAAGTGCTTGTTTAAGGTACAAAATTTCAAGACATTCTGAACATCAAGAGTACTTCTCAAGTGGGAGTGATTTCTATACACTTTCTAAGATGTTTCTAGTTGATATGTGTACCACAATTGAGTGCTGGCAGATTAGACTAGATGAATTGATTTTGCCTTAGGAAGTGAGATTACTTTTACTTATTTTGTTGGCTTGTTGTTCAGCGAGCGACCATTTTAGCTTTAATGAGTTTAGGTGTGACTTAGATAGGACTCCCGGTAAAATTCCGGATCTTCTTATGTAAGTTCTGTTAGACTCTGGCCTGTTTTCATGGCTTTGATATCTAATTAAATCAAATCCTTTCAAAAAAAAAATTAGGTAATATTAGTTCATTTGTATCAATCAATGGGACAATGGGGTGACAGAACACCAACACAACCTCGATGCAATACAACTAGAACCCGCCAGTCGTCCCTCAGTAGGTCCTTTTTTCAAAACAAAAGAGTATAAGGGAGAAGAGCGGGGGATTAGGCCAAAACCACTCTTATAAATAGCAAAATCAAACAACACAAAAAATAGAAGCAGATAGAATTTGGAACTCACAAAATGGAGCCTGACGAAACCACAAGTTATGGACAACAATAGGAAACTCCCGATGAGTAATTAAAAATTGTGGAATAGTGTCTCACCATGATTAGCTAGAGCATCAGCAATCTCGAAGTGCCTTACTTTTGTTTTTAATCAAACTCAACAAGACACGAATTGTTAAAGTTTGACGAGAAGATTTTCTTTCTTACACAAAAAAAAAAAACACGAAACTACAACTTCAAACAAAAGAAAATTGACAAAGCAATACCTCCACTCCAACTATGCAGGTGAAAATTAAGCATTAGGAGAAGTAAAGAGAATGGCACATAACCGAATCGACGCACAGGCAAGGAATGGCCTAACAAAAGAGTACACCACATGATGGCATAAAAGAGAAATATCGTTCATGCAAACTTACAGGACAATTAAATTACTATCTCGCTACATTGTTGCCCGGAGATCTTTATGAAATAAATAGACGGTTTATCATAATTATAGTAATTATCGCCATAACCATTCATTTATTTAATACAATTAATTGTTGAATGATTTTTTTGATTGAGTTTTTGCATAAGTGATCTTCAAAGTGTAATTGTTATAAACTATCTGAGGTAATAGAACTATCTTATTCAGTCTCATTAGCCTATTTTATATAGAGTAATAGATGTAATGTTTACATACTAAGTACATAACTAATGTATATTTACGTGAACATTTAGAAAAATATTTACAACACTAATTAAGTTACAATATAAACAGTGGGATCACAAAATTATAAGGGTTCTTGACCCAAAACACCAAAATTAACCCACTTGCCCCAGCAACAAATTTTTATTCTCACTAACACAATTTAAACTAACTTGACATTTTTACCCTCAGTCTAATTAAAAAACTACATCCATGACATTTTCACACTCCTCCCTCCCTCACGCTCACGGCCTAGATCCCCAGTGGTCCTCGTCGGTGTCGTCACCGTCCTCGCCGGTCACCAAAACCAACCCTCTTCGTCGTCTAAAACTCTCTCTCTCTCTCTCTCTCTCTCTCTCGCCGGTGACTGATCATCAGAGTAGTCCTTGCTGCTTCCGCGGTGGCGAAGGCGACAAGCTCGTCGTCAATGGCGTCGACGATCAGAGCCTACTCCATGCCTTTGATTCGCAGTGAAAACCCCAAACCCATCGGAAACTGGCGACTCATATTCGCAATTGGACTCGGAATCTTGATCAATTTAGTTTCTTCAAAACAGCGATTCGATTCGGAGTGAAGGCTATCGTAATCGGAACCAACCTCTGCGATGAACCAACCCTGCCGCTGCTCTCAAAACCGACACGAGATCTTCCAGCGTCGGCAAATAGAATCCGCCCTGGCCCATATCCCAGACTTCGACCCATAAGCTCTCCAAACTTGATTACGGTAAGTAAGGACTGTAATTGGTCTCGAATTATACTGTTCGTATGTTCTGGGATTCATTTCACTTTAACTTCAATTGTTCAATGGGGATTTTTTGTATCTCTGTGTATTGATGTATTGATGCAATGCAATTGGGTGCCCACATCATTTTCTGGGTGCCCAAATCATTTTTTTTTTTGGCAAATGACAGCAGAAGCCCAGAAGAAAAGAAAAAGGAAAAAAAATCAATAAGCAGTAAAGGTCTATTGGAGGGCAATAGACGTTTTGAATTGATATAATCTCTTCGTTTTTTTCTTTAATCAAAGTTTTATTTGTCTAATTTTAGGAAGATTAGTTATCATTCCGACTACCAAAAGTTCTATTAGGGAGCAATAGACGTTGATTGCCCCTCTATTGGGAGGCAATAAACATCCACTAAGGAGTAAGGGCCAATAGACTATTGGGGCAATAGGCGTCTATTGGGAGGCAATAGACGTCTACTGGGGCAATAAATATTTCCGGTGACCTATGAAATCTCTGGTGAGGTTTTCAGAAAAGTCCGGTGGGCGGCGGCCGATGACTAGAATCCGACGACCGGTGACAGGGCTCCGGCGAAGTCTCCTATGGTTTCTCTCTCTTCCATTTTCTCTCTCTCTCTCTCTAAGTAACACATGGGTGAAGGTAAAATGGTATTAAAAAAAAAAAACTTTATGAGGTATTAGGAAAGACTTTCTTAGAGTGTTTTGGGTAAGGGGGAATTAAAAAAACTTAATGGGGTAAGTGGAAAAAAAAAATCTCTAGAAATGGAGTAAATGGACAAAAACCAAAATTATAATATAAAAGTACATTAAACACAATATGGTGAATGGGCTCGTTCGTCCAAGATGTGAATCTAAGAATCATCCTCTCTCTTACATATTTTTTATATTTACATTTAGATTCTATATATAGTTATCTCTGTTATCATCTTCACTACTATGAAATTCATACAAGCACAAACTAGGTGAATATTGCTGCCGAGAGGTGAAAGAGTAAGGTTGAGAATTGGGCACACGTCGGGGCTGGATTCGGCTCTGTAATTGAGTTTTTTGGCATCAGCTGAAATCGAACCGAAAGTGTTCGGTTTGCTCAGATTTGTAACCATGATCGTACACAGACTTTTCAGTTACTAAAAGTTTGGTTTACCGAGTTAAATGATAGTTTCGATATTTGAAAACCTCGATCATTAGAATTTAGAGGCGAAAAACGATTGCAGAAAAAAATTCAGTGATACTTCAACCATAAAATATTATATTTTATGTAGAGGTTTATAAGCCTCTGATCTATAGATGGTGAGGTTCATAAACCTCATATCTATAAGTCAAGTGAGAAGATAGAGGATTGTAGTATGAGGAGGAAGAAAAAATGAAAAAAAAAGTAGAATAAGAAAGAGAACAGAACGAAGAAGAACAAACATAAAATAGAGATTGAGGAAGAAAAAATAAATAAATAAAGGTCGTGTAGGCTTCTAGCCTTTTAATTTATTTTGGATTAAATAACCTTAGTTTGGTTGGTTCGGTCGAAGCCGAATTTATACTTAACATAAATTGGAACTATACCAAGTTGAGCCATTTGGTTCGGTTGTGCCGAGCTGAAGATCTAGTTTAACTTCAATTTTGATATGAACCAGCTCGATTTGACCAATTTTCGGCTGATTTCAATTCACTCGGTAAAAAAACCCAGCCCTAACACAAGTAAGAGGGGGCAGGTGAGAGTTGGCGGGGATGGCAAGGCGCTTGCTTGAACAGAAACTCCACCCAAGTTCGAGTCCCAATATTCACAAGTTCTTCATTGGTATGTCGAGTATTGGGGTCTTACAGGACCCATGTGACGTTGGTAAAAATGTTAGCTTCATGAAGTATGGGTTATCACAAGACCCGACTGTCGGATGCTTGCGCGCTTTCAAAGTGGAAAACCTTAGACCTGTGAGCTCTGACTGCTGTCACGTGGTAATTGACGCTGGACTCAAATTGAGTTACGGCAAGCCAGATGTGGTTCATAATGTTTATGGGCTGGTGTGAGCTGCCTCCCATCCAAAATACCCGTTGCCACAAAAAAAAAAAAAAAAAAAAAAATAAAAAAATAAAAAAACCAAGCAGGAAGGGTGCGGTAAAAAGAAGTTTGTACGTTTTATAACATAAATAAGAAAAATGGTAAAATCACGCTGTTTTACAATTTTTGCACCTTTGCAGCCTTCTTCTCTGTCTCGCTGTTCCACACACACTGTCTCTATCGCCACTACCAGAAAAGTACTCTTTTACGGCGCATTATATTTACGGGTCGATTCGCTCCATAACATATCTTCTTCCTGAATCAGTTGATCCGATCCTCTCATCTTTCATCCCTTCTCCTGATAATCCTTTCAGGTAGTTTATGACTTGATATTGTATAGCTTTTCCTTTTCCAGTTACATGTCACATTCTTCTGGTTTGATTCAGCTCTATTTCTCAAGCCTTAGTGAATTGTTCATCTGCTGCTTTTGTTTCAAGAGGGGTATCTGTGTTTTGATATGGGTTTTGGTGTAAAGTGTAAACCGCTTGTGGGTTTAGATTTCTTTAATTCTTTTCATATTTTGGATTCTGGGTCAGCTTCAATTCCTTCTTATCTCCATGTGCCTATCCACAATGAGTTAGGGTTATACCTAATAAAAGAGTGACCCTGTTTCTTGATTTATGTGATTGTTTGTTGATCAAATGCAATTAACTTTGTGTGGTTATAGAAAGGTCTAATTTGAATGGTTATTTATGCTATGTGGTTGTTGATTTGGGAGAAGATCAACCTTTATGTAGTTTGTTGAAATGACCAAAACAATTCCTTTTTGTGTTTTAGTTTTGTAATGTTGTGTAATTGGGATCATTTAAGAGAAACAGTGTTGAGCCTGCAGACCTGTAATGATTTGCAGGTATTATCATACATTTCGGAGAGCATCGCTCCGTTCCATATCTGTAGTGCTTCTCCCAGTTACTCTCCCTAAAATAATTTCTTTCCGTTTTGTTTTTTCATGTGCTTTTCTGTAGAGCATTTGATGTGTCTATGCTGTGTGTTGATCTGTTAGATGATGAAACTTCACATTTGGATGATTTGAGAAATGATTCTCTTGTTTTATAAAATTTCATTATATTGGAGTTGTTTATCTAACTGAGCTTTAATTTTCTTTTTGTTCTGTATGTCACTTCAGTTTTCTTGCTGAAAAGCCACATGGTATACGGACGCCTACCAAATTAGCAAGTTCAATAGTACAGAATTCGGTGTTTCTCACCTTTTGGTAATTGCTCAGTTATCGGTAATATGATTTCTCTTCGTGGACATTGCTGCAGAAATAGTTGCACGCTCAAAAACCTCAGTAGCAAGCACTTTTCTGAAAGCCCTTTTCATCAGTACTTGTCCAACCTGAAGAGCATGGATGCTCATTCATATAGTTTGAATCCCATTAATAGTACTCTGAGGCCAATACACTATTTGACTCAACCCCACTTTGACATAGTACCCAAAGTTGCTTCCAATGGATTTCTTGGTATATACGAGCGATTTTCATTGCATAAGTTTTACTCATCCCCATCTCGATCTTTTAGAAGGAGAGAAAATAAAAGATTAGAATCCAGTAGAAAACCAGCCCTTAATGAAGCCCAATTTCAAAGGTCTGTATCCCAGTTGTTGCCTAGATTTACACCTGAAGAACTGTGCGATGTTATAACTAAGCAAGATGATCCTCTTGTGTGTTTAGAGTTGTTCAATTGGGCATCGCAACAGTCGCGGTTCAAACATGATGTTAACAGCTATCACATTACAATAAAGAAACTTGGTGTAGCTAAGATGTACGAAGAGATGGATGACATTGTCAACCAAGTGCTTGCTATCTCTCACATGGGTTCTGAGGCGCTTTTCAATTCCATTATCTACTTTTTCACAGAAGCTCGGAAGTTGACTAGAGCTGTCAATATATTTAAACATATGAAGAATAGTAGAAACATGGACTGTAGGCCTTCAGTTAGGACATACAATATTCTGTTTACTGCCTTTTTGAGTAGGGGATGTAATACCTACATAAATCACATGTATATGGAAACCATAAGATGTCTGTTTAGGCAAATGGTGAATGATGGGATTGAACCCGATATTTATACTTTGAATTCAATGATTAAGGGGTATGTTCTTTCCCTTCATGTGAATGATGCACTTAGAGTATTCCATCAGATGGGTGTGGTCTATAACTGCCTGCCAAACACATTTTCCTATGATTATCTCATCCATGGATTATGTGCTCAAGGCCGAACAAACAATGCTAAGCAGTTGTGCAACGAAATGAAGACTAAAGGGTTTATCCCGAGTAGTAAATCCTACAACTCGTTTGTGAATGCTTTGGCTCTTTGTGGAGAGATTGAGGAGGCAGTGAAGTATTTGTGGGAGATGATTGAGAAGCGAAGGTCAACTGAATTCATTACTTATAAGACAGTACTTGATGAAATGTGCAGACAAGGACAGGCTGGACAAGCAATGAAGTTGCTAAAAGAATTTCAAGAGAGAGACATTCTGAGTGGGCATGCTTACAGGAAGCTCCGATATGTGCTTGAAGATGACTATGGAGATTCTGTTTCCCATACTCGATTGAGGTAGTATTATTGATCATATATGAACACATCTTCAATTACTTTGACATTTATATATCTTCTGGACTACCAGTATCTTTAGTCTGGGCTACTGGCTCAAGGAGTATATGTGGTTAGAAACTGGTTTTCAGTTAAAATTTCTTCTTTGGTTTGAGTCAATAATATTGCCAATTTGGTTAGGATAATAGTATGAATTTTGTTGTTTCTTAGTTACCTGTACTGGTATGCAGTTCTTGGATTATAATTTATAAGCCATAACTATCTTATCATCACTTGTAGCCTAGTTGACGATAAAATTGATAAACAAAGTCTGTGAATGAAACTTTCTCACTTACCGAATAAACATTTGTCTGTTAGAACAGGTTGATACTCTGCTACCTGTTTGAACCTTTCTTATTGAGGATTGTACAGGGCATTGTACGGGAAGCCTGCTACCTTGGAGTGATCTCTAGTTATTAGTTTGCATCTTATTTGATTTGCTTAGTTGGTTTGAACAAAGTCTGATTCAGTGGCTCCTTTGTTGTTTTGCAGATAAACAGAGTCTAAAGATTACACACTTTTTTATAGCTGAAGTTAGCCAATGCATCATTAGATATAGTTTGATGATCACAGAAAGGGTTGCCATTTGGTTGAAATTCATTCTTAGGCAATAATACAGCTTAGCCCACCAAAACACAATGCTGTTAACAAATCAGCACAGCTCTTGCTGCCAAGCATGTATTCAGCCGCCCCTCTTCCACTGGCACATGCTCATGTGGCATCATCATCCTCGTCCAAGACAAATCCAGGTGTTTTAGGAGCACCACCAGACCTCTGTTCGACTCCATGGACTCACCGGTCAGTGTACCCAACATTCAATCTGGGGTATTTATTTTATGTTGTGAAAATCTTTAATGTTGAGATGAGTAATTACTAAACTCTGAGTGATCATGGCAGAGAAGGCGAAAAATGATGCAATGAAGAAGGTGGCATGTGTGGCTGAGCTTCTGGTCGAAGCAATGAATGGTGGGGTGAAGGAGTTGTTTATAAACGAGAAGCGAATTGAGCTTGAAATCCAAGCATTGGCTGCCACCATTTCGCGCTTCATCAAGCAGACTGATAAGTGGTTATCAGTCGCCCACATCTCAGAGGAATGATCAGGGGTGACCTCTTATGATCTAAGCATCTGGACACCTTACAGTTGTTAAACTACTTTTGAATTGACATTAAGACACATTTACTTGGGCAATTAATGACATCCGGAAGGAGTATGAGGTGGAGAAGCTGGAGATAGTAGACATGGAAAAGCAAAAGGTTTGCTCATTACTATCTCCTGGAAATCTGGAATATGTTAGAGATAAATCAAGTTCTTGAATTGACTTCGTTTAATTAAAACTTCAGGCAGAAAAACTTGTTTGAGAAAGGGAGGTAGAATGTGAGAAAAGCTTGAAGAATGCGAAGAAGAATCTAGGCAGCACTTAATGCGTGTTCAGGAGGAACATACTGCGCTGGTATGTGTGGGAAAGTGGTGCATGCTATTAAACATAAAACTGATAATCACTTTTTGCAGAAAATACATTTGTTTGATAACGACATGATGGTATTTTTTTTTTCCTACGCATTCTCTGACATTATCAAACATTTACATTTAGTGGAGGAGTAATTATTTTCCACATGTTAAATACCTCTCAGCAATCAGCATATATTGCATTGAACAAATTCTTCGTTCCTCAGCATTCACCATTAGTCTATATGTAAATTATATAAGCTGACAAAACAACAAAAGCAGAAAAAAATTTGTTTTGTACTCAAGTCTGTTTGCACCGGTAATAATTCTACTATATAGCCTACCTGCAATTTTGTTAGTGACTCAGTGACTGGGCAACTCTTTTCATAAAATTAATCCAAATTTTACCCTTGGCCCTGTTCTAAGTAGCTCAGTTTTGATTTGAGAAGTCGCTCCTTTTCTGAGGCATTTCTGTTACATGCTTCTGACTATGTTCGTAACTACACTAACTAGTTTGCTACATATAGAGGAGAACATTATTGACTTTCATATTTTGGGTCTACTTTTCAGCAGGAACATGATAAAATGGAACAGAGTCTAAAAGCTAAACACAGTGAAGAACTAAGGCAGATCCAACTTCCAGCTGAAAACAAGTTGAGAGATAGTTGGAAGAGGCAATCAGGGAGATTGAGCAACTGAAGAACGAGAGAGAGAGAGAGTTTGCGTGCATAACTGAGGATATTCTGGGAATTTGCAGACTCAATTGACACAAGCACAAGAAGACATTCAGCTATTGAGAACCAGTGTTGGGTCTTTGGGGACTCAATTGACACAATTACAAGAAATCATTCAGGAATGGAACACCGAAGTTGGGAATTTGCAGACACATTCTTGAATGCTTTCTTGTACTTGTTTCCAACACTGGTTCTCAATACCTGAACGTCTTCTTGTGCTTGTGTCAGCTGAGTCTGCAAATTCCCAAAATGCCTCGGTTCTGCATGCAAACTATCTCTCCTTCAGTTGGTCAATCTTCCTGACGGCCTCTTCATGCAGCTTTAAGCTCAAACTAAGTTGGGTCTAATATGCCTAAGTTACTAGACTGAGAGCTTTGAGGCGTCAGCATAAAGATGAGATTAAGATGCTTCAGGAGGGCTTGGATTTTCTAAAGTACTTATCTTCCCTATGTTCTTTCTGAATTTTTTTTTTTTTTGGCACATTTTTTACATATTCTTGTTATCCCAGGAGGAGAAGCAGAGGGCATTACTGCAACTGGACAGGGTCTTCATCAAGAGGGTTTACCTGCGGAGTCTTAGTTGTGCTTTTGGTTGGGTTTGTTGGTTCTTAGCTTGTTGAGTCTCTTACTGGTGGTGTTCGAGATTTGCCTTTCAGTTAATTAAACTGCAAAAGAGTTTATGTACAAAACTGAGAAGGAATCTTTACCATGTACTTTTACCTGCTTTATTTCTTTTTACAGATGTCTTCGTCTAGTCTATTGAAGTTTCAACTATAAATCATCAAGAAATAAAAAAGGAGCTGAAGAGATCAGATTTGGGAAGGAGTTCTTTCTGAAGGTTCAGAAAAAGATTTAAGAATTATTGTAATTATTCATCTTTCATATCTGGATTTATAATGCATGGATTATTTACATTGCATGAATTATAGCCAGTCACCTAGACCCAAACTCGTTTGATCCCCCCAATGTAATAAAAAAAAATGCACTCCTGTTGCTTTTAAGTGCGATAGGCGTATTCTTAGTTTGAAAGGAAATTTTGGAGTGTCATGAACAAACAGAGAATCCTATCTTCAGATTAGTGATGTTTGTGTAATTTTCCTAATAATTTTATCTCCAATAGAAATAAATGCAAATCTGCATATTCATGATATCAAGGGTTCTAGGAGAAAACAATACCATAAGAACGTTATTTACGCTTCAATTTCCTGCGTGACATCAAACTTAGGTTAATATTTTCATTTTGAGTTTCAATCATTCATATAGTTATGGGAAGTTGTTTATGTTCAACAATCCATATTCAATATTCAATAAATATAAGCAAATTACCGATCAGATCACTTTTGGACACTACTATTTCTGAAGACATGTATATTACAAACTCTCCAAACCTAATTTAATAAAATCTGTCAGTATAAGGGAGCCTTGGAATTGAATATAATCAAGTTCTTTTTCAATTTAGTAGGGAGCCGAGAGCCCTAACGATTTTACTCGTCTCTGATTTAGCAACTTTTTTGTACCAGCCATGGAATCCAGTATTCATAATCTCAAGAGATCGTAATTTGCAAAATGTGGTGAAGAATATAAATTTCGGGCTCTGAAACATATTCTCTTCTCAAGTGATCCTTCATTCTGGGCAAATCTGGAGACAGGTTTATCAAATACTTTAGAATTTGATGATTTTCAATCCAAACAGTATCAAAGTAACAGGATCAGTACAAAACTACCAACTTAGATGCAAACAAGGTGCAAAAATACCACCGACGGTGGTGAATAATATTTAATCATAACAGACAGACTATCTAAACTTTGAATGGCATTGCATGTCTCAAAACTTGACAGAATACAGTCCGTGTCTAGCCTTGTGTCTTGCGACTTCTCTTTTCCTCGATACCCGACTGAGAAAATCTACGTCGTAGAATTTCTAGAACATCTTCCATTTTTCCATCTTTAAGGGCCAGCAGAACCATGGAATGATAGAGCACATCTCCCATCTCTGAGGCAGTACGTGACTTATCCTCATTCTCCTCTAATGTTCGACATAGCTCATCTGCCTCTTCCCTAGAGTGAGAAAAGAAAACCATCAGCTCGTGAAAATACAGAAGATAGATTATGTATTAGCATAGTGTTCCAAGTATATACACATACATTGCCAGTATACATATTACTTCTCTAATTCCCTTAATAACTTGTTGATTTCTTGAATAACAACTCGCATAACATCATACCTGATTTTCGAACACAACAATTTCTCATCAAGTAGTAGTCGTCTCGTCCATGAGGGCTTTCCAGATTGTGGGACTTCTAGTTCTCCTTTTCGCTTTGCAATTGTAGATTCTAAAGAGTTCAGAGTGGTCAACGGGAATTTATCTCCTCTGCTCTGTCACAGATTATCTGAATCACTTACAAAACATAGTGTAATTTGACCTGCGTAACGAAAAATAATAGAAGACATAGTAATCTTATTCTAATTGTTTAAGGCTGAAAACCTGCTGATCTTCTAACAAATCAATCACCGAGGTGTAATAGCAAGTCTCTGCTCCTGTGTGGCAAGTAGGGCCATCAGGCTTCCCTAGGTATATTATCTGAGAAAAAGTACCATTTCAAGGTAATATACGAGCACGAAAAGGAAATATTAGCAAATATGTTTCAACAAGACTAGACCAACAACATACAGAGTCTCGATCACAATCAAGGAAGATGTCATGGACATTAATGAAATTATTGGAGGTCTCTCCCTTTGTCCACAGTGCTGATCGCGACCGACTGTAGAATGTGGCCTTCCGGGAGGAGATTGTTGTAGCCACTGCTTCCCTGTTTGCAAACCCTTGCATCAAGATGGCTCCTGTGTCAACATTTTGAGCTATTGCAACTGCTAAACCTTTGTCATCCCACTTTACACTGTCTAACACTGTTTTGACCTGAAAGCATGTCCAAAGTTTCTATGAAGAAACAGGAAAAAGAGGACAAAAGATGACTAACAATTGAGATTAACGCATAACTCATTTGCATAGACTAAACAGTTTATTCAAACAAAGGTGGAAAAATAAAGTGTATGTTAATATGAAAACAAGAAACTGACAAATCTTTATGAGTGGTTCATCGAAAGGAAAAAGGAAAATGATAAACTAAAATCAGTAAAAACTAATAAATTGCATCTGCAGTAATTCACACACATTGAATAGGGGATAGTGGTAAATCACACAGATGAGGTTCTTCCAAAACTAAGAAAATAAATATGGACAAACAGGATCCATATAAACATGATGAATGGGGAAAAAAGAAAAAAAAGAACAAGTATAAACTCATGGATTACAAAATTGAAACTAGTTGAGTGTCATTAGATAAACAAGAGTGCTGAATGATGAACACCCTAAGACAAATACATGGTAACTAAGACTTCACTATAGAAAATTTTGTTCTTTCTTTTGCCAAACTTTGTAATGTTTCTACCTACGCCCCAATCAATATATGGTAGACACTGCAGTGACATGTCGATGGTACTGGTAATTATATGATTTAAAAGTGCAATCGGAGAAAGAAGTCTGAAAAGTAAGTTTAGATTCTGACATGGCAATTACCTAACTACATTTGCAACAATACCTGGTTAGCCAAGGGAAAGGAAACTCACAAGTATATGGTTTGTAAATAACACGTACAGTTAAGGAAAAGAGGTTGGTATGAAAAGGCCAGAGGTAGCTCAATATACTATACATCAACAAAAGGGCAATGATGGATACTTTGAAGAGAAAATTTTGTTATATAATGAGAAACTCCATTGCATTTGCTTCTGTATCAAATGTTTTTCAGACATGTAACATCCCTACCACATCAGGCTTTGGTAGACACGATACATTAGACACTATCGCTAGTTAAAGTGTGGGAGTCTCATTGAACTAGAAGAAGAAATAATCATTTGTGATAAATGAATTTATGTTGTTTCATGTTATGGTTGACAGGTTCAGGATCTGCTGAGTAAAAGAAAACCATCCATTTAATATCATTCACAGGTTTTTTGTTTTAGACATGTACCAGTCCCTACCATATTACAGTGAACAAGGCAGACACCTGACAAGAATGACAATCAATATGGGATTACTACATAAATAGGCACCTTTGATTGAAGATGAAGGTCCCTGTTGAAGTTGTTGGTGGAAGCATAAACAAGACAATTGCTCTTTCTTTTGAAATTCACTCTACCATGATAAAATGAAGTAGATATGGAAAGCCGAGACGGGGAAGAAACTCTGACTGATTGCAGACAATGGAACTGTGAACTTGCCATTCATATGAACCTTCCTGTGACAATGAAAGCAAGATGAAATTATTCTCACCAAAAAAAAAAAAAAAAAAAAGTTGTAACAATAATAAGACAAAACAAAAAGAGAGGAGCATTTATATCCGGAACAGATACTACAAAATCAAAGAAAAACACAAGAGGCACTCAAAAATAAAATCTTCAGAGGAAATGAGGCGGAGACAAAAAAAAAATGCCTGCAAATATTCAGATGAACCCTGATAATAATGATAGGGATGTCCTAAATGAGAACAGGGATTTATGATAAAAAAAAAAAATTAAAGTTCCATCCTGACAAGCCAACATCAAATGTTGATGTCTAAATCTTGTAAATAAATAAAAAAAGGTTCATGCAGTAATCAGACATGAAAATGAAAGAACATAATTGACCTAACATCTAATTGAGAGACATTTACTAGATTCTGTTATTTTGTCGTGATTTCACACTATAGTCAAGTAAGAGTAAGTTTTTGTTACATGAACCAGATTGAATAAGAAGTCATCAATCTGCAACTGACTAGTTGTGTGATTGTATATGGCGCCATTATCTGATTCTAGTGTTCTTACTCAATCCTACTGAAACACACAAAACCATGCATATGGTAGTAAAAAGTTGTAAACTAACTCAACCAACAAAGCAGAACAGCTATTCCCAAAATATAAAAGAAGCTTATGGCATTGAAATTCAGTCAAGCATGTAAGCAAAGCAAAACCCATTAAGAGGGAGGGAGAGGCGTGCCTGCTACTGCGGAGTGATGCTGTTGGGATTTGAAGAGTACCCAAAAACAATGCCTGAAGAAAAAAAACAACCGAGAACAGCCGCAGTGTTATAGATTTTCTCATACATAAATTCATTATATTATGGATTTGGGTATGAAAGGACTGGGTAACGGGTGCTCAATTCTAGTAGTGATGAAAAGCCGACGACACAGGTAAGCCAAGCCCATCTTGAATCTTGAGTAAGATGACAAACAAGAAGAAGAGTCTTCAAGTAGAGGAGAAACAAAGCAAGTTATAGATCGTAATGAAACTAGTAAGCCAATCTTGAATCTTGAGAAAGCACATCGTCCAAGATTCAAGATGGACTTTCTAGTTTGATATTACCATCTGACTGTTGTTTGTTTCTCCTCTACTTGAACAATCTTCTTCTTCTTTGTCATCCTACAATTGACATTGTTTGTCACCAGAAGAGTCTCCTCCTTTCTCTCTGTTGCTCATGGGTCTCACATTTACTTCAACTCTAACTCTGAAACGAAAGAGAAGGAGAAGGAGGAGGTTATCTTACCCTATTTCCACCACCCGGCTGCTGCCCTACACTAATGCCTCAGCCAGTGTCGTCGGCTTTTTCATCACCATTTAGGGTTTAAATGCCAACATGACCCAGCAGGCCCAATTCTACGTCCTCGATCGGAAACCAGCCCGACCCAATTTTTGGCCCTTTCGTTATTTATCTTCGGTTTAATTTTTTTTTTTTTTTTTTTTTGCCCGATTTACAAAATTGGTCTGTGTAAACGAAGATTGATTTGGACACTCACTTTGAAACTAAGGTTAAGCTTAAAGTGTTTGAGATTACAATGGTGCGAGTGGATCATTAAGTATGTTACATGTGTGGACAGGTGAAAGGTATGAAGGGGCCTTGTTCTCTTGGTTGGAACTTTCCTAGATCCAAGTGGGAGATGACCAGTGCTCTAGTCATCCTCTTTTCTAAAGTGATGGTAATTGCCTTGTCGTGGGTGATTCAACGGCTGATTTTCTGTCTAAACCCTAGAGAAGTATATTTTAGGCTACTCATATGTCCAATGTAAGTTGGATAAAATTGGGTTGAAGTTTATGAGAGACTATTATTATATAGACTAGGCTAGAAAGCCTAACTAACATAACCTTTGGAAAAAAAAAAAAACACACCTCAATCACCACTCAATAAGCAATTCAAAATAAAATCTGATAATATCGACTATTAGGGCTAATAAGTTGCCTTAACTTGCATCTCATCAAATCGACCACACTACAATTCCCCTAATCATTATAGCATAAGTAGTGCATGCCTTAAAGATGTGCAAGTGAAATTAATAAAAATAACATGATAAATATTCTAAAAGACGAATTTAGAATTAACATGAAAGCGTTAATTTTAAGTGAGGTAATTACATATTAGAGCAACTCCAACAGCTTCCCTATAATTTCTGTATTATAGGGAAGCAAAAGTCAAAGCTTTAGCCTCTTTTTCTTCTCCAACTCCAACAGATTCCCTATTTTACAACAATCTCTAAAATCTCCATATTCTTCCTTAAAATTTTGGAGTTTGCTGTAAATATAGAGAATTTGGTTTTCTATTTCCTCACTTTCCCTAAAATAGGGATAGTTATAGGGAATCTGTTGGAGCAAAAAATGCTTATTTTTCCCTAAAGTAGAGAAAAATCAAAATATGGAGAATCTGTTGGAGTTGCTCTTTGTTAAACATTCATTCAAAAACAAATTCGATGGAGAACAAAAATAGTATGTAATTAAAGTTTAAATTAAGTAACTGTTGTAGAGAAACTGAAATTGAGAGGAATTTGCTGTGTATTCTCATTGATAATAGGGGCCTCTTTATATAGAGGATTACAATGCATAGAATCTCAATCGTACAAGGAAAGTAATCGTACATTGAATAAGAATCTAGATCCTTCTAATTTAACCCTATTACTACTAGGTCAAGTAACCTAGAGTTTGGGCCAAACACATAAAAGAGAGATTTCCTTAAACACTCCCCCTTGTGTTGCCCAAACGCGGTGCTTCTCTCGTTGCCTCGTTAAAAACCTTGCCGAGTAACAAAAACCCAGTGGGACAAAAATAACCTCGGTCGAAGGGGAAAAAGAGCACAACACACCCTTCACGTTTCGAGACCATACATGTAGACATCTCCCCCTGATGACTACGGTCATGAGAGTTCGGATAACTTCCGTAAACGATGCTACCAACATGTTTCTCAAAAGTGGAATTTAGGCAATGACTTAGTGAGCAAGTCTGCCACACTGTCCTCAGATCGAACCTAGTTCATTTTGATCTTGAGGAGAGTCTGTTGTTACTGATTAAGCTTGGTGTTGTCGCTTTGATGTAGCCTTACTTCATTTGTTCAAAACAAGCTGCATTATCCTAAATGCTCGTAGGCTCATCAATGGTAGACTTCAAACCACAATTGTTCGAACATGCGTAATTATGGATCCAATCCATATACATTCACGAATCTCTTCGTGAAGAGCAATAGTCTCTGCATGGTCCGAAGATATAGCGACTAGGGTCTATTCTGTAGACCTCCAAGATATCGCAGTCTTTACCCATGGTGAACACTTAACCAGTTTGTGAATGACCTTTGTGTGGGTCAGAGAGATACCCAGCATCAGCAAAACCTTCCAAAACACTAACTTCGTTTTGGGATGGGGAGAGGGGACGCAGGCCAGTGTTGGCGGCGTTCCTGGTGTGTGATGGGTCCGAATCCATCATCTCTCTGTAGGGATAGAACAAGCCCATATCAATCGTACATCTCAAGTATCGAAAGATATCTTTTACACCAATCCAATAGCGTCGCGTTGGCGCAGAGCTATATCTAGCTAACAAGTTCACAATATATGAGATGTCTGGTCTTGTGCATGGAGCTAAGTACAATAATGCGCATATTGTACTTAACTAGGGCATTTCTGCCCCTAGCGCATCTTCGTCATCATCCTTTGAAAGAAGAGGATCCTTTTCAGGATCAAGACTACGGACGATCATGGGGGTGCTTGAAGGTTTGACCTTGTCAAAATGTCTAAGCATCTATCAACACGATGCTCAAGTTCCAAACCGAGACATAATCGTGTTCTCCCAAAATCCTTCATCTCAAACTCGGATTTCTAGTGTTCAGCGGTTTCCCTTAACTCTTTAAGGGCTTCTAATGAAGATCATGTCCAACATGAACCGCGATAGAATCCGAAACTTGTTATGGAAACGCGTGGGCATATCCCTTCCCAATCAAGTAGTCACTTTAGTGAGCGTTTCAACATCTTTGTAAACGCGCTCCGTGATCTAGAGCCACTTGACTTGGGTAAATGAAGTTCACCATGAACCTTCATGTATATTCCGTATCTAGATCCCCATAGAGATACGTAGTGACCACATTTGTAAGCTGCATGTTCAGTTATTCGGAAACTACCAAACTAACAAGGTAGTGGAGTGCAATGACATCCATTACGAGAGAATATGTCTCATCGTAGTCGATTCCAGGGCGTTTTGTGAGAAGCCTTGAGCCATAAGGCGAGATTGTCATCTCTTTTTCTCATCACGCTTTCTAACGAAGACCCATTAGTCAACAGGTTTTATGTCAGGAGGTGTTGGCATCACTAGCTCAGAAAACCTTCCTCTTCGTTAGAGAATCCATCTTAACCTGGATCGCATCTTTCCATTTAGGCCAAATCTCTCTACGTTGGCATTCATTCATCAATAGAGCGTGGTTCGATATCATCGGACTCAACAAACTTATGCGCAACGAAATGCGTGACTACATCATCAATTATGATGGAGTTTTTATCCCACGTCTCATGTACACTAGTGTAAGTTTCATAGAGCTCTATATTCTCAGGAATAGGGTTCTAACGTTGAGGCGTCCCCCAACGATAACCATACCCGGAAGATTCTCATGAGACGGATTATGAGTGTCGATGATCAAAGGATTGGAATGTGCCAAAGTATCATTCGAATCCACGGGCCTCCTATGCATCCTAGTTGGGGCCATGGCCTGTAACGCCAGAGTGCCACTCTCTATGGCGTTGGCGCCGTGCCTACCTCTGTGTAGGGTGGCGCTACGTCCTCTCGTAGGGACGTCCATCATTGCAGGCATGTTTGCAGTATATTTGTGTGATCTCGTCACTTTAGTAGGGATCGAGATGAGACATAGTGGGGACAGGCCACGACAATTCATGTCGTTCCTGCTGAACATCTGTGTTCTTATCTCCCCCTAACGACGGGAAGACTGTCTCATCAAAGTGACATCCGCAAATCTAGCAGTAAGGAGATCGCCATGCAAGGGCATTAAGTGGCGGACGATTGTTGGATTCTCAAATCCAACTGAGTTGCTCATTCGTCTGTAAGGACCCATTATAAAGCGCTGTGGCGGCGCAATTGGCACATAAATGGCACACTCAAATATGCGTAAGTACGATATTTGTACCCAGTCACTAGCTGTAACGCAGAGGTAGATTGAGTGGCGGTGGGTCGTAGACGAATTAGCATTGCTGCATGCGATATTGCATCACCCCAAGCGGATAAGGAGATTGGGGCGCATTTCCAATGTCCTGACTACCATCGTAGTCGTTTCCGCGAGACCATTTGGGTTTGTACATGAGAATATGATATCCAACATCAGTCCCATGGAAATATCCATCGAAAGTCTTCGATGTAAACTCTCTAGCATCGTCAAGTCCAAGTGACGGAATAGGATGATCCGGGGAGTGAGCCCGTTGTCATATGATATTTGCTAGGAGTGTAGCATAAGCAGCATTACAGGTGGACAATGGCACAACACGGGACCAGCGTGTTTGCATATCAACCAACATCATGAGATATTTAAACGTCCGCAAGTTGGTGGAATCAGTCCACAGAATCCCTACGGATTCTATGTAGGAACATAATGAGTATTTTCATATCCTTTGCATAGGACGGTCTCAGCCCTAATTTTCCTAAGGAAATGGCTTTGTAAAATGAGCGAGAGACCTTAAAAGCAACTAATGAGGGTTTTGGTTGGGCCTGAGCGTTAGAAACGCATTTTGAAGCGAAGTTTGTGACTACATCACCCATCATGGTGTCAAGACCATGGGAAGTGGCATCCATGGCGTTATAACCATGGGGATTGACATCCATGGCGTCATAGCCATGGGTGACGCCTTCTATGGCGTTGTCAAGAGGGACAGTGGCGTCCCTAGGCTGGCTGTAGACGGCGACGGTCACACTTAGTCCGGGAATCAACTTTTGATTCATGCTTCGTTTCGCTCGAGAGAAAGGATGTCCATGCGATGTCTTTAGTAGACGGATCATCATATCATGACTAGGATGACCTATCCTGTCGTGACAAAGCCAATATGTGTCTAAATCCAAGAGATCATCTCTCATGACTTTATTGGATTGAATAGCTCGAATAGTGAAATAGAGTCCACTAGAGAGACACATAAAGATCTCTAAGATGCGCCTTTATACGCAATCATTAGAGATATTGCAAAGGAACTCATTTTTGTTCTCCTCATGCATTTCTGCATGGAATCCGTTGGCTATTCATAGGGTGTGATTTGCCCTAGGAGCGTAGAGAGTTTTGTGAGAATAATCAAGGTGCCATTTGGCAAGGGGAACTTGGGCTATTCCATGTCCTTGAATTAATACTGATGGCCCAGCCATCGTAGTCACAAAGTAACATGCTCATGAATCAAAATGGAGTCATAATGAAGAGAACTCGAAATTTTATTCATAAGCCAACGGAGTACATCATTGTCTCTTAACCATTAGGAGAATCTAATCCAAATGCTAGCTAATGCAAAACAATGGTAGTTGTCTAACTTCTTTCGGTAATTCCAACGCAAATGTGACCAGGTGAGTAGAGAGATGTCGGTGGAGCAAAGCTCGCTTAATTACCACTTATCTCAAAACCTTCCTAGACATCACATTTACATTGAGTACGCCTACTTTGAAGAAAGACTAAACCATAGGCATCTACTACAAAAATAATACGGCAATTGCCTACATCTCTTGGAAAATAAAGACTTAAACAGAATTGGCGATCTATTGATCCCAGCCGGATTTGTAGTCTTTAACCCTTCACTCTAGATCATCTTCTTGATCTTCTTGATCTTCTTGTTCCACATAGTGAGCTTCTCTTGCTTCACAATATGCTTTGTAGGCGGTGACAAGTTCTTCACGAGCTCTACAAATGTGTGCCCAATGATCAAACACTCCACATCGAGAACATACATCTCTTTGCTCAAACTCCATTGATTGAGGCGCTTTGAAAGCGTCATTTAGATGGCTCTTAGTGTTGGTGGCGCCACCAACATGGCCAGAGGCGTTGCCTCCCTCTCTCTTTCCACGTTTACCTTTTCGGTTTCGTGTTCGCCTATTTTGGCGGTTACCTTCCCAAGTAGAGTGATTATATGGACCAGAACGTCCAGAAGTATCCCTAATATTAGGGTTTCGCTCTTGGCGCCCTCTCTTTAGGGCGCGACTATAATTGGATTCCAGAATATGCTCTGTTCCCACGGATCTCGAATTATAGTTCTTCACAAGGATGTTGTCATGCTTTTCAGCGACATTCATAGCTCCAATGAGCTCATGAAACCTTGTGATTCGTCTTGCATTAACATCGATTCGATAGTTCTTAGCAACCATCAATGCAGAGACGGGGAAAGTAGAGAGAGTCTTCTCAATCAACATCGCATTTGTGATCTCTTTACCATAGAATTCCATTAAGGATTTAATGCGAAGTGCTTCCGAGTTGTAGTCAAGAACTGACTTGAAATCACAGAAGCGGAGGCTATGCCATCTCATTTCTAGGTCAGGAAGCAGGGAGTCACGGACGTTGCCAAATCTTTCTTCGAGTGAGGCCCACAGCTTTCTGGGGTCTTCTTCATTCATACACTCGTACTGGAGCGAATCATCCATATGACGAGTCATTAGGATGATGGCTTTCGCCTTATTTGCCTCGAAGGCTGCTCTATTTGCCTCCAAAGCTTGAGCTTGCTCAACAGTTAGCACGTCCTGGCTAGGCTCGAGAATCGTATCCAGGATTCCATTGGCCTTGAGATGCTGGCGGACATCACGAACCCACCTGTGATATCCAGAGCCAGTTGTTCCCAATGGAGCAAAGTCCAATTTGTTCAGGTTACTCATCCTGAAAGAGAACAAGAAATTAGGGTTAGTTTCGAAGCGGAAAAAGCTACCACGAAAACATATAAAATTTCTGAGCGTAGTCGCTTCCAAGAAATTAGGAATTTCCGAGCGTAGTCGCTTCCAAAAAATTCGATTCCAAGAGGGATTGGATTAGATCGAAACAATGATGTAAGTGGTCGATCATAGATTCTCTACAAACTCTAAGTTTGGAGATCTCAACAAGCTCCAAGCTTTGAGTGAGCACGAACCCCCACAGTTCGGCTATTGGTCTCCCCTATGAAGAAGAAAGGGGGGTAGAAGAAGGGAGGTTGCAAGTCCCCGAGAAAAGAAGAAGAAAAGTAATAAAAACTTCAAAAACGGGAACTTTTAGAAAAGTTTACCTTAAAAGATGGCCGGAAAAATGTTGCCCGAAAAAGTACTGTAGCTGCCGGAAAGTACTGTAGCTGACCGGAAAGTGGCCAGAAAAAGTCACCGGAAACTGCAGAAAGTGGCCGGAAAAATTGCCGGAAAGTGGCCGGAAGTTGGCCGGAAAAGTTTCCGGAAAAGTGTTGACCGGCGTTGACCGGTCTTTGACTGGTAGGTTGACCGGCGTTGACTGATCGTTGACCGATGTGCTGACGTGGCAGATCAGTTTGGCGGCTTGGCGGCTAG
Source organism: Rosa rugosa (assembly GCF_958449725.1). Lineage (NCBI taxonomy): Eukaryota > Viridiplantae > Streptophyta > Magnoliopsida > Rosales > Rosaceae > Rosa > Rosa rugosa. Next base: position 18,765,495 of record NC_084821.1, on the reverse strand, counting down.
GTGGCTTGGCTTGGCGGCTTGGCTTGGCGGCTTGGAGCCTACTGCAAGTGGGCTCAAGTTTTGGGCTGCAGCAAGTAGACTTGGGCTGCAGCAGTTGGACTTGGGCTGTGGCTTCCTCCTTTTTTTTTTTTTTTTTTCTGCCGGTTCAGGTCATGAAGATTCCGGTGGCCGGTTCGGATATTTTCCGGCCGGTTCTGGGGGCGGGGCCGCCGGTTCTGGACTCCTGGAGTTGAGATCTTCAAGGTGGGCGGCGGTGGTTTCTGGGATTTGAAGGCTACGAATTTAGGATTTCAGGGTTAGGGCTCGTGCTGATAACGTGTTGTAGAGAAACTGAAATTGAGAGGAATTTGCTGTGTATTCTCATTGATAATAGGGGCCTCTTTATATAGAGGATTACAATGCATAGAATCTCAATCGTACAAGGAAAGTAATCGTACATTGAATAGGAATCTAGATCCTTCTAATTTAACCCTATTACTACTAGGTCAAGTAACCTAGAGTTTGGGCCAAACACATAAAAGAGAGATTTCCTTAAACAGTAACTAAGAACTCATGTTGAATCTCAACACACCAATAACGAGGCTAAAAAACCAAGTAAGACTTTATGGAGAACCAACACACTAAACAATGAGAGGCTTTAATGAGAAAAATCAATAACATCAACGAGAGGCTTTAATAAACCAAACTTTTGGAGTTGCCAAACAATTCAAAGTCTAACAATAACATCATTCGAATTATCAATTTAGCAAGCCACACTCAGTATTCTTCCAACTATATTGTCCATATAGTTGTAGGGGTCAGTTTTGTCCTCATTACCTAGTAGGGCTCTGCCCTAGTTATAAATGAAAATATTAAAGGATTAAATTCAGTTTACTGCCATGAACTTTACATTGAAAATCTAAGACCTTGATGTTTTAATTTCATGAACAACACATTAATACTTACCGATTTGATAAGTTCAATCCGTCAATTTTGAGCCACGTCACACTTAATGATCAAAATTGACGGATTGGACTAGACTGATCAAATTGATAAACATGTGAGTGTTGCTGGTGAAATTAAAATATCAGAAATTGACATGATTTTTGATTAAAATTGAGGGTAATAAACTAAATTTAGTCAAAAAAAAAAAAATGCCACGACGAGTAGTAAAATACTTTTTCGAATAAAATTAGTACACCACTGGTACCTAGTCCTATTTTAGTAGAACCCAATAAGACCTAACCTTGGTAAGAGTCATCATTTCCAAAGCTCTTCCCCAGACCCCCGTCGGTTCCCATCTCTCTGCAGTTTTGAGAGTTGACAGCGCCTCCACCCTCTGTGGTGTGTCTCCACCCTTCTTTGTGGTGTGTTTTCCCTAAGCTTTGTCTCATATATGAGGCTTTATGTCTCATTTTCTTTATCGTTCTCTTTACTCCAGCCCAATTCCTCTCTAAATGCCCAGATTTATTTTCACTTTTCTCATCCTTATACAGCTCCCCTCTTCATCCTGTACCCCGTCTTTTTCTTTTTCCACTATTATACCATCACACTTATGCTTGACCTGGGTCTATATACCTAACTCCTCGGAATAGCTGCCGAACCGATACTCCACATAAGTTTATGGACGTCGCCGGACCAATGGCGTTGTGTTGCTCGATGGTCTCCACCACCACCACGGCCGTTTTTATGTTTTTTGATACTTGTGTCCTTCTTGTTCGGACTATTCGGGTATGGAGAATGATGGTGGACAAACCTCTAGCATTTGGAAGTGAAGCTTTGGTCGATGTTACTCTCTCTGCAACTTGGTGGTCAGCAGCCATGGCGGCTAGTCTACTGTTGGGCTTTTGGGCCTCGGTTTTTTATTTTCTGTAAGATGTAGGTTAATTAAGCTTTTGTCTATTGGGCTTTTGGGCCTAGGACTCTTACTTTCGTATGCACATCTACATTTGTAGTAAATTTCTGTTTAAATGAATGAACTATTTGACCAAAAAAAAAACTTGGTAGGAGTCATCACAGCTGCCAAACACACAAGTGACACAACCAACTACACATTTTGCTAACGCCTTTTAATGAGGAGTTAATATGCTCCAACCATGCTCCATACTACGTCACTAAAACTAGCATTTCGCTAAGGCCCAAGTGCAGTAATTAAATATTATTTATTTAAAATTATATTTGTTATAAGTTTGTTATAATCATTAAATTAAAACATTACAGTGAAAATAGAATAATAAATTATAAAGAGTTTTGACCATGTTTTGAGCAAGAAATTTGTGGCTCTCGAAAACGTAGCTCGTAATTTAATTTTTATCTAATTTATTGTTGAATTTGACGTATAAAAAGGGAGTAATATTGAATATGGAACATGGTCTTTCAAAATTAAAATATGGTTGACCAAGAATTTCAAAATAATCAATCTTGATTATTAGCTTTTGTTATTATGATTATTGAAGCTATGTTTAGACTTGAGCTAATGAATAACCCATACCAATATTAGTGTTTTTTTGGTATATGAGCTAAAAATGTATACATGCATAAATAATATTCTTCATAAAATACTAACATTAGTTCTGAATTTGGTAAATCCATGAACATGAACATATAGCTTGGTACGCACACACATTTCCTTTTAGTTGACAATCTTTCAAGAAGAATGGTAGTCACCTATTCATCCTACTCTTTCATTTAATTCAATATATACACGTTATGTGATTTTTTTGTGTGAATAATACGCGTTATGTGATTTACGTTATGAGTAAAAATTAAATATTTATTACTCATTAGCAGAACTCACGGATAAAAATGGAAATAGCTTGCATTTATCTATTAACACATGAGTTATTATACTTCTCTACTAAATTTGGTGAGTACTTATCATTTTTTCTCTTTGAATATCATAATCATTGGTTTTACACTTTTACCATAAAAAAGACAATTTATTTATTACTGAACGCATAATGTTGACATACATTTCTTTTGAGTTTTGGATTTGGTAAATGTATGAGTTTCAGCAATTGGTATTAGTATTGCATGATTGCATCTTAATGTACATGAACACATGATGTGCACATACAATTTTTTTTTTGTCAACATTCTTTCAATGCTAGGCACAACTCTTTAGAAACTTCAATTTCTATGCATTATATTTCTACCACATAAAAATGGAAATAGCTCGCATATCTCTCATCCTATTACACTTCTCCACCAAATTTGGCGAGTAGTTATCATTTTTCTCTTTGAACATGAACACGAGGATCATTGTTCATACACTTTTTACCATAACTTATTAGTGAAACAATTATGGTAACACAAATATAGGAGAAAATGAACTGCCTGGTCCAAATAAATGAATCTAACGAAAAAGATAAAAAAGAAGGAAGGGGCAAGAAGGACATTGAAGCGAAGAAAAAGGGAATATGCCTAGCAAGCGAGAACAACGCCTTAAAAGTGTGTAAGGAACTAAGGATTAGGGCAGCCGCTGGGGGGAGACAAGTTTACAGCCGTTGAAGTAAATCGCACCAAGATCTAACGGTGGTGAAAGAAACCCTAGTCGACTGAAGTAGGACTCGCTCCTCTTTAAAGTCCGAAACCTCTCACATTTTTCTTCCTCTCTTCCTATCTATCTCGCTCTCACCTCAAGTCGGCGAGAGAGAACTCCCCTCTAGTGTCTTCAGCCTCAGGTCCAGATCTCTTTCCTTTTTCTCTTGTGGCTTTCGTTTATTGCTCTTGATTATATGCTGTGTATGATTGTGCATCTGTTTGTGACTTTGAGCTATGTGATTTGCTGTGGTTTTCACTGAAGAAAATTGATGAACTTGTTTTTGGTGTGAGGTTGTTGTGTGTGGTTAGATCTGTGGTTTTTGTGAAGATTGTTAGTTCGTTTTAGTTGATTTACTGCTAGGTCAGCTTGATTTTACTTTTTTTGAGATTTACAGTTTGAGTTTCCTGATGAGGAGAGTTGTGTAGATTTATGTGGCTGATGCAGGAAGATCTGTTTTGAGCTGTGTTTTTGAAACTGTTTTGTGGTTTGCATTTTTTTTTTTCAAAATTTAGATGGAAATTTTGGATTGTGCTTCATTATCTGGTTTGTGGATTTGATTAGTTCCATGTGACTCGTTCCCTTGAAGCCAAATTAATAGGTGTTGCTTTGTTGATTATATTAATCTCGAGTGGTTTTGTTGTCTATTTGAGTAACGATGAAGCAGCTATATTTTCTGAGATTTTGAAAATCTTTTGACTGATGATGTTTGAATTATCGGAGGGTTGGAGTTAGTTGTTTTAGGCGTTAGTAGCAACGATGATGAGTTCTACAGACCTGTAATGATTTGCGAAAATGATCGTATATCTTTTTGAACATCTAAGGGACTGAGTTTGCAGTAGTTTTCATTATATCTTTCTGTGCTATGTGTTGTTTGTCTGCAGTCTTTTGTTGTATTGCAGCAACAATGATGAGTTCTTACAGACCTGTAATGATTTGCGAATATGATCGCATCTTTTTGAACATCTAAGGGACTGAGTTCTGCAGTACTGCTGTATTTTTTTTTTTGGTTTTCTTTTGGTCTATACAATGTGTTTTATTATATGTTCTGTATTAGTAGCAACAATGATGAGTTCTACAGACCTGTAATGATATGCGAATATGATCGCACATCTTTTTGAACATCTAAGGGACTGAGTTCTACAGCAGTATGTCTTGTTTGTCTGCATTGTAATCCTCTGTGTTGTCTATTTTTTGCTGAAAAACAATGATTTCATTAGTGCATTGTTTGAAATAAATGCTGATAATTTTTGCTGAAAAATAATGATTTCATTAGTGCATTGTTTGAAATAAATGCTGATAAGTTTTGGTTTCTTGTTGCAGTTTTTGCTAACAATTCATCATGGGTAAGGAAAAGTTCCATATCAACATTGTGGTCATTGGCCACGTCGACTCTGGCAAGTCGACCACCACAGGTCACTTGATCTACAAGCTTGGTGGTATTGACAAGCGTGTGATCGAGAGGTTCGAGAAGGAGGCTGCTGAGATGAACAAAAGGTCATTCAAGTATGCCTGGGTGTTGGACAAGCTCAAGGCTGAGCGTGAGCGTGGTATCACCATTGATATTGCCTTGTGGAAGTTTGAGACCACCAGGTACTACTGCACTGTCATCGATGCTCCTGGACATCGTGATTTCATCAAGAACATGATTACTGGTACCTCCCAGGCTGATTGTGCCGTCCTCATCATTGACTCCACCACTGGTGGTTTTGAAGCTGGTATCTCCAAGGATGGTCAGACCCGTGAGCATGCTCTGCTTGCTTTCACTCTTGGTGTCAAGCAGATGATTTGCTGCTGTAACAAGGTGAGCCTTTCTAATTCAGTTGTTATGGTATCAGTCATTGTGGTTGTTATTATTGATGAGTAGCTCTAACTCCTGTCTTTTAAATGTATGCAGATGGATGCCACCACTCCCAAGTACTCAAAGGCAAGGTACGATGAAATCGTGAAGGAAGTCTCTTCCTACCTGAAGAAGGTTGGGTACAACCCAGACAAAATTGCCTTTGTTCCCATCTCTGGATTCGAGGGTGACAACATGATTGAGAGGTCCACCAACCTCGACTGGTACAAGGGCCCTACCCTCCTTGAGGCACTTGACCAAATCAATGAGCCCAAGAGACCCTCAGACAAGCCCCTCCGTCTCCCACTTCAGGATGTGTACAAGATTGGTGGCATTGGAACTGTGCCTGTGGGACGTGTTGAGACTGGTGTCATCAAGCCTGGTATGGTTGTGACTTTTGGCCCCACTGGACTGACTACTGAAGTCAAGTCTGTGGAGATGCACCACGAAGCTCTCCTGGAGGCTCTTCCCGGTGACAATGTTGGGTTCAATGTGAAGAATGTTGCTGTCAAGGATCTCAAGCGTGGTTTTGTTGCATCCAACTCCAAGGATGACCCTGCCAAGGAAGCTGCTAACTTCACCTCACAGGTCATCATCATGAACCACCCTGGCCAGATTGGAAATGGATATGCTCCAGTGCTCGACTGCCACACCTCCCACATTGCTGTTAAGTTTGGTGAGATTTTGACCAAGATTGATAGGCGATCTGGTAAGGAGATTGAGAAGGAGCCCAAGTTCTTGAAGAATGGTGATGCTGGTATGGTTAAGATGCTTCCCACCAAGCCCATGGTTGTTGAGACCTTCTCTGAGTACCCACCTCTTGGTCGTTTTGCTGTGAGGGACATGCGTCAGACAGTTGCTGTTGGAGTCATCAAGAGTGTTGAGAAGAAGGATCCATCTGGTGCCAAGGTGACCAAGTCTGCTGCTAAGAAGAAGTGAGATGTGCCAATGAAGTCAGTCCTACCCTTAGCTAGGCTAGTTTTGTTTAATGCACTTTCCATTTGAATATTTTTGTGTTATTCTGGAAGTTTTGTGGACACATATGAAACCTTGCATCGCAGTCCTCTAGCCTTGGTTGGAGGAGTTGAGCATCTAGATGTATTTCTGGGTGCTTGGCGATCTGTGTTGCTTTCTTTGTTTTAAATTTCAGTGTTTTTCGGTTATACATTGAGGTGAGTTGTGTTGTTGCTTGATGAACAGCTTCTTAATGTTGTAACTTTTATATCTATGACTATCATTTTAAAATCTCGTTCTGTTGATCATCTTATTTTGGCTTTTTGTTGAATCTCCATATTCAGAACAAGAGAAGTTCGTTTATGCCTATTGCCCCAATCTCCAAGAAGGTTGATTTTTGGAAATTTCTTCCAGACTAGTTCGGTAAAAGCAATCAATGATGGAGATTTTCATTTTGCATCGCCTAGAATGAACTATACTGGGTTTCATAATGAATATGTGCCAATTTAGATGGTTGGGCACTTTAGTGGCTGAGGTTATTCTCCATCTCACATTTTGCATTAGGCAAGGTTATTATGCAGCTCACGTTTCGCATAAATAGGTCATTTAATTTCAGAAGCAAGATGTCTCACATACGATGATAAATTGACGTTTGGAAATGGGGAACCTCTAATAATTGGTTCACAATTGTTTTTCAACCTTGAATTCTACAATAATTAAAATCTGGGCCGAACACCTTTGCTAAGCTAATGAGTAATGACAAACACAATATCTGTATGTGGAAATCCATTCATGAATACAAGCTGCTCCTCCATTCATCAGTTGTAATTAGCTTTCACCACACCAGAAGACTGTTCTGCCAGCTAGTGAGAAACTGAGAATCAGCGGATGTCCATAGAAGCATATACCAGCATCCAGTCAATGTGTTCCGACACAAGTCCCACATCTGCAGCAGATAAATACATCCAGTTATTACAAACAAATGGATAAAGCAGCCATAAAAACCAGTTTAGAAGATACACCATGCTATGGATAATTATCGATTAGTGTACTCCCAAGTATTTTTGGCAGGGTATAAAGTGAATGAAGAGAATTTTCTTGAAAGTAGATTTCATACTCCACCTTTGCAAGGGGTTCCAAGGACCTTATACTGTGGTACAACTGAGAAAGCTCTATGAAGAGAAATTTGGTATCTACCTCAGCTTATCACAACTCTTTATCACTGCCAAGATGTGCCTTTCTTGCTGCTTCTTCAGCCTGGTCTAAGACAAAATTCTTAAGTGATTCAACATCCCTCGGCCCTGATCATTTGCATAAGAAACAATAACTACGTGAGATAATAGATTAGACAAAGATATTCAAACAAGTTGACTTAAGTGCCTGCAATTGATTTAATCAACCAATGCAGAGCATACAAAACTGTTAGTTCCATACCTAATTCGAATCTCAAGGGAGAATGGTTTGATTGGCAAACACACACACATTGCAATGATGACACAAAAGATCAAATCATCAAAATAATAATTTATCCACATACAAAATGATTTATTATACCCAGTGATCCCCCCAAACCCGCATCACAGACCCAGGCTCGACACCTGGGTCCCTGCTGAACCCTAACATCTTTAGGAGGTACAAAACTTCAGAAAATAGCGAGGTAGGTACTGTGGTGGGTTCGAAACCCAGACCTCATGGGAGCATATCAAGAGCCTGACCATTCCTACTAACACCTCATTGGTCATACAAAAATGGTTTTTTTTTTTCCAACTAGATTTGGATATTACCAAGACTAGTTGACTATAATCTGAGGTATAAACATCGACTATCACAAGACACCTACAAAAATTATTTCCCTTCATAGACATTTTTATACATCATGTGAAGATGACAACCATTGTGTTTTGTTTACCAATGCCACCAAGCAAACAGTTTCTATATATGATTTCACCAAAAACATACTAAACGAGGCATCAAGTCTTTTGAAGGTACTGACTGAAATTGTCTGCACTTAAACCACTACACAACATTCACTCAACTTCTCCCTCTCCAACCGGAAATGAAAAGAGACCCAAAACATATAAAACTACATAGATGTATACCTTTTCTACAATAGCAACTAATTGCACATTATGTATTGCCTCTTTCAGTACCTAGAGCTAACCATATGAGTATATACTTATTCTTCTTATTAATAATGAGTTCAATCTTATTGATGTACAATATTCTCAGGATTTCGCAACTATCAAGAGAGTAATATTATATGAAACTACAGAATAATTGACGATCCGATCATTCAAGTTGTCCAGAAGACATTATAATGATTCCCCAAATGAATCTGAATCAACAAATAAATGTACGCGATGATAAATAAATATATATGAGATCTAGTAGCATATGCTTCTCCAAAGACCCAAGTAAACATGCCCTTCAGAGGAAAGTGGATCAAGCAAGACTTGCAAATTGTAAGGACTTGCCTGTGCCATATGATAAACCCATTGAGAAGAAATGCATAGACACTTGCAGGGCATAGTTTGATAAACTTAGCCTTATACTACTATGAGTCAATACTGTTTTATTATAAGTTTAAGATTCAGATCAAGTAGGACATGATCATGTAGCAGAATCAGAATCATACCTTGATATTTGGCGACTTCTTCTCCATCAAAGAATAGCTTAAATGTAGGATAAGAATGAATATCAACTTTCGAGCACACTGGTTTACTCGTACTGCAATCCACTTCCCCAACCTCTATTTCATCTTCGCTTTCCACTGCCTTCCCAAAATCCTCCCACAATGACCCCAAGTTCTTACTGAAAAGCAATTATATATATCAGTTGCAAGCACTTAGTACCAACAACAACTTAATAAGTCCGAACTCAATCCTAGACTCGGCAAAGACAGGAAAACTTACCAATGTTTACACCATGGTACACAGAACTTGACAAACCATGCAGTGTCCTTCTCCTTCACCTGGAAAAAACACATATGCACATAAACAATGAGCAACACTATCTTAAATCCTACTCAAAACAACCCCTTGTTCTTCCATATAATCATAAATTTATAGACTTCTAGTCCAATTTTTTGTTTACAGTTGTCATTCCATTGATACAAAGACTTGATCACTAATTAGACTGAAAGCAAAAACCTAACATTAACAAGAACACTAGGGATTAAGGCAATATAGGATCTGGGCATAATCCGCATCAAACCCAGATAGTTGTAAATACTGAAACAAATCTGGGGCTACAAAAGTAGAATGGATCTGCGATTTGGGATTCAAATAAGTGAGGAATTTGAAAGGGTTTACCTTGTCGGAGAAGGTGTCAGCGGTTAGGGTTATAACCTCAGCTTTGGTATGAATTGTTAAACTTGGGAGAAGGAAAAGAAGAAGGGGCATGAAAATTAGAGAAGCTGCTAATTGGGTTTTCATCGCTGCTACCAAAGATGACAAATTTCAGGGGAAAATTAGTTTACGACGGACCAATTTCACAACTCCGCCCAGATGGCCAAATACCTAAACCAAGTTTTGCCTAGATTATAACCACGTGCCTTGCACGTGACATAGTCCTGTGTTTGCCTGATGCTGAACTTTACACCCGAGGAAATTGGGCCTGAGGCCGGTTTCGAAAAAAATTAGATGACTGTGGGAGGCCCACAATTTGCTAAAAATCAAAATTGGGAATATGAGGAGAAAGCTTTTGGTGTGGCTGGCCGTGGGACGGTGGTGCGCCCGCCGATTGTGATTCTTCATTCCAAAATTTTATACTTAAATTGTGATTGCATGTGTTGAGTGAAATTTTGAAATTACCTATCTCTCGCTCTTTTATTGGCCTGCTACATCACACACGTGACACGACGGCTGTACTGAAGAACTGCTTGGAAATGAGAGTGTAAGAAACGGTAGTTTTATTGAAATCCAAAGTTAGCAAAATCAAAATTGGAAGAGAGAGTGTAAGAGAGTTAAAAATCCAAACCGGCCACTTTGCCTCTGGACTAGATTTAAAAAGAGGAATTAGAAGGGGGCCGCACAAGGCGGTGAGATTGTGAGGGAGAGCGCAAGAGCTCTATTAGGGTTTTTGGTTCAAAAACTATTTATTGAAACTATGCCATATCGTGTGAACCGATAAAGAAGAACCCACAATCTATCCACAGATTTTTTAATATTCAAGAGCTTTTATACAAATTCGTTGATTTAATAAATGACTTTTGGATATAAATCATGACCTTCTAATTAATAACAAGCCAAAGGGAAATAGAAATCATGCAAGAAGGAAAGGGATCATATATGATAGTCCTCAATTAGAATGAAAAGTTACATGAGTCCTGGTAACTGTAAGGACCACTGTCTATGTCTCCTTTCATCAAGTAGCTGTAATATCCCTTGTTGGTATTGGATTGCACAAAATCTGATGATGACTCCACCGTCTCCGAGGCACCATTGGAAGAAGAACAAACCCAAGCTGGAGGTGAATCATCAAAGTCACCAGAAATTTTAAAATTCCCCAAAGAATTACCATAAACTTCATGTCCTAACCCTAAAGAGAATCCCTCATCAGCATCAGTGCCTCCATTCAATCTTAAACCACCATCAACACCATCATTACTTGTAGTTGAAGCCAACAAAACATTACCAATAGTGTCAGTAGTTGAATCCCCCAAAGGATTATCACTATCTTCATACCAGAACCCTAAAGAACATCCCTCGGCATCCATGTCTCCATTTAATCTTAAATCCCCATCAACACCATTATTACTTGTAGTTGAAGCCAACAAAACATTACCACTAATGTCAGTAGATGAATCCCTCAAAGGATTGTCACTGACTTCATACCATAACCCTAAAGAACATCCCTCGGCATCGATGTCTCCATTTAATCTTAAATCCCCATCAACACCATAATTACTTGTAGTTGAAGCCAACAAAACATTACCCCTAATGTCAGTAGTTGAATCCCTCAAAGAATTATCACTTACTTCATGCCATAACCCTAAAGAACAACCGTCTAGATTAATATCTCCATTTAATCTTAAACCCCCATCATCACCATAATTACTTGTAGTTGAACACAAAGAATTACCATTAATGCCAGTAGTTAAACCCCTCAAAGAATTACCACTAACTTCACGCCCTAACCCTAACCCACCATCATTAACAGAATAGTTAGTTGAAGCTAGCAAAGAATTATCACCAACATCATGCCATAACCTTAAAGAACATCCATCACCATCAATGCCTCCATTTATTGTTAAACCATCATTATGAATACCATAATCACTTTCAGTTGAAGCCAGCAAAGAATTACCCCTAAATCCAGTAGTTGAACCCCTATGCCCTAACCCAGAACAATACCCCTCACCACCAGTGTCTCCATCTAATCTTAGACCACCAGCCATTGAAATATTATTATAGTTACTTTCATGCCTTGACCCTAAAGAACATTCCTCATCACCAACATTAATGATGTCGATATTGTACTTCTGATCAATCACACCACCCTCAAAACTGATTTCTTCAGAGGAACAACTTCTCAACCTCTTTTTGATATCTTCATCAAGCTTCAAATATTTTTCTCTCAACGATGCAAGTCCCTCAACAGTTTGACAGGCTCTCAATTCGTTCTCAATCTCTTCCTTCACAACCATCAACATTTTTTGCTCGTGTTGGTGCCTCATCAGATTGAGCCCCTCGACAGATTCAGTAGTTGTCGGTTGAATGTGGTAGAGATCATTGAGAACTTCATCCACCGAAGAGTGTCCAAAAGCATAAGGTCTACTTGCTTTCGAAACCACGAGAACCGCAATTCGTGTGTCATTGAAATCCTTGCACAAACGAGCAGCCTTACCAAACAACCCTTTACGCCTCTTGGAGAAACTCACGTCTATTTTGCTTTTCTCTTTTTTTGTTTGCCTGCAATTTTCTTCTTCTTCTAATGTATGTGTTCTCTCCTTCCTCTTTCTCCCCCGTGTTGTTTGCATCTTCTTTTTTAGCATACGATTTTCTTCTTCGGCTTCTAATGTATGGGTCCTCCCCTTCCTCTTTCTCCCAATTGTTGTTTCCATGATCGATTCTTAGTTTTGTTTCTCGGTTTAGACGTCAGACATACAATTTATCTTGGAGATAGATAGTATCCAACTTAATATAGTTGTCTCATCAATTATACCTTTTAGCACTAGGCCTTCTCCATGCATTAGGAAAATTAAGCAAGTGCGGTAAAGGGAAGTTAAGAAAAGGAAAGAAAAAATTCTCAAGGTTAGGTGTTACAAAGCACTCTTTTAATTCTCATGATCACCAGGGATATTAAAACTAGAATTTGTTTTTTTATTCACACGAAACTCTTATGCACATAGCCACAACAGAACATACCATAGAATGAAACCAAAAACAAAAGCTAACTGCACGCATAAGATAAACTCCTAACAGCCTTAAAAACCCAAAGAACCCTGTGCATCATCTTATTCACCACCATCACCACCACTCTCAATCAAAACCCATAACCATCTCATTCCCGAAACTCTTGATCACCTTTGGGAGCCTCTGAAACATCACATCCCCTTCCCCGTATGGAGGTTGCCTTCTCTGCTTCTCCTGTTGCGACTGCTGCCTCTCATCTTCCTTGTATGGGGGTTGCCTTCTCTCATCTTCCTCAGCTGATTGCTCCCTCTTGTCTTCCCGCCTCCTCGTGTCTTCCTGCCTCCTCTCGTCCTCCTTGTATGGGGTTTGCTTCCCTGTCTCCTCCTCCGGGGTTGGCTCTCTCTCCTCCCCCTTGTAAGGAGGAGCTGCTTGCACCGAAGGCAAGATCACAGACTCACGCTGAGCATGAACAATGCGACTCAACCGATCCTCATTCACACCAAAAGCAGCTGCAAGCTCAGGTCCTCTGAGCTCCCTAAGAACAGAGCTAGCACCAACCAAGAACTGTGGCCTGTTCTTGCGTGCCGAGGTGGTGAATCCAAAGAACTCAAGAGGACCAGTTCTTGATGCAATTTGACAGAATGGGAAGTACCTTGGGACCCAAAACACATCTCCTTCTTGAACTTTAGTATTCATTGCCGAGGTTCCGTTTGGAAATACAATCTGTATTGTGCCAGAGCCTCTCAATACAATCCCATACTCTGTTGCTATTGGGTTCACATGTGGTGCCATCATTGACCCTGCAGAAAGGTTGACAAGGAAGACACCAACGCCAGAGTCTTTTAGTGGCGAGTAATCAGATTCGTCAAGTGCCTTGCTCCAGCCATAGTCGTTTTTGAAATCTGCAGATCTCTTGAAGAGGTTGTAAGCATCATGAGATTTTCCTTTTCCCTTGTAAGTATCGGGATCGTCTCTTCTCTTGTCATTTGATCCGAACACAGAGTTGAGAAGCTTCCTCCATGACCATGCTAATGATTGGTCTTCTTCTTGGTGATCAGGTTCTTTTGTGAAGCCCACCATTTTCTTCATATTTTGGAGTCTGTCATGCTCTTTCAGCTCTAGGAATCTTGACCAAAGGCTTGGTGGATGAGGTGAATCAGTCACATATACAATCGGACCATCTTGTTGCCTTGACAAGAAATCACTTAGTTCTGATGATGTAACCTATAATGGCAACACATTGTGTCATTGATCTCCTAATTACCATCCTCCATTTTACGCCAGTACGCTGGTGAAACGTGACATGACTCATAGGATGATAGCATTGGGTTTGGGAATCTATAAAGGCAGACTAGCTAGCAATCACTCCATTGAGATGCATAGGATGATAGAATTGGGTTTGGCTAATAATTTGAAGGGTGCGGCTATATATATAGCAATGATTTGATCTAAAGATTTCTGAAAAATTGGGTTTAAACAAATAAAGAGTATTAGAAGAGGAACCTAGAGAACTTTTTTCCATTCCAGAAAAACAATGTGAAGACTTTAGCTCAAATTTTGGGAGAGATTATATATATGCTTCGTTATTTAAAGGTTAGAGCAACAAAAAAATGATAAGAGGGAAAGAAGAAGAGAAATGAATGGAAAAGAATAATGTAAAGGTTAAGATCTTTTCATTAATTATAAACGAAATATTGCATTAATTATGGGCAAATTTGAAAGAAACAAAAATTGATTTGCACAGCATTTAATTTATAAAATTGAGTGAAGTTAAAAGACACTTCGCAGACAATAAGTGAGGAAGGTTGAAAGAAAAGATAGATGAGGGAAGGTTGCTATCATTTCTCTAACAATATTCTAGTGACTACGCTGAATAACAAATCAACTATTAACCATGCTTAAGAACCCAACCATGCACTATAACAAATCGATTATTAATTAGAGTCATTACAATCAACAAAATGTGGTACAAAGTGAAGCCTTACATTGAATGCACTTTCGAGTATTTCCTGGTCAAATCCAGCAAGTACAGATGCTGGGTTATATCCTCCACCAATGTAGAAAGACTGCATTTGTAAAATACCAAAATGAGGACAAAGATTTATCGGTAATAAATCTTAATAAAGATAAAAAATTGTGACTAAAATACCTCCTAATAAAGAAATTAAATTAATTTGTATGAGTATCATGAAATGAGACATTATGTACCTGCAAAGTACCCATTCCCAAACTCTCAGATGTATCAACGCTACAGATGATGTGAAGTCTCTGACCCTCCCCTGTATTCACCAAATAAAACGGCGAACCAGCTGGAATTCTGTACACATCCCCAGCCCTCAATCTCCTCTCTCCCAGTTCATCTCTGTATATCAGCCCTACCTTTGCTTCCCCTGCAAGCAATTATAAACAAACCCCGAAAAACGATGGCGTTTTAATCCCCATCTTGGATCTACTACTTAGCCAACATGCAATATTAAATATTTCTCTCGGGACTGATGTGAAGAAAACCCAAATACAATACAATTCAGAAGCAACCCTTAAAAGGGTGATTGAGTAAATGTTTTTGCATACCAGAATGGACGAAGAGGATCAAGCTGGAGTCCATGTACTGAGGTACAAAGAGGGACTTGGGCTCCATTGTAATAAACCCAATATGCATTGGCTTATCAACAATCCTCCCACCTACGCTTTTCACCACTCTCATTTCACCAGCTCGAGTTTTCACCACCTGCTTTGAGTTCTGCAACAAGAACCAATCCTCGTCTCCCATCATCGCTTCTTGCTCTTGCTCTTCCTGCTCTTGATCGGGGTCTTCTCTCTGCTTCCCCCAGTCTTCATCTCGATAAAATCCAACGGCCGCTGACAACCCATAGCACATAATGAGCGCAATGACCAGGAGGCTAATGACTCTGTTTTCCATTTTGCTATGTTTTTTTTTTCTCTCTCTCTGTGTTCTTGATCTATGAATGTCCGGGGTCTGAGATTTCTGAATGAGGTGGGTGAAGTGGCGGTGGAATTTTGTAGGAGACGTGAGGGAGACACGTGGGATTCATGCAGAGCTGGTAGGTCTGGTGGCGGGTTTTGGTTTAGACAGACATGGGAGATAGAAAGAAGTAGCAGCAGCACACTGTGACAGTCATGTCGGAGTGAACGAGTCCAACTTTCCATGTGTCCCTTCTCCACAATTTAGAGTTTTTCTTTTCATCGTTTTTTTTTTCCTGGTCGGGTTGCCATTTTACCTTGTTGTCACGTAGACATATGGATGATTTTTTTTTTTGAAAGGACCTAGAAGCAATGAAAGTTGGGATTGTGGCTTGGAAGGCGATTAATATGGTGTAATGGATAAGGCTTTTATGTTATAAAATGCTAGTAAAGAACTCAATTATATGGTGTAATGGATAAGGCTTTTATGTTATAAAATGCTAGTAAAGAACTCAATTATGATTTATGAATAATTAGTAGTTTAGAAAGAGCCCTAAGCCTATGAGAGCAGCGCCGCTCTTCCTCAACCCTAGCCCACCGAGGCTAGGCTATCTACCTCCGGCCACCAACAGCCGATCTCTAAGCCAGCCATGGCTCTGGCCATTACACAGCAACAAAGGATGGAATATGATGGTGCGGGTTCCGACTCAACACCATGGAAGTGCAGATAGAGCAACCTGATTGCCCTCTGCCTATTGCTTTACCTGATCTGGGGAACCTAGTCTTCTCCGGCGAAGGACGGAACAAGATCGATCAACCCCAAATCGAGGCACTCCTTGTCAAGATGATCTCGATCAGATCTGGCGCGGGGTGTTGGGATATGGGCGATCGCATTGGAGGTCTACTAGGATTGCGCTCTTGGCCTCTCCTCCATCATCGATGGCAACCTATTCCAATCTCTTTGTCATCGGACTCATTGAGCATGACGGCTACTGTCTCCTCCACGAGGCCAAGGCTAGGCCTCTCTCAATCCCAATTTGCTGCTGAAGCCCTGGTTTTAATGAGGACTGTGGATCGATCTACTTCGTCTTGGCCAGGGACGTCAAGACGAGGTGAGAGGCTCCGCTTGGGCGCTGCCGGCGGTGAAGCATGCAGAGATGGAGTGGGGCTCTCGATTGCGGTGGTGCACAGTGGTGGATGGCTCCTGCTCTGGTGGATGGTTTTAACGCTATCGGCGCTGGTGCTGTTGATTTGGCTGATCAAACTCCTCATCCAGCCTTTCTCGTCAATCTGGTTCCGATCAGATTCGATGTTCAATGGCTTGGGTGGGGATGTCCTGATGGTGCAACTGTCTCTGTGGTTGCACTTGGTGGTCGTCGCAGCGTCAGGTGGCAGTGGAGTCCGGGCACGGAGCTGCTAAAAGGTTGCGCGGCGCCGAGATTGGCTGGGCCTTTTGGGCTTGCTTACTCTTTTTGGGACTGGGATGAGGTCTTTGGGCCTTATGTTGGGCCTCATGAGGAATGGGTCAGCCTTCTAGGGCTGAGTCTCATTTAGGTTTTATTTACCTAGCCTATTTACTTGTCTTTGTAACATAGTTTATAGGCTTTCTTGAATAAGTGAGCATGGGTACCGTCAAATGATCGGACCTAATCTATGTATCGCTGTGGTTTTACCACAAACTCTTTATCTGCCCAGAGATGGTAGAGGGAGGATATGTAATGGTCCTTTCTGGCCTGAGTAATATTAATATATCGACATGATATTTTTCAAAAAAAAAAATTATGATTTATGAATCCCTTTTTATGTCACGCCCCGAATTTTGAATGATAAATTCAAAATCCGAAACATGAATTAAACAACTTAGACAAATAAACGTTCTGAATTCTTTTCTCAGAAACAACTCCACCACTTACACAAAATTTCCAAATCTGTAAACTTCGAGTTAATTATTACAATTCACTCTCACAAGAAATATTGTAAAGCTCTAAATGAGCATAACACACCTCACCGGCTCACAAAGCAATTCAGATTGACACGATTGCAGCTACTCTACGCAGCTCGATCTCCGTCCTGATTCTCTTGACCTGTAGGATTACCCGCTACACAATTTGAATAGTGTACCGGGATTGCAACAACACAAACCCGGTAAGCTTTTGACAGCCCGTATGAGTAAACAAGGAATTGCACGACTTTAAAGAACAAATCAATTTAAGTGATTCTTAGTATAAAAATTGAAGTGCACAACGTCACTTCAAACATCAATCAACTCACATCTCACCATGACCATCCAAACAACTAAACTTTCCCTTTCCAATATATACTCAAGGGTATATGATAGTTATAAAAACCCCTCCACGCAGCATGTCATACTCAAAGACACATAAAAACTTGAGGTTATCCCTCAAACAGTATGATGGCAGACAGACTAGAGCTCTAACTGAATCGTAACCTGTCACCTTGGCCAAGGTTCAATCTTACGATAATACGTGTCATAATCATCGACACACGATGAAGACACCTGCCACTATCATCGACGCACGATGAAAACACTTGCCACAATCATCGACACACGATGAAAATACTTGGCACTTTCATCGACACACGATGAGAACACTTGCCACAATCATCGACACACGATGAAAATACTGGGCACTTTCATCGACACACGATGAGAACACTTGCCACAATCATCGACACACGATGAGAATACTTGGCACCATTATCGACACACGATGAGAACACTTGACACTAACATATAATTT
This sequence comes from Rosa rugosa, assembly GCF_958449725.1. Lineage (NCBI taxonomy): Eukaryota > Viridiplantae > Streptophyta > Magnoliopsida > Rosales > Rosaceae > Rosa > Rosa rugosa. The sequence goes on along the minus strand of NC_084821.1, from coordinate 18,747,141 downwards.
GTCTACACATTTCAACTATCGCACTTTACTCAACTACTCTTTATCACGAACAACTCAATACATCACACAATGTCATAACTTTCAATATATATTTCACGTAAATATATATATATATATATATATATATATATATATATATATATATATATATATATATATATATATATATATATATATACGTAATCACCTACACAAGAGTGACTACTAATACCATCTATAGTTCACATGCAATAAAAACAAGAAATTCATTTTTATACTTAAATTCATTTTCCTTACCTGTGAGTAGTAGCCCTATGAACCGTAGTCGATCAAGTTCATATTATTTCAAAACAAATCTTTATTTTCTTAAAACAATTTTCCACACCTTTATAATTCAATATAAATCACTAAATTTCGGTTCATGAAGGAACCATGTGCGATTTTACTCACCTCTAATCCAGCTGCATCTTCTTAACAGCTCAACAACAATTTCACAAATTGTCCGCCAAATCGATCCGTCAATCACCTAATCCAACACGATCTTAACTTAGCAATTTATTCAAAAACCACACAAATACAACAATCCAACGGTCGGATTCTAAATTAATGATGATCCAACGGTCGGATCGAAATTATACGATGATCCAACGGTCGGATCCTCACGGATCGCCCTCAGGATCATCCTCCAAAATTATCACGAAGATCCAACGGTTGGATCTTCCTGAATCGTCCTTACAAACATCTCCACAAATTTATACGAAAATCCGACGGACGGATTCTCACGAATCGCCTCGCTAATCACTGTTTTGCATTTATACGAAGATCCAACGGTCGGATCTTCGCCCATGACCACACAAAGTCACTGGGACAGTCATAAGATCATCATATCAAAACTACAAGTCCATCTGACGGTCCTAACTTCACAGATCACAAATCTAACGATCGAAATCGATCGAAACTTAAAAATTCATAACTTAATCATACGATATCCAAAAATTGCGTATAATATATCGAAATGATCGTATTGAAATATAGAATCTAAAAATGCACAGAAACTATATTTTTGACCCCCGGAGGTGGCCGGAAAAGGGACGCCGGAGTTAGGGCAGAGCCGCCGCCGACCATCGCCAATGGTGTCGGGGCCGGGCTGCTCCTCTTCCTCTCATCATGCTTAACAACTTTCATAACTATCAGGTAAGCTGAAAATGACCGGAAGTGGTTGAAATTACCTAAAACAGTCGAGGTGGCCGGAAAATTTCCAGAATCCGGCGAAATTTGCAGAATCCGGCAAGGCTTGATTTCGACGTCAAAACTTCAATTTCAGGCTTCGATCCCTTCTAGAGAGTTGTTAAGAACATCAAGGAGAACTCACTGGTTCAAGAATCAATCAAAACGATGCACTACAGCTCGAGATATACGGATCGAAAGATTTTCGTTTCGGATTGAAAACTTACCGAGCTCCGACGAACGTGAAACCGGTCACTCTAGGTGCAATCCTCCTAGTATGATGATCAGCAGGTTGAGGGGAGTTCATGGAGCCAAGGATCGGAAGTTTTGGTGGCCGGAGTTAGGAAAAAACCGGCGTTGACCAAAATCGAGCTTAAATCGAAACCGGGCCGCCGCAGCCGCTAGGGGCCGTGCCGCCGTGCAAGGCTGCCACAGACAGGTGCGCAAGGACCATACGAAGCCAATGGAAGAAGTTTGGTGAGGATCGGTGGCCGGAGGAGGAAGATATGGCCAAACGAAAATCAGAGGCGATTTCCGGCGGGGACGAGGGCTGCAGCAGCTTTTTTCTATTTTTGTAAATTCTGAAACTATGTTCGGAAATTTCCGAAAATGGAAGCTTTATACTAAATTGAAAACTTTTTCAAAAAATCATAACTAATTCATACGAACTCCGATTTTTGCGTTCCGCATATGCCCGCGATCGTATCGACGAGCTCTACAACTTTAATGAAGGAAGTTTTCCCAAATTTTGAACGTATAAAAAGTCAACTTTCGCGAGCCCCTAAATAACGTTCGTTTTCGAAAATTAATCGTTCGAACTAATTCCACAACTTCTCCAAGCCTCGTACTCGCTCCCACTATCGTGAAATCAATTCTAAAAATCCACGGAATTTAATTTAGATTTTTCGGGGTATTACATTTTAAGTATTGGATGGAGGGATAAATTTAAAAAATAATGAGTTTCTCAAATGTCGGCTAAAATTCGAAACTTACAAACATTCGTAGATACTTGAAGCTTATCTTGTTATCGTATTATGTATATTATTCTTCAACCGTAGTTATTGGCCTTTTGGGTGATTGTTGGGTAATGATCCTCATAGTAAATATGGCTATCTCATTCTTAGAGAATACAAAGGACCGAAAGGAGTAGCCTTCGCATTACTGGGTACTTGTTATTGCAGGCTGAATTATTGCAAAGCTTTTCTAGTTAGCATTTGCAACAAGCTATGGTGGCATGGGTACTGGGTACTTGTTCATGGCGTACCTCCTTTGTCCTTTGGAGGTTTATTTCAGGTTTAATATTGCCTTATGTTTCGCACGCATCACCAATGAGTCGAGTGTAGTTTGCAGTTTACACACCTTAAAATTTTCAGGTCTGAGCAATGCCTCAATTGCGAGTTGTTTCTTCTCTCTAACATTTTTGATGCGTAGTATGATTGCTACAATTTTTCCTTTTATAAGCGAGAAAATACGGTTGTGCTTTGCTCTAGTCAAATTTGTGCCTCTTTCGATCTATGACAAATGCTGACTTTTATAATAGCATAATATTTTGTATTGGTGATAATATATTTCGCTCTATTTAATCATTCGTAGGGTTCTACTGATTCTACTCTCCTGTTGCTCATGCTAATCGTATTGCACATATTACTCCTGCTGATCCTACAGTTCCTACTGCACTTATTGCTCTTATTAATGAAGTTGTGGCTAATGCATTACGTGACGCTGGAGTTGAGCCTTTGAGTACGTGCTTTGTCCACTTGTCCTTCGGCTGTTGGCACAAGTATGATTAATGAAAGTTTATTTCCTCGGAAATCTTAGCATAATATGGTTGACGATGAAACCTTTCAAAGAACCCATAGCATACAACAAAGTCTCGAAACGGAGCGTGATATTGAGTTTGGCTGTACTTATATAGAAAAGGATAATGAAGTTTTGAATGATGATGATAAGTTTAGTAAGTTCTGCCCCAAGGCACGGAAGAAGAAATCAAGGAGGCTGGAAACTGTTCAGACTAATTAAACCATTTCAATAAGTTAGCTCTGTAGGGTTGCTATTTTTTTAGGAATAGGATCTGCACATTGAAGCTTTTTGATTATTTTCTTTTAAAGAATTTAATGCTCATTTATTTTGCTCTTTTACAATATTTACTTAGAGGGTTTTGGTTCTTATGTCCCCCTCTAGTGTTTTTATTTTATTTTTTCTTAATTAATAAATTTCCTCTCTTGTTGAGCACAAAACAGTTTAATTGCAAAATAAATTGAGTAAGCGAGAGACGACTTTTATGTAAAAAGAAAATTTACTAAGAAAAGTGAGGCTAATTAAACAAAATTGCTCTTAGGAGGGTGCCCAAAGTAGCAGCACCCGAGAGCTTCTTAGCCTGAAAAACAAAAAGCTATTGATCTTATTCGCCGGACCAAGTCCTTCATCAAAAGCGATGATCATGTCATTCCTAAAGCTCACCAGTCCGCCATGGGGATCCCATGTGACTCATGATGCCTCTCCGCATTGTAAGGTAAGATTACAGCTTCGCGCTGAGCATTAACAAAACGATTCAACCTTCCCTCACTCACACCAAAAGCAGCTGCAAGTTCCGGACCTCTTAGAGCTTCAAGCACCGAGCTAGAACCGGCTAGAAATTGTGGGTGGTTCGGCTGCTTTGAGGTAGTGAACCCGAAAATCTGAAGTTGCTCGTTGTTAGATGCCACTTGGACAAATGGGAAGTACCTCGGCACCCAGAACACTCTCCCTGGTTTTAGTTTCGCCTTCATTGCCAAGGTTCCGTTTGGAAACACAATCTGGAGTGATCCTGAGCCTCTTAGAACGACGCCGTATTCTGTTGCAGCTGGGTTCACATGTGGTGCCAACATCGATCCTGCGTTAAGATTGACAAGGTAAACGCCAATGCCGGAGTTTTGTAGCGGTGAGTAATCAGACTCATCAACTGACAAGCTCGATCCATAGTTGTTCTTGAAATCCGGCCTCCTCGCATAGAGGTTGTAAGCCTTCTGGGAGTGCTCATGATGATTTTGCTTCCTCTTCTCGTTTTCGATTGTTCCGAACATAGAGGTCAAGAGTTTCCTCCACGACCATGTTTGGGTTTGCTCTTGTTCTTGTGGGAAGTCGACCATTTTCCTTAGTTCTTGTAGTCTGTCCTGCTCTTTCATGCTTAGGAATTTTGTCCAAAGGTTTGATGATGATTGAGAATTATTCAGAGATACAATTGGACCCTCTTGTTGCCTTGTCAAAATGTGCCTTAGTTCTGAAGATGAGACCTGCAATGAACACAAATTAATCCTCGATCTTTAGATGGTTTGTCTATTGATTATTGATGTACGTATGTCTCAGACCTAATTAGATAACATGATAACCGTTGGATTTCTAATGATCATCACTCATCAGGATTAGAAATCAAGGATTGCCAAGACAAGTACAAGATTTATTTTTTCAAGGTAATTGATTTGCTTACGTTAAATGCACTTGTGAGTACTTGAGAATCGAACCCAGCAAGGACAGATTTTGGGTAGGTTCCTCCACCAATGAAGAAATTCTGCATAGGTAAAAAACCAAAAAAATCGTTTCAAAAAAAAAAAAAAAAATAGGTTATTTAGACACTCATGGGCCTATGTAACAAAAGGCACAAGGATTGACAACTAGGAAAAACCTGATTAATTGACAAGATTTATTATGATTAAGAAATGATTGGTGTAGGTACCTCCAAAGTACCCATTCTTAAACTATCAGATGTGTCAATGCTGAGAATGAGCTCAAGTCTCTGGCCCTCCCCAACATTTTGCAAGTAAAATGTTGAACCAGCTGGGATTCTGTACAAATCCCCAGCCTTCAATTGCCTCTCTCCGAGTTCATGTTGGCGTACCAATCCCACATTTGCTTGCCCTGGAACAATATACCATAATAAATGTACCATTAAAATCCTAGTAGTTAATGAAGTATAAGATTATCTATGCATAACTTGTAATCATAAGCACACGAACAACACTAAAATCAGAAGATGATGAGATCGATGAGACAAAAAGAGCAGTACATATACCTGTGTGGACAAAGAGGACCACGCTGGAGTCAAGGTACTGAGGGATGAAAAGAGAGTTGGGTTCCATGGAGAGAAACCCAACATTTATATGTCTATCAACCATTCTCTGACCTACACTCCTCACCACCCTCATTTCCCCAGCTTCAGTTCTCAGCAGTAGTCTAGATCGTTCCAAAAGGAACCAATGGCGATGCCTTCTGTGCCCTTCCCACTCTTCTTCTCTATGATCCCTTCGCCAGTCCTCGTCTTCGTGATCGAAGCTCATAGCCATTGCCATGACTCCAAAGCACATCACAATTGCAAGAACCAGGACGCTCACCATCACTCTCTTTCCCATTTTGAATTGATTTGTTGAGTTATTCTTCTCAGTAATACTCTGATGAGTTTGTGTGAAGTGGAGGCATGAGGTGTGAGGTTTAAATAGAAGGGAGCAAGAGTTAACGTGAGACAAGTGTCGTGCATCCATGTGTGCAGAGAAATGTTCCAGCACCGATCTAGAGAGAAATACTCTTCAGGAAGAAGGGCCTATCTATTACCGATATTACTGCAAAAACTAAGTCTAACCTAAACTAATCCTTATTGCACAAATAATTACACGAAATACACTACTAATTAATTAGTTCATCTTCAAATGACATCAAAATACCAAATAAATGCAAATAATGTCTCAAATAGTTTTCATCAAATTGCAAAGGGTGTTTTTCAGGGGAAAACAATTGGAGGAACACTGTTCACTATATTAGGGGGAAACGATTTTTAATTATAGGTATAAAAAATAATGAGGCTAATTCAGTAATTATTTTTCAAATTTGATAAATGTTGGTTAACTGTATATTTTATTTGAGAATAAAGGGCTTGTATGGCTACCCTCAAGCCTTGATTAATGAAACTGAATACAAGGGGGGGACGTTGAGTCTAAACCCCTGATGACAATAAGCATCTAGAGAACGTCCCGAAATAATATCAGGAGTCTCTACAAAATACATGTATTCTAACAAGCACCAATTAGCAAAGAGTACACTACTGGCTACTCCATTTGTTTTGACAGAGCGGTGACATATCAGAAAGATAACTCGATTACAACGAAGCATAATTACTATAGTCCCTTGTATAACTGTATATTTTATTATAGTCCCTTGTATACGCAACTTATTTTGCATATACAAGTCGACTTTTCTCTTTGCTAGGGTTTCCCTCTAGCAGAGAAATTGATCAGTTTGGGTTGCGATGATGGCGGGGGAAGTGGTGGCTAATCCTGAACAGACTGAGGCGGCTGTGGTGAATCTGATTGGGGGTGGTGAAGCGATCCATGATCCTTCCCAGTGTTCTAAAACTCGGCCGCCTAGGCGGTGGGTCTCCGCCGCGAGTAATGGCTAGTCGGTAGGGTGGGTGTTCTGGGTTTTGGGCGGCCGCCTAGTTGGCCTAGGTGGGCGACTAGGCGTCTAGGCGGCTGGGTTTTGCTGGGCGTCGGTGTTGAAATGTCTCTCCCTTCCTCATCAGATCTTGATACCCGATCGCTGAGACATCGTGGGCTCCTTGACCACTTTGATTCATGATTCATAAACGTTATTTCGAAGGAACATGTGGGTGGCCACAATCATCTTCTTCAAGCTCAATGTTTTCGCCGCCGTTATTGAGTTTTCATTTCAGAAATTAGTTGTGGATGGATGGATGTTTGGGACGATGAGCAGAATAAGGCTTGTGTTTGGTTGATCTGATTAGATTCTCTTCATGGAAAATTGATTTTGGTGATCTGCGATTGGGTTTTGAAAGATTGAAGGTCCGAATTGGTTTTGGAAGAGTTTGGAAGATTTTGGGTTATCCGTTGGGTTTGTGAGTTCGTGTTTGAATAGGGAATCATCCGGCCATGTGTTCACTTAAAAAAAAAATCAAGCCATGTGTTCGACATGCATGAAATTACCTTATAGAAAATTCATATTATTGTTATTTATAAATTATAATAAGTGTTTATATATATTTTTTAAGTCTATAATATGTTTATATGGTATAAAATAAATTAAAATTAAAAAAATTAAAAACCGCCTAGGCGCCGCCTAGGCACCCGACTAGGCGTCTGGGCGCTAGTCCCCTGGCCACTGTCCGACTAGCGCTTAGCGATTTTTCGAACCTTGATCCTTCCTTTTATCTCTGTGGACGTCTGCTATCTCTGAAGTGCGTGGTGCTATCGTCATTCTCAAGGACGATCTCTTGTGTTTGGAGACTGAAAGAACGTGTTTTGATCCGGCAGGAGGAGGGAGGTATTTTTGTTTTCCAGTTCAAGGAGCAGGAGGCAAAGACCCATGTCCTCAATGGCGGCCCTTGGTTTTATAATAATTCGATGTTACTGGTGGCGGGTTATAATGTTGTTTGTGCTGTGGAGGAGGTATCGCTGTGCTACCTTGAGGTTTGGGTGGCAGTGACAGGGCTTCGTATTGTTATGCGCAATGAACGAGTCCTAACCCTCCTTGGAAACTATTTGGGGCGGTTTGTACGGTACGATCAAGCGGCGATGGTGAGGAAGGATCCGAGTGATCCATGATGTACGACATCAGATATGGGCTCGGCGCACATACAACTTTTCACCGGAGGTGGCGATGGCTCTGGAGTTTAGTTACAAAACGTGCCATAGGATCTACAAGAGGTGTGGGTTCTTCGTCCATGGGCATGAGGGCTGTGACAAAGGTCTTGGAGGGATGGCGGCGACTTTGGTGGCGGGTTGGACCGAGATGACCTGGAATCGGGCTTTGAGTTGGTGCCCAGTCCGCAGGCTTCTATTACGGCGGTGGTGGGGCCGGAGGTCCTCCCTAAGGGACCGGTGAAGCTGGGCTTGATGTTGGAGATGGCTGGAGATATGGTGGCGGTGGATGGACCGGCGCCGGGTGCTGCAGCAAGTGCAACTGTGGCTGCTCCGGAAAAACTGGCGGGAAACCTTAATTTTGAATTAGGGTTGACCATAGGTTTGACTGGGCTGCACACCTTTGGACCGGGCGACAATTTTACTGTGGCTGTGGGCTTTGCTGGGTCTTCTACTAGGCTTGCAGCTAAAAGAGGCCCAATGTTGGATTTAGGTGTGAGAAAGAAGATCTTTAAGCCTAGTTTGGCAATTATACCGCAGGAATTCCAGCTCAGTCCGTCTGGTCGCCGGGTTAAGAAAGCGGAAGGTAAAAATGCAGGTGTGGATTTAAGCTCTGACTCTAATAGGAAGGAGCTGTTTATTGCTTAGCTGTTCTATTTAGGGTTTAAGCCTGTGCGAGGGTGAGTAAGTTTCTATGAGTCTTCTTCTATGACGTCTTTAGTTTCTCATTTGTACCACAATTGCGTGATTGACAATAGAGGGCTAGTTGAATGATTTCTTTCCGTAATAGGCGAAGCTTTGTCATAATTCTTAGGCTTGCTTAATTGTGAGCTTCCCAATGATGTTAATTAGTTTGCTTTAGCTTGGATAGGTTTTCCCGAATTTTCTTGCCGAAACTCTTATGTAAGTTTTGTAAGCTATATATGACCTATTGGCTGTTGGTTATTGAACAACAATCAACTTCTATTAAAAAAAATATATTTTATTATAGTTCTATGATTCATATATAGTATCATTTCCTATTTGATCCCTTTGACTTCCATATTCAAAGTTGCAATTGGATCTATTCATTAAAACAATCGATTCAATATATTTCTTATGTACTGATAGGTGCTATATTGGATTTGAATAAGATTTGGATTAATCTATATAGCTTTTTATTATAGGCATCTATATAGCTTTTGAGAATCATTATAGCTTATGTACTGATGGTTCTCGCATGTATTGCATATTTTTTAAATCGTTACTTGACATGGGAAACATATCATCATATCTAAGGAGTCATGATTGTATATAAAAAAATCATTACCTGATTAAAATTCGAGAATGTTTGCATGAACATTAATACAAATTCATTTTTTTATTTTTACAATTTCCAATTATGTAAAATTAGGAAAATCATGACAAACAGGTTGATATTTTTGAGTTTTGTCAATTGGAATACCATTTTGAACATGATGCTTTACCAACAGTGAGTTCATGGTTTGAAAGAATATTTTGAATAAAAATATGGATTGACATGTTTGGATGTGTGATGGGCCATGTCACCTTTTGAATTCCATGTGTCATTTGATATTGAATAATGGTAGGTGAACCACCTAGAGCCCACTATATGTGGCAGTTGATATGACGTAATCATCTAAATAATTAGACCTATCAAAATCTATCACTAAATGATGCGGCAACGCCAAAATAGCTGCCACATGAGGTGAGTTGTTACGTGCTACAAAAAGTCATTCTTCTTTGAAATTACAGTATTCCATAAGCTAGCATTCTTCTTTGAAATTACCGCATTCCATAAGCTTAGTATTTGTAAGACACAGGGCTTGGAATTTGGGCCGAATGGGCCGAGCTGGGCCGATTTCAGATCGAGCCAAGTCGATTTGGGCCGAATATTCGGCTTACCAACTTTTTGGCTCGGCTGAGCCATATAACAAGAATTCCACCACTGGGAATAAACTGCAAAACAACTCCTTGGCATGAACTGCATGTGATCAAAGCCCTCTGCTATGGTTTAAAACAAAGCGTGGAACTTCCATAATATTTTTTGAAGGGAATCTGTAACTGCTACCCAAAAAGTGGGCCTGTATAAGTATCAGTGATCAAATAAAAAACGAGCAACAACAATTGCATTCAAGTAAACCGCTGAAAAACCATCTTCAACCATTGCAAACCGTCAACTAGAACTCCTATCATCATCATCCCCTGGCCGTTCCACCCAAATTAGTTTGTTCCACATGAAGTGTCTCGGAAACTGCATCATGAAATTGTTAGCGAAGTTGATGGGCACGAACATTGGGACTAATATAAACCCATGAACAGATGTCATGAATCTAATCACAAAAAGACAAGAAAACTTCAATAGAAGAAAACAAAACCAAGTAGTTATTATACCTGCTTGTCAAGCCATTGAATCCCATCGTTTACGAAGTGAAAACCAATAAAATAAAGAAAACAAAACACTTAAACACAAAAACATCAACGGTACATCAACTCATCAATGAAACAATCGGCTTGAACACAAAACCTTCAATAGTATCGAGCTGTGAAGAAACATACACTGCCTTATCAAAGCATAACATTGTCTAGATAACTAGATACTATTTCTATCAGTTCATGAAATGAACATCATGGGAGAGAACATTGGGGAGGGGGGGGAAACATGTGGGAATCTCCTTGCGGAGGAGGAGGAGAAAAAGGAGGGAGGGAGGGAGGGAGAGGCAATGTATCGCTTGACTGACATGCCACTTATGTCATAAAGACATGAGTAGGTCCCAGTCCTTGATTGCTGATCTCATCTTGGACTGAAATCGAACCTGGTTCATGTATTCCATTTATACAGACTATTTCGATAACTTTCTTTTTTGGGCTAAATACTAGTTAGTACCCTGTGGTTTAGGTCCAAAATCAATTCAGTCCCTGGACTTCTAATTTCATCAAAAACACCCCTGCACTTTCAATTTTGATCTAATAGGTCCAATTTGTTAATATTCTGTTATGGATTCAAGTTATAGTTAGATTATTTGTTGAAAAACTATTTATTTTTAATAGTATGACTCACTCCTAAATTGACTATGCAGACCACCTCGACACCACATCATAAAACATAGGCCATATATGAGCCACATTAACAAGTTAAATAACTCAATTGTCGGAAAACTAACAAATTGGACCTATTAGATCAAAATTGAAAGTGCAGGGGTGTTTTTGATGAAATTGGAAGTTCAGGGACTGAATTGATTTTGGACCTAAACCACAGGGTAGTAATTTGTATTTAGCCCTTCTTTTTTTGTCAAATGCTATTCGGGCAACTTAACCACAGCAAAGCCCAAGGATATAATTCCAATTACAACTGAGAGTCCCCTCCATTATCCTAATTCCTCTTCTCTTTTGAGTTCTCCAAAACCTAGATCTATTTCTTCACTTTCTTCCATTCTTCTCAAAATTGAATCCTTGACTTAATTTCATTCAATTGTCAGCCTAATTTCCTACACAGATCAATTCTAGCATCCAGACTATCTTCACTTCTAAGAATTCCCAAATTGATCGATGGCTTCTTTCTTTATTCCCAACTTCAGTAAATTCATAATTCCATGAGAATTAATGAGATTCTCGCAGTATCCCAAGAGCCTAAGAACAACCAAGAAGTCAAGAATCCATGTCAATAGATCGTCCCCAAAACCTCTTAAGAAGAATTAGAGAAGAGATAAACAATGAAAGCATGTGGTTTGTGACCGAAAACCCTAATGAAACTAAACTGTAATTAAGGCTTTAGTTCGGGTCCTCATCGGTTCTTGATTCATAAAATGATAAGACTGAACCGACATGGAGTACTTGTTTAATCTCAGTTCCTACTTTATATGGGTTCAGCTCGGCCCAAACCTAGGCCTAATCAATACATCAGGTGTATTGTGAAATTTTCGTTTGTTAAGACTCTCAACTAATTTGATGTAATACAATTTTCTCCTTTCATTTTCATTTTTTAAATACATTTATAACTGAGAATACACAACAACTACTCATTTATAAGTTGATGGTCACTACTTTCGACTTACATAGGACAAACTAATGCCAATAAACCAAATTATACTACGCACTTTCAGGCCATTTTCATACATAGGACTTTTGTCATAAAGCTATTGTGTGATCAGAGAGGAAAAGAATGAAAACTATAACGCCTCGATTTGCACCTCCTCAAATTGGTCACGTTACAGTGCCGCGAACCGTTAGGAGCATAAGCAAAAATAGTTCAGCCATACTCCTAAAGATACGCAAGGCATTTGAATAAGATTTGACACTAAAATTACTTTTCAATGGAAGGTAGAATCGAGCTAGAAGCGTGAATATGAATGAGGTGAAATTGAGAAGACTTTTGGTGTAATAACTTGTTACGTCGAATACCAAAATAAATTCCATTTCTAAAACCAAGTTTCATAGAGTTCCAAATCATTTGTCCGAGTAATGTTAATTGAGAGCAAACACGTGACATATTTTAAGAAGATTGGAAAGAGATAAGCTAATCAAGTTGAGTAGAATATCAAAGGAGTTTAGTATGCAATTTCTGAACCAATAACTTCATAGCAAACGCATAACTGATAGAAAATAATTGAAGAAGATGTTCTGATCAATTGTTACAAACTTACTACAAAACAAGGAATTATGAAATAGGTAGTCGGATTTGAAATGCAAAACCAAAACCTGTTATGTAGAACAAATATTTGAGAACAATTGAAATTTGAAATTGGAAGAGCATGCCACACCCAGCGTTAGTCCTAGCTGTCCCGTCTTCATGCACAGTACCTACAATCACACAACCGTTTTAGGGGTGAGCAATCATCCTCACTAGCCCAGTAGAGGTCTCAACCCCAGCTAGGTTTGAAAACAATTCTAATATATAAACATAGGTGCCGGCGAGTAAGTAAAAACTACATATATAGATAAATCCCACATTGAAAATATTTTCTGTAAACTTAGATATTTGGATATCCAATTGACAAACCTGATGACCGATCATAAAGCCAACTACACCATTACCATGACTATTATCGTTTAAACAGACAAGGTGTAGTGAGAGTGTCCACTTGCGCCGTATCACCTAGAAGCAGTGCCACACCTCAATGGATGCCAGACACTCTACCGTCCATACGGCCCCTCTGGAGGTTTAGGAGATTGAATCCCAAGAAAGTCGCTATGCTCCTCTCACTCTCAGGTCACCCTCATCATCTCAAATAAGAATAACCATAGAAAACCAATTTTCAGACTATAAAACAATATAGAAAACCACTAACTAAGGCGAGTCCCCCTACTTGAGTCCAAAGCTAAGCGATGTTAGGGTAAATGACCAATGCTTCACCATCGTCCATTAATCTCCTTTGGTTTATAGGAGGCCCTAATATGGAAATAAGCAAGTGTCACTAACTATATCAAAGTGAAAGATGACAAAGCTGGATTATTTTGGAACTGGACAGTTTGATGGTTTAGACATAGTAAACATTAACCAATCAAGCTAAAAATTTCCAGAAATAAACTTCAAGATGTACTAAATACATCCCAAAAAGAATAAAGTGAAAAGAATGAAAATTGGGAGAGTTATGCTCAAAACACTTCAGCTGGTCAAAACTTGAACGAAACTGACTTGTGTTCCAAGTTCCTTAACTAGGCTGAAAATAACAAGCTTTGGATATTTAGCTTTAGCAAAAACATCACTGAGGTGATGTGAAGGCTTCACAATACTTACAAATCATTTAACCAGAGACAAAAACATACTGAAAACACAATTGATTTTGATGTGTTCAGAAAGAGCAAATGGAGCCTCTTTCAAATTGAAATTCACAAGAACAGGCTTTGATATGCGAGGAATTCAATCCAAAAAGGACTCTGTAGGAGTTAATATAAAACTCATGGAGTTTGATCAAGTAACACAATTCTCAAATACAAGCTAAGCAATATGAGAGCATGTTGTATGAATATAGATACAAAACCAGAAATCAAACAATCATATCATTAACCACATTAAGAACAAAATTAAGAGAAAATAAGACACTCACCACAGAGTCAAACAAATGGGTGAGTTCCCTCATGAAATTCGACAAGAAAAGATGAAGACAAGATGAATTTGGCCAAGCCTAGTCATATATCAAGGAGTGTCACTTTGTATTTAAACATGCAAAGCAAAACAAGAGGACCTCATTGACTAGAATACTCAATAAAGTGTATTGAGTTCTAAAATTGGTAGGGAGAGAAGGAAATATAAACTGAACATTGATCTTACCTCTTAATAGAATCAACCATAGATAATTTGCATCTTCAATCACTCCCGATTCTTCAATTGATGGAAGCAAGAGGATGCGTCAACAAAACATTAATGATGCCATTTGGAAGGAAAGAACACATAGTGTGCCTCAATGGTTGCCTAGGTGGGTGTATGAAGTTGGCATTCCATTTCATGCCGTTGATAATGATAGCTTCAAAAGATTTGTAGAAGAGGTTGGTCAATTTGGCCCGGGTTACCGACCTCCAACTCAATACCAACTAAGGGAGCCATTGCTGAAGGAAGAGATTGAGAGGACTAAAAATTCACTCAAGAAGCATGAAGAAGAGTGGGTAAAGAATGGTTGTTCCATCATGATCGATGCTTGGAGCGACCGAAAAAGAAGAAGCATGCATTATGAACTTATGTGTCAATTGCAAGGAAGGCACTACTATTCTTTCTTCAAGGGAAGATTCAGATCAATCACACACCGGGGCCTATATCTTTGAATATGTTGACAATTGCATTGAAGAAGTTGGCATGAGCCACAAAGTGTAGTTCAAGTAGTGACGGATAATGCTACTAACAATATGGTGGCGGAGAATTTGTTGAAGATAAAGAGGCCAAATATATTTTGGACTTCATGTGCCACTCATACATTGAATCTCATGCTTCAAGGGATTGGTAACCAACCAAGATTCAAAGGTTTGATTGAGAAGGCGAAGGCATTCACTATCTTTATCTATGCACATCACGAGACATTGGCTTTGATGAGGAAGCATACAAAGAAAAGAGACATAGTGAGGCCAGGAGTCACTAGATTTGCCACTTCGTTTCTAACTTTGCAAAGCTTGATGGACAAGAAGAGTGAGTTGAGGTGTATGGTTGCTTGTGATGATTGGACCGCTTGCAAACATTCTAAGAGTGCCAAGGGGAAAGTGGCATATAATACCGTATTAAGTGCCTCTTTTTGGAATGGGGTAACACTTTGCTTGAAAGTGTTTGCTCCTTTGTTTAAGGAGCTTCGCCTTGTGGATGGGGATAAAAAGCCATCAATGGGCTTTTTGTATGGAGAATTACTTAAGGCAAAGGAAGACATTAAAGAGGCATTCAAACATCAAGAGGCCAATTATCGGCCAATCATAGAGATTATTGATGACAAAGCCCGTGGCCGTCTTGATAGTCCATTACATTTGGCGACTTACCTCTTGAACCCTTATTACTTCTACAAGGATGAAGACATACAATATGATCAAGTTGTCATGGAAGGGTTCTTTCTTTGTGTGGAGAAGTTCTTTCCCGATGACCTTGAGACCCAAAGTGTTGTGACAAATGAAGAGTTGTTGATGTATAAGAGCAAAGGGGGTGGATTTGGAAGAGCTTTAGCTCAGTTGGGATTTGCAAAGAATGATGATCGAAAAGTATGATCTGGGTAAGAAACTAAGACTATTTCATTATTTTGTGAAAACTACTAGGCATGATATTTATTTTGTTTACTTATTGTTATTGTTTTGTTTGTGGCTTTGTGCATATGTAGTTGGATGGTGGTCCAATTATGAAAATGGAACACCCAAATTGCAAAAAATGGCTAGAAGAATACTCTCTTTAACTACAAGTTCATCCGGGTGTGAGAGAAATTGGAGTACTTTTGAGGGAGTAAGTATTTTCTTTCAAATGCCTAGAAGAATACTCTCTTCAAATTGTTGATTTGTTACTAACTTATCAATAAATATGCTTTAGTGTGTGTGTGTGTGTGTATATATATATATATTTTTTATGGTAGATCCATACAAAGAAAAGGAATAGGCTAGATGCTTCAAGGTTGAAAAATTAGTTTATGTTCAATTCAATGCCAAGATCATCAACAAAAAGAGAAGGGCTCAAGAGTTGGGTGTAGATGTGCTACTTGGTAATGAAGCTAGTAGGGCTCAAGGGTGGATTGTTGATGGTGGTGATGAAGAAGATGACTCGGATATTACTAGTGAAATGGAGGGAGAGGCTTCAGGAGTGGATAGTGGGCTTAGAAAAAGTTTTAGAAATGTAGAGGTAAGAGAGCTTCATGATGAAGATTTTGTATCGGATGAGGACACGGAAGAGGAGGGATAAGAAGAGGATGTTGAGTTTGAGTCCGATACCGAAGGAGTCTTGGATGGATATGGAGAAGAAGAGTTAGAGGTTTAGGCTTGCAATTGTTTTATCACTTTAGTCTTTATGTATGCTTATTTAGGACTCTCTTAAAATTTGAATATTCTAGGTGCAATTTTATTACTCTTTGAGTCTTTATAAGTTTATATATTTTTAATTACATAAATAAATTAAATAAAAATTTAAAAAATACAAAACCGCTTAGGTGCTCCTCCCCAACCCACCGCCCGACTAGCGCCTAGCGATTTTTTGAACCTTGTACAAAACAAATAAAAATGAATTAATCACATATTAATTGATTTAGGAATTGGCTTATTTATAGTGTTTTAAATATAATTATATGCATAGAAATGCATTTAATCAATTAATCATAGTAGTAAATATGAAAACTACTTGATTAGGATTCATTGTCTGGTGTCTAAAAATTAAACTATTTCTTGAATATGAGATGTTATATCAGAAAGAGAAAATATACTCTAAGGATTTAAATTTATCCTTTGGATTATTTGACATAATAAAATTAAGCCAACCTATAAAAATAAGATTGCCAATTCGTAGGTTGCAGATGATGAGGAAAAAAAGACCATATTTGTTTTTTTTTTTTTTTTTTTTTTTTTTTTTTTTTTGAGAATGAAAAGACCATATTTGTTGAGTATAGGAGCAATGCAAAAATAAATGATCAATACTTTCCTGATTACAATGGCAAAAAAGACAAGATCTGTCAATTAAACATTTGTGTAGATATTATATATCTCTGATCTTTAATCTTTGTCAAATAAGCTGCGCGCCAACTGAAGACTTTAAGCTATTTCTTTACATTGTATTTAGGGTCTTTGACCCAAAGCACTAAAATTGGCCAAAATGATCTCACTTACCCTACCAACAGATTTTTATTCCCACTCATCCAGTTTAAAATAAAATGACAATTTTGCCCTTCGTATAACTAAGAAACTGCATCCATGCCACTCTCTCTCTCTCTCTCTCTCTCTCTCTCTCTCTCCCCCCCCCCAATCTCCACCTCTGGCGCGACATCGATCGCAGACGAGATGACGTCGAGCACCGCAGATCTAGCCACGACGCCGATGATGCTAGTAGATAAACCGATTCTGGCTCCTCCAAAAATCCTTTTCCAGTTCTAGCCACGCTAGAAGAGTGATTCCGATTCCGGCCACGCTACCTCTCTCGCTTCTCTCTCTTCTCCATGAACTTTTCGCAATCGATCGAGACATCTCCGACTATGGGAGGCAGATTCGACGACACGTCAACCTAATTAGACTTCCGAGACGGACGTGCACCGCCGTCATCATCTTTTTCCTCGGCAGGAGGGGTTCGAGCTTGGATCCCTCGACTGCACCCAAGGTCCGACCCGATTTCTAGGTGGGTTTGCTCCGATTCGGTGCCTAGAGCGTTTTCTGGGTATCGAAATCAATTTTTTTTTATTTTTTTAAGTAAACTATGGGCAGAAGGCCGAGAAGGAAAGAAAGAAAAAGTTTTATTATCTCGTAATAAAGGTTTATTGCGGGGAAATAAATATTGCCCCCCATTAAAAGGTTTTGAATTGACGTAATATTCTCATCTTATTCCTCAATCAAAGTTTTATTTGTCTAATTTTAGGGATATTAGTTCCCCTTCCCTCTTAATAAACATTCATTGGCCCCCAATAAACCGGCGGCAATAAATCTCTCCGGCGACCTATGAGATGTCCGACGACCTCTTTGGGGACCTTCGGCGAGGTTTCATAAAATTTTATTGCCCCCTAATAAAGGTTTATTGGGGGGGGGGGGGGTAATAAACCTCTCCGGTGACCTATGAGATCTCCGACGACCTCTTTGGGAACCTTCGACGAGGTTTTCAGAGAAGTCCCACAGCCGGCGATCAATGACCGGATTCCGGCGATTAGTGATCAGACTCTGGCGAAGTCTCCTATGGCTTCTCTCTCTTACATTTTCCTTGCCTCTCTCTCTCTCTCTCTCTCTATGTAACAAAAGGGTGAGGGAAAAATAGTCTAAAAAAAAAAAAAACTTAATTGGGTATTAGGGAAGACTTTATTAGTCTTTATAGGTAAGTGGGAAAAAAAATAAGTGAGTGGTGTAAGGGGAAAAAAAAATCTCTAAAATTAGGGTAAATGGTAAAAAAACTCTTGTGTTTAGTAATTTAGACTGAGAATAATTAGGAATTAGTGCATAATGAAGCTCTGAGGTTAGTTTAATAGTGAATTTACCATGACCACTTGGGCCTGACAAATTCATCATGGTAATCAAAGAAGGTAAAGGAAGAGTCATAATTCTTTAAGCAATTTGAACAAGCAAATGTTGCTTTAGCTTATTTTCGTTCCATTGGTAATTAGAAATAATGTAATCCCTAATTAGTTCAGAAGTAAGTATTTGGTGTCTAGAATTAGGACTCAGTAGATTAATTAGTGGAAAGATATAAATCCACAAATTGTAAAACTAGAAATATATGTTTGAGCCATTGCCCACAATCCATCTCATACCTTGAAGAAAAATGTGCCTAGAATATAAGGGGGCGGATCCGTGGCATCACAAATTATAGTTAAAATTATACTTTAAATCCTATCCATTAAACTTAATAACAATTAACGGTTGAGATCAATCGTAAGAAAAAATCATTATCTATTATTTTTCTTTTCTTTTTTTTTTCTTTTCTTTTTAACTAATTAATCAAATCTATTTATTATGACATAATAAAAATCAATAATTGCTATTCTGATTTGGAATACAATTAAGGAATCAAATCTTTCAATTGTTTTCCTATTGAAAGATTTGATTCCTTAATTGTTACATGCTTTAAACTGAAAAAGGACAAAAAAAAAAAAAAACTATCCATGAATTAATAGATTCATGTGAATGTTATGTTAGCAGAACAATTAAGTATACTTTATAGACTTGAATTGTGTTAGAGACAACATGGTATACTTTGTTGAGGACAAACACGGTTTAATGTTCTGGTAGGGATGGTTAAGATCTTTGGAAGTGACCAAAGTTGCTTGGAGAGTCTAGTGATTGATTTTGGAGCTGCATCACTATTTAACTTTTGATGTTGAAGATCAAGTGGTTTTGAAATTGTTAGCTTGAACTAGGTTTTTTTTTTCTCCTCTCTATCTCTCTCTCTATGACTTTGTATGACTTGGTGAGCAATTTCAATTGATTTTGACTTTGCATGACCTGAGTATGATGATACGACCAATATGTGCACATAATGCTTTCTTTATGGGTTTACAAAGGAAACAGGGTGAAAAAGTTGGTAATTGAAGTATAATTGGTGTATTTTGTTCAATTGGATTATACCATGGAGAGAGACAACGTTGAAGAAGAGGAAAGAATTCCTCTGAAGATTGTCTTTCCTTATTTTTCTTTAATTAATGAGTTTTAGTTAGGATTAAATTAATTCAATGAGAGAGAAAAAAAAATGAAAAATGAAAAATTCAAATTTAATATCATCCATTGATAGTCTTTTAATCTAATGGTTGATAATTGAAGTATAATTTTGATTATAATTTGTGATGCCACGGATCCGCCCCCAGAATATAAAATACCTTTCCAAGCCATATAGGAACAAGATGACCTTTTAATAGTGAAAAAAGAATGATGTCTTAAATATTTTGCTCTAATAATCTTTACCCACCAATTATCCGGCTCTGTTAGGATCTTACATCCTAATTTTGCTAAGGGTGCAGTATTGAAAACATGAGCAGATCTGATACCTAGACCTTCTTTATGTTTAGGTGTGCAAATTGGGTTCCAAGCTATTGGGAAAATAGAGTAATTATTCATGGGACATTTAAAATAGGAGTAATTATTTTTCCAAATTTTTTTTTTCTAAGCTCGATCATTGTCAATTTTTTTGTGTAATATTCATGGGACATTTAAAATAGGAAATGACGTGATTTGATTCAATTAAAGTCAGTTGACCACTTCTGGACATTGTTTCTGTTTTTCAACCTACAAGCTTCTTTTGAATTCTGAGAACTAAGTCATTACTATTAGGACTAAATACTTGTTACTCCCTGTACTTTGCTCCAAAAAATAGTTCAGTCCCTCACATTTTAAATTAAACAGTTTAATTCTCATTCTCTCTAATTCTCACACAATAGGTCTAAAATGACTATTATACCCCTCACTTCCTTTAAAATTTTTTTTTAAAAATTAATTTTTCTCTTTTTCTATTAATTTTTTTTTTGCTTCTCTCTCTCTCTCTCTCTCCCCCCCCCCCCCACTCAAAAAAGGATCCGACCGGCACCATCTACTGAAAAATTCTGCCGAAATTCGACCTCTACTCTACTGTAGTTGTCAACGGCGATGACGAATCCAATTTCGAATTCAACTGATCGAGACCAGAAATAATAGCGACGCTGCAATTCCAAGAGCTGGGTGGATCAAGAACTTGATCCATATGCCATGTTCCTCCCCCCTGCCCCTGGTCCTCAAACTCCTCCCCAAGGACTTCGGCAGCCTCGAGCCTCACTCAATTAGTTCGACAACGAGGAGGAGAACAGCGGCGATTTTGACATGATGATTGTCAAGAACGTTCAGAGTTGTGTTTGGGGGAGGCGAGAAGAATGCGACAGCGGAAATGGAGATGAGTTCTCGACCTTTGGGTCGAGAAGGAAAACAATGGATTTGTGGTGCTGAGTTGGCACGTAGTCGCTGTTGGGTTAGTCTAAAGCCGATGTAGTTTCCTAGATCTTGGCATTTGGGGTTGGAATTTGGTGGAGCAGATCAAAGAGGCAGAGATGGGTGAGAGATTGAGGGTTTGAGTGGCCGGCTGGGACTGGAGCTCGGTGGAGGCGGGCTGGTTAGAAATGGGATCGAAGCTGGGTTGGTCGAAGCTGGAATTGGGGTAGGGGAACTAGAGCAGGGAGCTGCAAGAGTCACTGGAGCATTTGAGAGAGAGAGAGAGAGAGCTAGAAAAAATAAAAAAGAGAAAAAAAAATTATAAAAAGAAAGTGAGGGTATAATAGTCATTTTGGACCTGTTGTGGAACTGTTTGGTGAGAATTAGAGAGAATAAGGACTATCCAGTTTAATTTAAAAAGCGAGGGACTAAACTGTTTTTCAGGGAAAAGTGTGAGGAGTAACAAATATTTAATCCTTACTATTAATACTAATAAAATCCGAAACTTTAAAGAATAAACATTCGTAAATACTTGATACTTATCTCTTGTTACCGTGTTATTCTTCAACCGTAGTTGGCTTTTGGGTGATTGTTGGGGAATGGTCCTCATAGTAAATCTGGCTATCTCATTCTTATAGAATACAAAGGAGTAGCCTTCGCATCACTAGGAACATTGGTGGAAGTGGTTCGAGATGATTGAAACTATATATTATAGTTGGGTCGATCGACAAATAAGGGTCAGTAGTTTTGAGGCACCTAGACAATGCAGGCTGAATTACGCAAGGCCTTTCTGGTTAGCATTTGCAATAGGCCGTGGTGGGTACTTGTTCATGATGGTTCATGGTGTCCTCTGCAGATTTATTCCAGGGTTGATATTACCTTCGGGCATCTCCAACGGTTGTAGTCAAAAGCCAAAATGGCTTTGGCTTTTCAAGACGGCATCTCCAACCATTCACTTGCCTTAGCCATTTTGACTTATTAGTCAAAAGAGGAGTCATTTTGACGAAACTTGCTGGAACGAAAGCCATTTTGGAGAAGGGCGGAAGATTGTGGGCCCCAGCTGCACATGGGATTGATTTTGCAGATAGAAGCAACGCGCAAACTGGAGACTGAATCCTGAAAACGCGCATAAGGACAAAAAAATGATCGGTTGGAATTATATGCGCCTCACACGCGCAATAACATGGCCGACACTGGGCCTCTCCAGTGACAGAAGCCGTTGGGGCTTCCAACGGTCCTGAAAATCAACGGTTGAGATTCATGCATCATTAATTCAATTTAAAATGAAAGGCTGAGATTAATTGGTTCTAAAAATCAAAAAGTAAATATATATTTACTGAATATCTAATCTGACGGTTCAAAAAAATGTTTGGATTAAAATCAACGGTTTATAATAAAGTAAATGTGTTTTAAACCAAAAAAAAATTGAAAAAATAAAAGAAAAATTTCTAAAAAATCAGAAAAATGTTTTTTGCCCGTTGGAACAGTAACTTTAACAAATTCTATAAATACCAACCCTCCTCTTCATAATTTTTCACTCCAAAACATCTCCAATCTCCTCCAAATTTCATTCTTTTTCACCATTGTTCTTCATCTAGCTAGCTTTCAATTTTTTTAGAAGATGCCTAACCCAAGACAAGAGTGTTGGAAGGATGCCGAAGATATAGCCTTGTGCATAGCTGTAGTTACCGTTGGTGAAGACGGCTCTAAGGGTACTAGTCAAGAGAAAAAAAGATTGTGGGAGCGTGTACATGAAGTATAGAGACTTGCAAGCCTGCCGGAGGCGTGGTTAGATTGGGAGGAGGGTGTGACGGTCGTTGGAAAAAGATTAGACCGGCATGCCAAAGATGGCGTCAAGCTCTTAACAAAGCGGCACTTCTTCGAGGAAGTGGTGATAACGCCACCGACGAGGTAATCATCCTTATTTTTGACGTTTTATTCTTATTTTTAAAATTAATTTTACCGTTATTTTAGCATGTTATGTATATTGACTTTTGTATAAATATATATAGTACATGATTAATATCTTCTTATTTATAGTTATTACAAGCTAAGTCAATATATCGTACCTTAGCTAAAGGAGAGGAGTTTGCGTTTGAGCATTGTTGGCCAATATTAAAGGATACAAAAAAGTTTAGCAATCCTCCGGGCATGAATGTCGGTAGCTCAAGTTTTCCTACCTCTATCAACTTAGAGGATGACGGCACTCCCGCGAGTGACTCCCCAAGCTCTTCAAATGTGCATGCACGCCTCCCAGGTCAAAAAGCTCAGAAGGCTGCTAAGAAAAAATCCAGGCAAGACGAAACAGGTGAACTCTTATTGCAAATGCAAAGGATTGCAGACCAAGGAGAGGGCGATCTCGAATACAGGCTGCGACTCAGGGAGGAGACTAAATTAGCTGAGCAGCACGCGGAAGATGCTCGCACAATGAAAGTGGATCCGTCAATTTTCACACCAAAAAAAAGGAGTTATTGGGAGAGGAAGCAAGCACAGATTATTGAGAGGGAGGAACAAAGCTCTAGTGCTGGTGCATTTCGTCAACCCTCCTTTTCTCCAGTTCAAGAAAATACACCACATAGTGAAGATGACTCTAACTTGGACCTCTACGTGCCAGTTCAAGAGACTCAATGGATGGGGAGAAATTAGAAATATTTTATTGGTTGTACTTTTTCACTTATGTTTTTCAATTATGAAATAAAATTGTTGCTTTATTTTATAGTTAACAAATAAAAACAAGAACTTGTTTTTATCTCACTTTTATTCATAACAATAAAACACACTGCATTACAAAAGCATAAACACACTAACAATAAAATAAAACCACACAACATTACAAAGCATAAACACACAAACAATCAAACCACACAATGGCCACATTGCCAATTATTGAAAGCGTGAAAATACAATCTCTTCATCTGCGGTTCCGCTCTGCTTGCAGCTTCATGTTCCAGAGGTGATTAACCAAATCTCCTTGAAGGGCTCTATGCACAATTGGACATCTAGCCCCCTGGTAACGGGTCATGAACTCCTCAAGTTCAGGACGGTTGCGCTCAACCTCATGATCATCCTCATACCTCTCATATATTTGTGCTTTCCTTGGTCTGGTGGGGATATCATCGGGGTCAAAAGGCGACTCTTCATCTTCTTCACGATCATCATCGACAATCATGTTGTGCAAAATAATGCAGGTCATCATGATGTATGATAGATCCTCTCTATCCCATCCACGGGCGGGTCCTCTTACTATTGCAAAACGAGCTTGGAGAATGCCAAAAGCCCTCTCCACGTCTTTTCTGTATGACTCCTGCATCTTTGTAAAATGAGCTTGCTCTGGCGTAATTGGATTTCTAATTGCTTTCACAAAAGATCCCCATTTAGGGTAGATCCCATCGACTAGGTAGTAGCATTGGCCATATTCTCTATCACCTACATGGTACGAAACTCGAGGAGCCTCACCTGTGCATATTTCGTTGAATAATGAAGACATTCCAAGTACATTAATATCATTAAGTGAACCTGGAAGTCCGAAATAGGCGTGCCAAATCCAAGCATCGTATGATGCGACCGCCTCCAGAATGATTGTGGGTTTTCCCTTATAACCAGTGAAGTGCCCTTGCCATGAGGTTGGACAGTTTTTCCACTGCCAGTGCATACAATCGAGACTCCCCACCATTCCGGGGAACCCCCTTTTGTCGGCAACATCGAGCAACCGCTGCAAATCTGCCGGAGTTGGTCGACGAAGGTAATGATCGTGGTACACATTCCAGATTGCTCTAGTAAAGTGTGACAAGATCTCCAAAGCTGTAGATTCAGCTACGTCTAGAAACTCATCACACAGGTCGGCCGGAAGCCTGTAAGCAAGCATCCTCATAGCACAAGTCAGCTTTTGTTCGGTAGACAAACCAACTCTGCCGGAGGCATCATCAGTTTGCACGAAGTACGGATCGTGGTTGGCAACATCATGCATCATTTGGTCAAACACATGAGGTCGCATTCTGTACCTTCTGCGAAATATATCGCCCTGGAACCTGCACGGCGAAGTGAAGTATAAAGCTTTCAGTCGTCGATCCATAGCTTCTCGATCTCTTGCGATGTACTGGCGCCCGGGCTGTGAACCACCCCACTGTGATTCTTCCTCTTGGATCCTCAAGATATGAGAGGAAGCTGCCTGCATCACCAGGGCTCTTTGACGATTTCTTGTAATGGCATCTTCTTCCTTTTGCATCAGCAATTTCCGGAGCCTATTCATTGCAACAAGGAACCAAAAATATAAAATGAAAAGGAAGTTCAGAATTTCTAAGCTTCTGATATGAGAAGAGATGTGTTTGTGAATTGGTGAGCTATGATGGAGTGAATGACTCCGTATTTATGGAGGGTTGGAAAAGGTTATCTGAAGATAGGATACGACACGTGGCAGATAAAAATAAAAAACGTAATCTAACCAGCCTTTCAACGACTGACACGTGGCACTAAAATCGGTATCAAAGTTTTGATAGAAAATCTTATCTTATCACGTGGTAAATAAAATCTCAACCGAGATAGAGATAAGATATCGGATCCGAATAGCATTGACACGTGGCATGAATATATATATATTCCCAAAAAAAAATAAAATTTTTTTTAATCAATTAATGACGATATATTATATAACATAATTATGTATGATATATAAATTCATATTGTAGTTAATTAATTCTCTAAAATTATTAATTTATTAAATGACTTTGGCTTTTGACTAAACATGGTTGGAGATGGAAAAATTGAATGAATAGTGATGACACTAGGGGAGTCAAATTTTACATATGGCTTTGGCTTATGACTAAATGGTTGGAGATGCCCTTATAGTCAGCATCACCAATGAGTCAAATGTAATTTGCATTTTACATACCTCAATTGCGAGTTTTCTTCTTTAACATGTTTGATGTGAAGTATGGTTGTCACAATTTTTCCTTTTAAGTGAGAAAATGAGGTTGTGCTTTGCTCTCGTCAACATTATGCCTCTTTCTATGACAAATGCTGACTTTTATAATAGTATAAAAGTGTATTGGTTATATATTCTGCTCTATTAATTAATTTAAGGGAAAAATTTACCAACGGTGTCTGGACACTTAGGAGACTTTCAGAATGATACCTGAACTTACAAAGTTATCAATGTGATACCTGGACTCATTTTTTCATATCAACGTCGTACCTACGACCAATTTCCATCACAGAGCCGTTAAACTTTGCACGTGCATCGCATGTGAGTCACTTAATGAAGACAAAAAGACCGATTTACCCTCAAAAGTTTTTTTTTTTTTTTTTTCTTTTCTTTCTTTCTTTAGAGCAACTCCAACAGATTCCCTATAACTATCCCTATTTTAGGGAAAGTGAGGAAAGAGAAAACCAAATTCCCTATATTTACAGTAAACTCTAAAATTTTAAGGAAGCATATGGAGATTTTAGAGATTGTTGTAAAATAGGAAATTTGTTGGAGTTGAAGAAGAAAAAGAGGCTAAAGGTTTGACTTTTGTTTCCCTATAATATAGAAATTATAGAGAAGCTGTTGGAGTTGCTCTTATTCTTCTTCTTTCTTTCTTTATTTCTTCTTCTTATTTTTTAGATTCTTCTTCCCCTGATTTGAATCATCAAGATTCAAAATCATCTTGCTTGTCCGATTCCCACCGCCGATCGTCGATCAAACACTGTCGCTGCGTCTCAATCCACCTTCATGCCCCTCAGATGTTTCTGGTTCCCCCCACTTCAAATCCTACAGCAAATTGAAATTGTGCACTGAGGCTTCGCCACTCACTCCGAGTTCATCCCCGCCGCCGCAGACGACGACTTAGACACCACCACTCTCGTTCTCTCCTCCGACCCCCTTTTATCCACCATTGATCAGAAACTCAGACCCCGCCAGCCCTCCACTCTCAAATCACAGCTCCAATCCCACCCCGCCATCCTCTCCGTCGTTCTTGACATGCAACACCACCTCTACACCATCCTCACCTGCAACTTCATCGGTCTAGTCGACAACTTCGGCCTCTAGCCCAACTTCGATCAGAGGCAATTGTAGGCCAAAGAATTGAGAGTGAAGGCAGAGGACGACGATGCCGACGGAGGTCCGGAAAACGAGGATGCAGAGGGTTAGGTTGCCCATTGTTGAAGAGGACGAGGATGAAGAAGAAGAGGACTATGAGGAAGAAAGAGGGTTTCGCCGGAGATTGAGAAAGAAAATGGGCTCGATAGGCGCGGCGGTGGTGCTGGTTGAACTGATCGACATGTGTGGTCTGGTGTTGGTTGCGGTGGTGTTGGCA
This sequence comes from Rosa rugosa, assembly GCF_958449725.1. Taxonomy (NCBI): domain Eukaryota; kingdom Viridiplantae; phylum Streptophyta; class Magnoliopsida; order Rosales; family Rosaceae; genus Rosa; species Rosa rugosa. The sequence goes on along the minus strand of NC_084821.1, from coordinate 18,719,987 downwards.
AGGAGAGAATAGAGAAACCGAAAAAGAAGAAGAAGAAGAAAGAAGGAAAAGAAAAGAAAAAGAAAGAAAGAAAAGAAAAGGAAAAAAAAAAAAAAAAACTTTTGAGGGTAAATCGGTCTTTTGTCTTCATTAAGTGACTCACTTGCGATGCACGTGCAAAATTTAACGGCTCCGTGACGGAAATTGGTCGTAGGTACGACTTTGATACGAAAAAATAAGTCCAGGTATCACATTGATAACTTTGTATGTTCAGGTATCATTCTGAAAGTCCCCTAAGTGTCCATACACCGTTGGTGAATTTTTCCCTTAATTTAATCATTCCTAAGGTTCTATGTTGCTCGTGCTAATCGTATTGCACATATTACTGATGCTGATTCTTCTGAGCCCAGTGCTCCTATATATTGTTGAAGTTGTGGCTAATGCATTACGTGCCGATGGAGTTGAGCCTTTGAGTGCTTTTTCCACTTGTCATTCGGCTGTTGGCACAAGTGTGAGTGATGGTGAAAGTTCATATCTTCTCAAGTCTTGGCATGATATTGTTGACGATGAGTGCATTTCAGAAAGCACATAGTAGTCTTCAACAGTGTGTGAAATTGAATTTGATTGTGCTTATATGGAAAAGGTTATTGAAGTCATAAATGATGATCAGTTTAGTAAGTTTTGCCTCGAGGCACAGAAGAAGAAATTAAAAAGACTAAAACCTGCTCATACTAGCTGTAAGGTCGCTATCCTTTTAGCAATAGGATGCGCATATATAGTGAAGCCTTTTGATTAGTTTCTTCTAAAACTTTGTTCCTTTGATGCTAATTTATTTTGCTCTTTTTTTGTTTCAATACAACATTTGTTTGCGGGTGTTTGAAGTTTGGCTCGATGGTCTGACGATGAGCACCAGACGAAATCTAGAGTGCAGTGGGCGGCGGTGTAGCGCGGGTCGGCTTCATCGGGGCACCTCCAGGATCGGCGACATGATGGCGGGGTGCTGGATCGGCTACATCTTGGGAGGCTGGGTTCGAAGCGACGTGGCTCAGTTGGGCTTCGACGTGGCTCAGTTGGGCTTCGACGTGGGTGCGATGGTGAGTCCGGCGTGAAATTGAGGTGGCGAGGTTTGGCTTTGGATCAGTGGCAACGTCCGGCGTTGGATTGAGGCGGCAAAGTCCGGCGTTGGTTTGCAGCGGCGTAGTCTAGTGCTGGGTGGTGGCGGTCGACGACCAGTGTGGCTTGAAATTGACTTTGGGCTCAGGTCAGGCCATTCTTGTTGGGCCTGAGTTGGGTCTTCTCTTGGGCGATTGGGCTGGGTTTTTTTTATCTAGGCCCTTTTTTTAGTTTAGTCATTTTGATTAAAATAATTCCCTACTTTGTTAGGGAGCTATGCTTCTAGTTTTTTTAGTGAGCATCATCGAGTCTAGTTTACTCGGCCTATTTACTATGTAGTAGTTAATAGTCTATAGGCTTCCTTTCTGAGCATGGAACCGTCAAATGATTGGACCTAATCTATGTATCACTGTGCTACTACCATAAACTCTTTATCTACCCCTTGATGGTAGAGGAAAGGTATGTAATGGCCATTTCTGGCTTTCGATGAATGATAGTCGCCCTATTTGAGTTTGTTCAAAAAAAAAAAAAAATACAACATTTATTTGCTCTTTTTGAATAATTAGTACTTGAGAAATTATAGTTCTTATGTCCCTCTGTTGTATTTTTTTTATTAATTAAGAAAATTTCTCGCTTGTTGAGGAAAAAACAGTTAAATTAATTGCAAAATATTGAGTGACCGAGAGATGGATCGATTCGACGACAACTTTTATGTAAAAAGAAAATTAACAAAGAAAAGTGAGGCTAATTAACAAAATTGCTCAAAGAGGTGCAGCAGCACCCTAGAGCTTCTTAGCCTGAAAAACAAAAAGCTATTGATCTTATTCGCCGGACCAAGTCCTTCATCAAAAGCCATGATCATGTCACTCCCAAAGCTTGATCACCAGTCCGCCATGGGCATCCCATGTGTCTCATGATGCCTCTCCGCATTGTAAGGCAAGATTACAGCTTCGCGCTGAGCATTAACAAAACGATTCAACCTTTCCTCACTCACACCAAAAGCAGCTGCAAGTTCCGGACCTCTTAGAGCTTCAAGCACCGAGCTAGAACCGGCCAAAAACTGTGGCCGGTTCGGCTGTGCCGAGGTAGTGAATCCAAAAATCTCAAGTTTTTCGTTGTTAGATGCCACTTGGACAAATGGGAAGTACCTAGGCACCCAGAACACTCTCCCTGGTTTTAGTTTCGCCTTCATTGCCAAGGTTCCATTTGGAAACACAATCTGGAGTGATCCCGAGCCTCTTAGAACGACGCCATATTCTGTTGCTGTTGGGTTCACATGTGGTGCCAACATCGATCCTGCGTTAAGATTGACAAGGTAAACGCCAATGCCGGAGTTTTGTAGCGGTGAGTAATCAGACTCATCAACTGCCAAGCTTGATCCATAGTTGTTCTTGAAATCTGGCCTCCTCTCATAGAGGTTGTAAGCCTCCTGGGAGTGCTCATGATGATTCTGCTTTCTCTTCTCTTTTTCGATTGTTCCGAACATAGAGTTCAAGAGTTTCCTCCATGACCATGTTTGGGTTTGCTCTTGTTCTTGTGGGAAGTCGACCATTTTCTTTAGTTCTTGTAGTCTGTCCTGCTCTTTCATGCTTAGGAATTTTGTCCAAAGGTTTGATGATGATTGAGAATTATTTAAAGATATAATTGGACCCTCTTGTTGCCTTGTCAAAACCTGCCTTAGTTCTGAAGATGAGACCTGCAATGGACACAAATTATTCCTCATCATTTAAATGGTTTGTCACTTTGTCTAGTCCATTAATTATTAGTGTACGTATTTCTGAGATCTAATTATATCACATGAGAACCCTTGGATTTCAAATGATCATTAGGATTAGAAATCTGGGATTGTGAAGACAAGCTTACGTTAAATGCACTTCTGAGTATTTCAGAGTCAAACCCAGCAATGACAGATTTCGGGTAGTTTCCTCCACCAATGAAGAAATTCTGCATAGGTAAGAACCAATGAAGCTAGGTTAGTTAGAGACTCATGGGTCTATGTTACAAAAGGTACTACGTACGATTGACAACTAGGATAGACTTAATTAATTAAGGTTAGGATTTATTAAGATTAAGAAATGATTAGTGTACCTCCAAAGTACCCATTCTCAAACTGTCAGATGTGTCAATGCTGAGAATGAGCTCAAGTCTCTGGCCCTCCCCAACATTCTGCAAGTAAAATGTTGAACCAGCTGGGATTCTGTACAAATCCCCAGCCTTTAATTGCCTCTCTCCGAGTTCATGTCGGTGCACTAGTCCCACATTTGCTTGCCCTGGAACAATATTATAAAAAAACATTCCATTACAATCCTAATAGTTAATAAACTATAAGATAATCTATGCATAACTTGTAAAAATAAGCACAAAAACAACACCGGAATCAGAAGGTGATGAGATCGGTACGGATACCTGTGTGGACAAAGAGGACCACGCTGGAGTCAAGGTACTGAGGGATGAAAAGAGAGTTGGGTTTCATGGAGAGAAACCCAACATTTATATGTCTATTGACCATTCTCCGACCTACACTCCTCACCACCCTCATTTCCCCAGCTTCAGTTCTCAGCAGTAGTCTAGATCGTTGCAAAAGGAACCAATGGCGATGCCCTTTGTGCCCTTCCCACTCTTCTTCTCTCTGATCCCATCCCCAGTCCTCGTCTTCGTGATCGAAGCTCATAGCCATTGCCATGACTCCAAAGCACATCACAAGTGCAAGAACTAGGACGCTTACGATCACTTTCTTTCCCATTTTGATTTGACTTGTTGAGTTCTTCTCAGTAATACTCTGATGAGCTTGTGTGAAGTGGTGGTATGGGGTGTGGGGGTTTAAATAGAGGGAGCAAGAGAGAGCAAGAAAGTTAAAGTGAGACAAGTGTCGTGAATCCAGTGTGCAGAGAAATGTTCTAACGCTGATCTAAAGAGAAATAGTCTTCAGGAGGAAGGGCTTGTCTATTACCGATATTACTGCAAAAACCAAGTCTAACCCAAGGTTTCAAATTTCGGTTTCGGTTTCGATTTCGGTACTTCAAATTTAAGGAAATTTCGGAGAAAGTTTCGATTTCGGTGGAAATTTCGGTTAAAAATAAAGAAATCAAATTAATTGCATTTATAAAATGATATTTTTGAATGAAACTTTTACATAGACTAAACTAACCTATAATAAACCTATTTACAATGTAACATCTCTAAAATTATACATTTATAATAGAATTATGATATTTTATATGGACGAGATTGCTAAACTAGTGTTTTTATCTATGTGTATTGATAATGTAAATATGATTTACTTTTTTTAATAATTAGAAAATTACAAGGGGGTGGGGCGGGGCACGTAAAACCAAAACCTCGTGAATGAAAATGAATGAGTACAACAAAAGGAATATAAAAGCTACTACGATGTGGTTCGATCTAGCTGGTTGAACTGCTTTCATTTAGTATCATACAATACTGCTCCCAAGTACATGAATTTTGGAAATGATTTTTGTACTTCATCACATGGTTATTGTATGTGTACGTGTTGTTCCCTTTCCACATGCAATCCATATATCGGATATTGTGGAATTACCTAATATGATGTTACAGTGTATGAAAGCATACAATATTTGAGACGAAGCAAAAAGGAAATCATGTTATGGTTGGAGCATTCAACTTTGTAGCAGATAAAAACAAAAAGGTTTTTTGTTGTATTCAACTTGATTGCCAAAAAAAAAAAAAAAAAAAATCAAAATTTCATATTTTCTCTATAAAAGTGTGAAGTAAAAATTCATTGTAGGCAAGGTTTTAAGTTTCTCCGAAACTGCCGAAATTTCCGTAAATTTGAAGTACCGAAACGAAATTCACCTGCTATATCATTTCCGTCAGGAGTTTCCCGAAATTTACCGAAATTTTCCTTACATTTCCGCGAAATTCTAAATTTCCGAAATATCTACACACAGAAAATATATTTAAAAATTCAAACCGAAATTTTGTCACCTACAATGAATTTTTACTTCACACTTTTATAGAGAAAATATGAAATTTTGATTTTTTTTTTTTTTTTTTTGGCAATCAAGTTGAATACAACAAAAAACCTTTTTGTTTTTATCTGCTACAAAGTTGAATGCTCCAACCATAACATGATTTCCTTTTTGCTTCGTCTCAAATATTGTATGTTTTCATACACTGTAACATCATATTAGGTAATTCCACAATATCCGATATATGGATTGCATGTGGAAATGGAACAACACGTACACATACAATAACCATGTGATGAAGTACAAAAATCATTTCCAAAATTCATGTACTTGGGAGCATGATACTAAATGAAAGCAGTTCAACCAGCTAGATCGAACCACATCGTAGTAGCTTTTATATTCCTTTTGTTGTACTCATTCATTTTCATTCACAAGGTTTTGGTTTTACGTGCCCCTCCCCACCCCCTTGTAATTTTCTAATTATTAAAAAAAGTAAATCATATTTACATTATCAATATACAACACATTATCAATACACATAGATAAAAACACTAGTTTAGCAATCTCGTCCATATAAAATATCATAATTCTATTATAAATGTATAATTTTAGAGATGTTACATTGTAAATAGGTTTATTATAGGTTAGTTTAGTCTATGTAAAAGTTTCATTCAAAAATATCATTTTATAAATGCAATTAATTTGATTTCTTTATTTTTAACCGAAATTTCCACCGAAATCGAAACTTTCTCCGAAATTTCCTTAAATTTGAAGTACCGAAATCGAAACCGAAACCGAAATTTGAAACCTTGATTGTAGGTGACAAAAAAATTTAACAGAAATTTCAGAGAAATTTCGGACAAAATTTCGGTTTGAATTTTTAAATATATTTTCTGTGTGTAGATATTTCGGAAATTTAGAATTTCGCGGAAATGTACGGAAAATTTCGGTAAATTTCGGGAAACTCCTGACGGAAATGATATAGCAGGTGAATTTCGTTTCGATACTTCAAATTTACGGAAATTTCGACGGAAATTTCGGCAGTTTCGGAGAAACTTAAAACCTTGGTCTAACCTAAACTAATCCTTATTGCACAAATAATTACACGCAATATACTACTGATTAATTAGTGGATCTTCAAATGACATCAAAATGCCAAATAAATGCAAGTAATGTCTCGAATAATTTTCATCAAATCGCAAAGGGTGTTTTTAAATGTGTTCATTATATTTGGGGAAATAAACAATTCTTAATTGTCGGTATAAAAGTTATATCGAGTAAGAGTATTTTTAGCAAACTCTTTATTTTGGCTTCTTAGCTATTTTGGAGAGCATGTTTAACTTTTTATCTATTTTAATAGCTGCACCAGACTCTTAAGTAGCTCTCAATTATAACTTTTAGCTATTTCGCTTCTAAATATAGAGAGCGAGATGAAGCTCTCTATAATTTATGTTAACTTAAAACATTCCTTTTGAATTATTTTTTGTGATATATAAATACATTTATACTATTTAATCTTCATTCAAAAAACAATTTAAATTCAAAGCTAGCTAAAATAGAGAGAACTGATGCAGAAGTATTTTAAAAGTAGCTAGCCAAAATAACTTTTTAGTTACTTTAGCTAAAATTTAACTCAAATATAGCTAGCATTGCTAAAGATGCTCTAATTAGTTTAGTAATTCTTTTTCAAATGGAAAAATGGTCCGTACGGTACCCGAACTTTTGGTACTTGAACTTCAAAAAATATCACTACGGTACCTGAGGTTCTTTGCCCGACCGAGGATTGGTACATATGGCCGTTACCTCCGTTACGGAACTTGCCAGCTGGCAATTTTGATCATAAAATGACAAGTTTACCCTTTATTCTTTTTTTATTTTGTTTTTTCCTTAATTTTTTTTTTTGTGAACGTTTTTTCCTCACTTTTTTTTTGTCTGGTTAATTCTCAAACTAGAATAATAATGAATATAATAATAAAGAAAACTCCAATAGCCAAGAATCATGCTTCATTTCTGTCTCTTTTTTTATTTTGCATGAGCAGCTTTTGCCGGTGAACGAGAACGCCGTTGGGAGGATCCCCTGGTGAACTGACCATACCTCAAACCCACAGGGACTATTACACTGACACAAACTCATCCACAAGACCAGAAACACAAGTCACAATAAAAGTCCTCAATTCAAAGAAAAAGTAACTGAACAACAGATTGATACTGGAAATTAGATACATCAACACCCTATAAAATAGCATCCCAGAGCTGGGTTGCTGCTGCTGCTTCTTCTAGTTCTAGTTACACTGGGGCCAACACGAAGACGGGATATTAAGAACTCATCCTCTGCCTATACGTTTTTTCCTCAGTTCTTCTTCTTCCTTAGTTCCTCTGGTTTATTATTTTTTTTTCCTAAAAATCTATAGAGAACTAGCTCATTGACAAAATCAACCCCCAAAAGGAAAAGAAACAGTTCACCGGAGGCTGAAATCCAAGATGCAAATCAAAGATCCAAGATGTAGATGCAGATCAAACAGTTCACCTTAGTTCTCTCTCTCTCTCTCTCTGTGTTCTTCTTTCTTCCACTTTCCAGATCAAAGATCCAAGATGCAATTTTGAGAAACAAAAACAACTCAGAACTGAAATCAATGGTACTTACATAAGCATTTGCAAGCATAATTAGCTATAATGAGCCACGCTCATGCTACCGCCCGAGGTACCAACGCCCGCCAAAGGAGTGACCTACGGGAACACAGCCAAGCAGGCTACCGCCTGTGACAGGACCCGCCTCGAATTTCGCCCTGAAATCCGAGGTGGCCCTGCGGGGCCCACCTTAGAGATAACTCTACCGAGAACTGGTCGAGTCACCCCTAAAGTGGACTACCCAAAACAGTAACCCACGATAGATCAGAGCCAAACAAAGAAGTGCGGAAGCTATTCATCAACTATGCCTCGAACCATGTACGCCCGACCTCAACTAATAGCGCCTGCAAACTGGGCATTAGAAACCGAAAGGCCCAGGGGAAAGCAGACGAAAAACGTTAGCGTGAGTGGACAAAAATAAACAATTTAAAATAAGAAGGATTTCATACTTTCCCACATTTATTTCATTAAAAACCTCGATGCATGCACAAATGGTAAAACACATTTAGCTTTAAATCCAAGGATTTCAAAATGATAAACCGACTAGCCTCGCTAGTCAAAACATTCGAAAATAATGTATCGTAAAACCGAAATCTCGTTTCTCAAGAGGATAAGACCAGCCCCGCTGGCTACAGTGAAAATCGGACTAGCCCCGCTAGTCAAGCAACGATAAAATATGGAGAAGAAGTTTCACCATACGAAAGAAGGGAGCCTCCCAGGCTCGGGTCGGAGTGTCCCACACTCTGGAGCATCCCATGCTCTGCTCTTACTCACCCACAAACACATAGTAAGCAGGGAGGAGTACTAATCGGCTAGCTAGCAATAAATATGACGACCCAGGTATGGCGGGTAAAAACCATTAAAATCCAGTAAATCTATAAGGCTTCCCCATGTCCCACGAATAAAGAAAACACGGGTACGATTCCCAACCGTACCCAGAAATTCTCGTAAAAGTCGTATAAAGCAACAGCGTGTCCTACACGCTAAAAGAATAACTAGATTAACAATAAGGCATTCCCAATGCCAAAACCGAAAGTCAATAAATAACAAGAAATATAATTCCATCGAAATCCCATTTCGAAAAATATTCCAGAAATCTCAATATCGACGAATAAAATATATTAATAAATTCCGGAAATCACTTCGGAAAAATAATTCGTCGAAAATCACTTAAATCACAAGTTCAAATCCGAGCAAATAAAACTCACGTTCCAAAAATCATGATGGAAAATCCAAGCAATATTCCAAAACCGAAATCATATCCGAAACTAAAATAATATGATAATTAATAAAACATTAATTCGAAAAATAAATGCATGCATCAATATTCAAAAACAAACGTCCACTCACAGTACTATTGGGCGACCATGTAAACGAGTTCCTTCATCTAGCCGTAGCTCGCAACATCGTCCTGTACACAAGTACATTTCCATAAACGACAATCCGATAAAATAAATACGAACCTAAACGAAACCCGAAAATCTCTATCTCCAATACTTCTCAAATTCCACCCAAATCTCTTCTACAACACCAATTCCTCAATTTACATATTCCACAATGAAAACGAGGAAAATCCGACGGCCGGATTTCCAACAATTCCAACACAAAACTTCAAACTTCGGAAATTCACAAATAATTCCAAACTCCTCCAAAATTCACCAAACTTCACATACAAGCTCTACAACAAATATACAATTCAATGGGCTAAAAACCAAAATTAAAACACTGCCCTACACGCCTCCACGCGCCACCAACAGTGGCAGCGCGTGGGCCCCACCCTCCGGCGGCCACCACCTCCGATGGCCACCAAATTTGGACAGCACCACCTACTCAACAGACCTAACATTTTTCTCAACTACAACAAGTTCCAATTTTACCTGGAAGAGCTCCAATTCGGCCGGTGAAATTTTTCCAGAAAACTCCAAGAACCCTAGAAATTGCAAATCGTTAATTTGACCTCTACACTGCAAATTGAAATGAAAGACCTTAGGAGAAATGATCTATTTCAAAAACCGAACCTTCGATGCCAATTTCGTGGCCGGAAACAGTCGGAACCGCCGGAAATCGACGAAACTCTCAAACTGCTACAGTGGACTTCACGGCTCAATTCCGAGCTCCACCGGTCGAGCCACCGCAAAACACCACCCCAGGCGTGACAAGGGAGAGAAGGCGAGCCTGCCGGTGCCCGGGTTCAGTCGTGGGTCGGCTGGAAACGGAAGAAATCGAAGGAAGAAGAAACCGGACCGAAGAGGAAGAAAGGGTTGGGGGAGAGGAGAGAGAAAAGCCGGGTAAGTTTCCAAAAATGGAAACTTACCACAGTAACTCGGCTATTTATAGATAAATTACCATGAACAATAACCGTAAACAGTAACTTTAATCTTTTGCCTATAACTTTCACATACGAGCTCCGATTTTTACGTACCACATATCCACGCACTCGGTTTAACGTCCTCTACAGCTTTCATGAAGAACATTTTCTCAAATTTTTACCCGAACAAAAAGTCATCTTTTAGGGCCACTAAAAGTACTAAACCGAAAGTAAAAGTGAAAGTAAAGGTCGTTTACCGTCCAAATGACTAGTAAACGGGTGAATTTGGGTTCGGGACGTAACAGCCTGAGCCCCGGCTTACCTCCAGATCACCGCTGACGCGCCGCCACTCGCTGCGCCAAGTCAGCATCAGAAGCTCCAGAAGCTGGGGACTGAAGCATATCAGTCCCACATCGAAAACATGGAGAAAAGCAGCTCCCTCCTCACCTATAAAAGGTTCTCTCATCTCTCCTCATTAATTACGCATTTACTACTTACCTACTGTTACTTTGTCAACATAAATACATTGACTAACTTAGGCATCGGAGAAGAGAAGACCGCCCATCGCGGTCTCTCTCTGACGCCCTCTGTATTTTATTTGACAGGTAGCAGAAGCTCTAAGAACATCACTGTAATAACCTCGTTGGAGGAATAATACGAACATTTCACCTCTTCCTTTAGCTTTTCACTCTTCCTTTTGGCTGTCTCGGTCTCTCTCTTTCGTCCCAAGCATAATTGCTTCTCTTTTCTTTTTCTCTGTCACGAGCTCTCTCACTCTCTCTCATTCTCTTTCTCGTCCGAAACCCATTCGAAAACAGAGCACGGCTTCTCCAATCTCTCTCTCTCTCCACAGGCCACCAAACGACGCCGGACCACGTACCACACCTTCGCCTCTTCCTTACGCAACTGCCAGTGGCAGCTTTGCACCGCAGCACGGTCGAATACAACGGTGGAAACCCGGTTGGTTTTGAAACCGTGTTAGTTCCAAGCTTGATAACTCGAGCTGCAAGCCACCAATCCTTTCCAAACTTCGTCCTCAAGCTCGCCTCAACTTTCTGAACAAGCACCTAGAAGGAATCGAAGCTTGGAATTGAAGTTTTGACGTCGAAATCGAGCCTTGCCGGATTCTGCAAAATTCTGGAATTTTTCCGACCACCGAAGCTTTCGATAGGTATATCTCGAGCTACAGACCATATTTTTCTGTGATTCTTGAACCAGTGAGTTCTTCTTAAGTTTCTTAACAACTCTTCAGAAGGAATCGAAGCCTTAAATTGAAGTTTTTACGTCGAATTGGAGCTCGCCGTTTTCTGCAGTTTCTCGCCGGATTCTGGAAATTTTCCGGCCACCTCGACTGTTTTAGGTAATTTCAACCACTTCCGGTAATTTTCAGCTTACATGGTAGTTATGAAAGTTGTTAAGCATGATGAGAGGAAGAAGAGCAGCCCGGCCCCGACACCATTGGTGGTGGTCGGCGGCGGCTCTGCCACTAACTCCGGCGGCCCTTTCCGGCCACCTCCGGGGGTCAAAAATATGGTTTCTGTGCATTTTTAGATTCTATATTTCAATACGATCATTTCGATATATTATACGCAATTTTTAGATATCGTATGATTAAGTTATGAATTTTTAAGTTTCGATCGATTTCGATCGTTAGATTTGTGATCTGTGAAGTTAGGACCGTCAGATGGACTTGTAGTTTTGATATGATGATCTTATGACTGTCCCAGTGGCTTTGTGTGGTCATGGGCGAAGATCCGACCGTTGGATCTTCGTATAACTGCAAAACAGTGATTAGGGAGGCGATTCGTGAGAATCCGTCCGTCGGATTTTCGTATAAATTTGTGAAGATGTTAGTAAGGACGATTCAGGAAGATCCGACCGTTGGACCTTCGTGATGATTTTTGGAGGGTGATCCTAAAGGCGATCCGTGAGGATCCGACCGTTGGATCATCATTTAATTTCGATCCGACCGTTGGATTGTCGTTTGATTTCGTTTTTGAGTTATTGGCTAAGTTAAGGTCATGTGTGATTAGGTGATTGACGGTCTCCCTTGGGTGAGCGATTTCGGTGTGTATTGTGTTAAATTGAAGACGCAGCGGGAATATCGAGGTGAGTAAACCTCACGTGGTTCATATTACGAACCGAGTACATTTAATTACTTTATTTTGTCGTAATTGTGTGAAAATATTTGTGAAATAAATATTTGTTTTAAATCATATGGACTTGATCAACTACGGTCCATAGGTAAGTAAAATGATTTTAATTATACAAAATGAATTTCACGATTTTTATGCTTGAACTATAGTTGGTATTAGTGATTATCCCTGAGCGGATAATTACGTATATATATATTTACGTGGTTATATATGGAATGGTGTGACATTGAGGTGTGTGTGGAATTGCTATAACTTGGTTATGATTTGATATTGTTTTTGAAATTGCCATGATTATTTGTGATAATGATGATCGATGGATGTTTGTGATAATCATGTTTATCTTGTGAGTTGAATAGAGAAGTAGGGTTCTGAGGACAGGGGTCCAAGGATCGAGGGTTATAAAAAAACCCGGATATAGGTCGTTTTACTAAACCTAGGCCAAGGTGACGTAGCGACGTAGTTAGAGCTCTAACGTGTGGAGATATTGCAGGTGGTGGGAAAGACCACATGCAGTGAGGATGATTGCAGGTGGTGGGAAAGACCACATGCAATGGGAATACATGTAGGTTGTGGGAAAGACCACAGAGGGATTTTGAGGTTAGAGGTTTGTGGGGATGTATTCCTTGTTGTTCCGTGAATTGGTCTGACATTTGCATTTTGAATGTTGAGATTGTTGATTGTTTACTTGAGTTAAAAGAATTGGGATTTAATAAATCAACCGTTCATTTCTTATTTACTCACGAGCTTTGCAAAAAGATTACCGGGTTTTGTGTTGTTACAATCCCGGTACACTATTCAAACGGTGTAGCGGATAATCCTGCAGGTCAGGCAAATCGTGACGGAGGTCGAGCTAGTTAAGGGTTGCAGCATTATTTTATTCCCTGCTATCGTGAGGTTGTTATGCTCATCTGAGCTTACATTATACTTGGAGAGAGTGTACTGTAATAAATAATCTCCTTGAGAATTTGGTTATGTAATATTGAGTGGTGTGAGGTGTGGGATTATGAAAAAAATTCTAGTTGTTATTTAAGTAAGTTGTGTAATTCACGTTTCGGATTTTAATTTGTTATTTAAAATTTCGGGGCGTGACAGTTTGGTATCAGAGCGTAAGGTACATATTTGGTGATATGTCAATACTTACCGAGTGATGGCCCGTCTGCAGCGGATCCCCATCGTGTGCTCTCCGGTATTGGCAAAGTCATTGGGTATGTGTGAGTGTTAGGAGTCATTTAGTCCGCTAAGTCGTCTTAGGAACGTGAATACGTTTCTTGTAGTATTGACTTGGTTAATATGGACTTGTGTCTGACTTATACTGTGTTTTAAGTTTTATACGTGTATTAACCAAGCATACTATACTTATATTAACCAAGCGTACTATGCACCTTAGGTAATGGATAGACAGCGAGGCCTTAATGTGAGCAGAAGAGGAGGCAGAATTGGTGGTAGGGGGGAAAGGACCCGCCCCGTAGAGGAGCTTTATGAGAGTGATGCAGAGTCTTCTTTTGACGCACCGCCTCCCCCACCTGTTGTGGAGGTAGGGGATGCTGTTCGCTTAGCCAAACTGGTTAAAGAGATCAAACAGTTAGGTGCAACCCCATTTGAGGGGGGAGTTGATCATTGGGCTGCTGATCAGTGGCTTGAGAATATGATGAGCTGTTTTGAGATGGTGATTTGCACCGAAACTGAGAAGTGGAAGATAGTTGCTTATCTTCTTCAGGGGGATGCCAGAATATGGTGGGCTGGTCAGAGGAATACAGTGGATATGGCTACTCTGACCTGGAACGATTTTGTAGAACTCTTCCAAGACATGTACTTCCCTGATGCAGTGAGGGAGCAGATCGAGTTGGATTTCATTGCTCTGGAACAAGGGACTATGACTGTGAGAGAGTATGAAACACGGTCCACCCAATTATACAGGTTCGTTCCCCAGTTGGATGCCCGAGCCTTGGCTAAGAAGTTCCTGAGGGGACTGAATTACAGGATTAGGGAGATAGTGTATCCTCTTCGGTTAGCCACCAAGGAAGAGATCTTTGCTAGTGCCATGGCCCATGAGCAAGCAACCAACATGCGTGCAAGTGAACGAGGGGCGGTGAGGGAATCCTTGGGAAAGGGGAAGGCAATTGTAGGAAGCAGTGGTTCTAGGGATCATGGAGGTGGGTCGTGGAAGCGACAGCGGACTCAACTTCATCCACAAGCTCCAGCTAGGATAACCTATCCGCACCAAGCCCCAGTTAGGGCAGCAGCAACTCCTCCTATTCATGCTGCGCCTATCAGGCAAGCTGCACCTGCAGCACCTATGAAATGTTTTAATTGCAAGGAGTTGGGCCATCTTGCCAGGGCGTGTACAAAACCCAAGATTGTGGGATGCTTTCGATGTGGACAGACTGGGCACTATGCCAAGAACTGTACCCGACCACCGGGTGGAGGACAAGATAACCAGCAGAGACTCTTGCCCCCAGCACCAGCTAGAGTTTTTGCAATCGGTCAGAGAGGCACTGGGGTGGAAGGTACCTTATCTGTTTATAATTATCTTGCTAGAGTATTGTTTGATACGGGAGCCTCCCACTCTTTCATATCTAGTTCAGTAGTGGATGTGTTGAGATTAACTGCCATGCCTCTTACTAGATCATTATGTGTTACATCACCCCTGGGGGTGTCTCTTGAGCTGGATATGTTTTGTGATGATTGCCCTATTGGGATAGGTGGTAGAGAGTTCTCTGCATCATTGATTGTGATTCCAGATCACACATATGATGTGATTTTAGGTCTGGATTGGTTGAGTCCGAACCATGCATTGATTGATTGTTTTAGGATGATTGTGTCCTTCTGTATTCCTGGACAACCAGTGTTTCATTACCGTTGTCTGAAGTCCGACATCGCCATGAGGACAGGGATTTTGGCTCATATTGAGTCAGGGAGTGGTATTTCTGAGATTACAGGGATTCCTGTAGTTTCAGAGTATACTGATGTGTTTAAGGAGATACCAGGGTTGCCTCCAAAAAGGGTAATGGACTTCTCCATCGACGTGATACCAGGTACTGCCCCTGTATCGAAAGCACCATATCGAATGGCTCCAGCTGAACTTCAGGAGTTGAAGGTTCAGATTGATGGATTACTGGCTCAAGGGTTCATACAGGCTAGTGTATCTCCTTGGGGTGCACCGGTGCTGTTTGTGAAGAAGAAAGATAATTCACTTCGGTTATGTGTGGATTATCGGCAGCTGAACAAGGTGACCATCAAGAACAGGTACCCTTTACCTAGGATTGATGACTTGTTCGATCAGCTTAGAGAGGCTACCGTGTTCTCAAAGATTGATTTGAGATCTGGATATCACCAGTTGAGGGTGAAGGACGAGGATATTCCAAAAACGGCGTTCAGGACTAGGTATGGACATTTTGAGTTCCTTGTCATGCCTTTTGGTCTAACTAATGCTCCAGCGGCATTCATGGACTTAATGAACCGTACGTTCAGTCCTTACTTAGATCAGTTTGTAGTGGTATTCGTAGACGACATCTTGATTTATTCAAAGTCGTCCGATGAACATGAGAAGCATTTGCGGATTGTACTGCAAACATTAAAAGAGAAGGAATTGTATGCCAAGTTCGAGAAATGCGAATTCTGGCAGAAGGAGGTCAAGTTCCTCGGTCATGTAGTTTCGAAGGATGGAGTTTCGGTGGATCCTTCGAAGGTTGAAGCGGTGATGAGTTGGAGTCGCCCTACCACTGTTACAGAAATCCGTAGCTTCCTTGGATTGGCAGGGTATTACAGGCGATTCATTGAGGGGTTTTCTGGTATTGCTTCGGCTTTGACCAAATTGACAAGGAAAGACACTCAGTTTGTATGGACGGATGAGTGTGAGAAGGCTTTCAATGAGCTGAAGACTAGGTTAACTACGGCTCCAGTGTTGACTATTCCTACTAGTGGTGGTGGTCTAGTTATCTACAGTGATGCATCTCATCAGGGTTTGGGGTGCGTGTTGATGCAGAATGGCAAGGTTGTAGCTTATGGTTCTAGACAACTGAAGGTTCATGAGCGGAACTACCCCACTCATGATCTAGAGTTGGCCGCAGTAGTGTTTGCCTTGAAGATTTGGAGACACTATCTATATGGCGAGAAATTCGAACTCTTTTCTGATCATAAGAGTTTGAAGTACCTATTCTCCCAGAAGGAGTTGAACATGAGACAGAGGAGATGGATGGAGCTCATCAAAGACTATGATTTCACATTGGAATATCATCCCGGAAAGGCCAACGTAGTGGCAGATGCTTTGAGTAGGAAGCCCCGAGTAATCATGGCTTCGCTTATGGTGCAGGAGTGGCTCATGTTGGAAGCTGCATCCGAGTTTGATCTTATGCCGGCAGGAGGTGGACATGAAATCTTTCTCGGTAGTATGACCTTACAGTCGACCTTGATTTCCAGGATCATTCAGGGTCAGACACTTGATGAGTTTGCCCAGGCTAGGATTGCAGAGATGACTGCTAATCCGAACGTGGAGGGCCCTTCTCAGTGGGCTATTAGGGCAGATGGAGGGCTGAGATTTCGAGGGAGATTGTATGTCCCTAGTGTTGATAACCTCAAGGAGGAGGTCATGCGGGAAGCTCATAGATCTCGATACACGATACATCCAGGGGGTACTAAAATGTATATGGACCTACGAAGACAATTTTGGTGGTATGGGATGAAGAGGGATGTGGCGGAACATGTGTCAAAGTGTCTTACATGTCAACGAGTGAAGGCAGAGCATCAGAGGCCTGCAGGGATGCTGCAACCATTACAGATTCCTGTGTGGAAATGGGAAGATATCTCCATGGACTTTGTGACTGGATTGCCTAGGTCCAAACAAGGTTATGACTCCATTTGGGTAATTGTTGACCGATTGACGAAGTCAGCACACTTTCTTCCTGTGGCGAAAACTTACTCAGGGGATGCGTTGTGTAAGTTGTACGTGAAGGAGATAGTAAGACTTCATGGTGTGCCTGTTACAATTGTTTCTGATCGGGATACTCGTTTCACTTCAGAATTTTGGCGTAAATTTCATAAGGCATTTGGCACAACTTTAGCTATGAGCACTGCATTTCATCCTCAGACTGATGGGCAGACTGAAAGAGTGAATCAGGTGATGGAGGATATGCTTAGAGCTTGTGTGTTGGACTTTAAGGGAAGTTGGGCGGATCATCTACCTTTAGTAGAGTTTGCCTACAACAACAGTTATCATGCTAGCATCGGCATGGCCCCGTATGAGGCTCTTTATGGTAGGCCATGTAGAACTCCTATCTGTTGGACAGAAGTAGGAGAGAAGGGACTCTTTGGTCCTGAACTTGTTCTGGAGACTACAGAGAAGATCACTACTATTCGGGACAGGATCCGAATAGCACAAAGTAGACAGAAGAGTTATGCAGACTTGAAGAGAAGACCAGTTGAGTTCGAGATGGGTGATTACGTGTTCTTGAAAGTCTCACCTATGAAAGGTGTGGTGAGATTTGGTAAGAAGGGGAAGTTGGCACCAAGATATGTTGGACCTTTTGAGATTCTAGAAAGGGTTGGGAACTTGGCATATCGCCTCGCCTTACCTATTAGCATGTCTGGCGTACACAATGTTTTTCATGTGTCTATGCTCAGGAAGTATGTCCGAGATGAGGCCCACGTGATTGATCATGGAACTATTGAGGTAAACACGGATGTAACCTTTGTGGTCGAACCTGTTCGTATCTTAGATAGGTCTACGAAGAAGCTTCGTAGGAAGGAGGTTGATCTTGTGAAGGTGCTGTGGAGTCATCATGACGAGGGTGATGCATCATGGGAGTTAGAGTCTGACATGAGAGTGAAGTATCCACAGCTCTTTGTGGAATTAGGTGCTTGAATTTCGGGACGAAATTCCTTTAAGGGGGGTAGATTGTAATAACCTCGTTGGAGGAATAATACGAACATTTCACCTCTTCCTTTAGCTTTTCACTCTTCCTTTTGGCTGTCTCGGTCTCTCTCTTTCGTCCCAAGCATAATTGCTTCTCTTTTCTTTTTCTCTGTCACGAGCTCTCTCACTCTCTCTCATTCTCTTTCTCGTCCGAAACCCATTCGAAAACAGAGCACGGCTTCTCCAATCTCTCTCTCTCTCCACAGGCCACCAAACGACGCCGGACCACGTACCACACCTTCGCCTCTTCCTTACGCAACTGCCAGTGGCAGCTTTGCACCGCAGCACGGTCGAATACAACGGTGGAAACCCGGTTGGTTTTGAAACCGTGTTAGTTCCAAGCTTGATAACTCGAGCTGCAAGCCACCAATCCTTTCCAAACTTCGTCCTCAAGCTCGCCTCAACTTTCTGAACAAGCACCTAGAAGGAATCGAAGCTTGGAATTGAAGTTTTGACGTCGAAATCGAGCCTTGCCGGATTCTGCAAAATTCTGGAATTTTTCCGACCACCGAAGCTTTCGATAGGTATATCTCGAGCTACAGACCATATTTTTCTGTGATTCTTGAACCAGTGAGTTCTTCTTAAGTTTCTTAACAACTCTTCAGAAGGAATCGAAGCCTTAAATTGAAGTTTTTACGTCGAATTGGAGCTCGCCGTTTTCTGCAGTTTCTCGCCGGATTCTGGAAATTTTCCGGCCACCTCGACTGTTTTAGGTAATTTCAACCACTTCCGGTAATTTTCAGCTTACATGGTAGTTATGAAAGTTGTTAAGCATGATGAGAGGAAGAAGAGCAGCCCGGCCCCGACACCATTGGTGGTGGTCGGCGGCGGCTCTGCCACTAACTCCGGCGGCCCTTTCCGGCCACCTCCGGGGGTCAAAAATATGGTTTCTGTGCATTTTTAGATTCTATATTTCAATACGATCATTTCGATATATTATACGCAATTTTTAGATATCGTATGATTAAGTTATGAATTTTTAAGTTTCGATCGATTTCGATCGTTAGATTTGTGATCTGTGAAGTTAGGACCGTCAGATGGACTTGTAGTTTTGATATGATGATCTTATGACTGTCCCAGTGGCTTTGTGTGGTCATGGGCGAAGATCCGACCGTTGGATCTTCGTATAACTGCAAAACAGTGATTAGGGAGGCGATTCGTGAGAATCCGTCCGTCGGATTTTCGTATAAATTTGTGAAGATGTTAGTAAGGACGATTCAGGAAGATCCGACCGTTGGACCTTCGTGATGATTTTTGGAGGGTGATCCTAAAGGCGATCCGTGAGGATCCGACCGTTGGATCATCATTTAATTTCGATCCGACCGTTGGATTGTCGTTTGATTTCGTTTTTGAGTTATTGGCTAAGTTAAGGTCATGTGTGATTAGGTGATTGACGGTCTCCCTTGGGTGAGCGATTTCGGTGTGTATTGTGTTAAATTGAAGACGCAGCGGGAATATCGAGGTGAGTAAACCTCACGTGGTTCATATTACGAACCGAGTACATTTAATTACTTTATTTTGTCGTAATTGTGTGAAAATATTTGTGAAATAAATATTTGTTTTAAATCATATGGACTTGATCAACTACGGTCCATAGGTAAGTAAAATGATTTTAATTATACAAAATGAATTTCACGATTTTTATGCTTGAACTATAGTTGGTATTAGTGATTATCCCTGAGCGGATAATTACGTATATATATATTTACGTGGTTATATATGGAATGGTGTGACATTGAGGTGTGTGTGGAATTGCTATAACTTGGTTATGATTTGATATTGTTTTTGAAATTGCCATGATTATTTGTGATAATGATGATCGATGGATGTTTGTGATAATCATGTTTATCTTGTGAGTTGAATAGAGAAGTAGGGTTCTGAGGACAGGGGTCCAAGGATCGAGGGTTATAAAAAAACCCGGATATAGGTCGTTTTACTAAACCTAGGCCAAGGTGACGTAGCGACGTAGTTAGAGCTCTAACGTGTGGAGATATTGCAGGTGGTGGGAAAGACCACATGCAGTGAGGATGATTGCAGGTGGTGGGAAAGACCACATGCAATGGGAATACATGTAGGTTGTGGGAAAGACCACAGAGGGATTTTGAGGTTAGAGGTTTGTGGGGATGTATTCCTTGTTGTTCCGTGAATTGGTCTGACATTTGCATTTTGAATGTTGAGATTGTTGATTGTTTACTTGAGTTAAAAGAATTGGGATTTAATAAATCAACCGTTCATTTCTTATTTACTCACGAGCTTTGCAAAAAGATTACCGGGTTTTGTGTTGTTACAATCCCGGTACACTATTCAAACGGTGTAGCGGATAATCCTGCAGGTCAGGCAAATCGTGACGGAGGTCGAGCTAGTTAAGGGTTGCAGCATTATTTTATTCCCTGCTATCGTGAGGTTGTTATGCTCATCTGAGCTTACATTATACTTGGAGAGAGTGTACTGTAATAAATAATCTCCTTGAGAATTTGGTTATGTAATATTGAGTGGTGTGAGGTGTGGGATTATGAAAAAAATTCTAGTTGTTATTTAAGTAAGTTGTGTAATTCACGTTTCGGATTTTAATTTGTTATTTAAAATTTCGGGGCGTGACAATCACAAGTAGCGATCTGCCCATCGGATTAGCGTTAACCAAGATTTAGCTACCGCTGAATCTTAGACATCAACATCAATCAAAACCCAGAAACCAAAACACACCACCACATTTCTATTAAATCAATACACAGAAACAAAAGTAATCCCCGTTCCAATTTCATAAAATTTCCAGAAAATCAAATCTAAAAGTCTTTGAATTTTTGTTCTATCTCTCTGCATATGATCATCGTGAGCTGCTGCTTTGCTTGGAGTCGAATCATCTGAATCACCAGTTTGATCTGAATCCTCACATATGCCGACAGAAATCCCATTCTCCTTTTTCTTCTCCGGTTCTTCCTCATCGACCGAGATCATAAACGGGCAAGCCGGGCAAATCCCATGAACCTTCAACCACTTCTCAACACAATCGCCATGAAGCTATGCAAGTTATTCCTTGACGACTTGACACAGACCCCTTGATGGCACCTCCGATCTCCTCTCCGACGTAACAACCAGAAGACCAAAAGGAGTGGCATGTTGGGAAGGCCCTCCTAGATACACGACACACTTTCCCGGCCTCCACTCATCACCCTGCCCAGACTAGAGAACCCCAAATTGGGTTCTGCATCACAAGTTCCATCAAATCATTTTAACCCAAGTCTGGTTTCGGTGAAGGTCCTAAAGGAAGAAGAAGAGAACAAATTTTTTTTTATAATTATTATTGCAGAGAAAGGGAAAATATATTTAGTAAAAAAAAAAAAGATTTAGACATGAAGGGACGAAAATACCCTTCAAAAATTGACAGCTGTCAAGTTCCGTAACTGAGGTAACGGCCATATGTACCAATCCTAAGTCGGGCAAAGAACCTCAGGTACCGTAGTGATGTTTTTTGAAGTTTAGGTACTAAAAGTTATAAAGAGGAAAAGTTCGAGTACCGTACGGACCATTTTCCCTTTTCAAATTTAATAAATGTTAGTTGATCATATATTTTATTATAATTCTATGATTCAGAGTATCATTTTCTATTTGATCCCATTGAATTCCATATTCGAAGTTGCGAAATCAAATCTATTGATTAAAAACAATTGATTCAATTCATTTGTTATGTACCAATTGGTGCTATATCGGATTTGAATCAGATTTCAGATCAATCTATACAGCTTCTGGTTATAGGCATCTAATATATTTTTTGGACAGATCCAGTAAGCACTTCGAACTGTTTTGGACACCCAAAACACTCCTGGCCCCAAAACTATTCTTGATCAAAGACGCTAATGTTAGTTTGTTTTGTTCATCTTTAAATATGAACGAAAGAATCCGGGGTTTCTTTTTTTTTTTTTTTTGGTGTGTGTGCTATTATTTGTCTATCCATTTATCGTCTAATTATTTGTCTTAGTTTCCATTCTGAGGAAAATTTATTGTATAGCCTTGGATCGTTGACTCGTTGTACACAGGGTAAACCGGGCTAATGTGATTCATTATATATTTTGGTGCATATACATTACCAAATTTGTCAATTTTAATCCAACAATCTGTTGTATTTGGCTTAATCTTATCAAATATGTCAAATCTAAAATGACCGAAACGACATCTTTTTCACTGGTTCATTTTGTTTGAACATGATAAC
The DNA here is from genome assembly GCF_958449725.1 of Rosa rugosa. Taxonomy (NCBI): domain Eukaryota; kingdom Viridiplantae; phylum Streptophyta; class Magnoliopsida; order Rosales; family Rosaceae; genus Rosa; species Rosa rugosa. Next base: position 18,697,735 of record NC_084821.1, on the reverse strand, counting down.
TTGGTAATGGTTCAAGTTGGTTAAACCTTGTTAGGCAGGCAATAAATTGCCTTATATGAAAGTCTCAATACGTACAACTATAATGTGATTCGATAATTTCTTTGTATATAAAGTTGGCCAACCTAAGATAAGTTTGTGTAGTTAATTCTTACTATTTTTGTTCATATATTAACACATTTGTCAATATTTTAGATTTGCAATATTTAATCCAACAACCTACCATATATAGGTTAATCTTATTAGCCATACACATTTTACCTTATTTAATACGAATAAGGATATTGTTTCACTAGGGTTCATTGTATTTAAACATGACAACCTGGTAATGGTTCACATACTTACTTTCTTACTATTTTACTCTCTCTATATATTTCCAAATTTGCTCATTCACTAGAAATGCAAAATCTGAGCCAACGGACTTCATATTTGGTTCAATTTTATCAACCACAAGACATTTCACCTTATCTAAAATGACTAATAAGGATGTCTTTTTAGTGATTATTGTATTTGAAAACGGAAATCTAATAATGGTTTACGTAGTTACTTTCTTAATATTTTGGTGCCTATATCTTTCTAAATTTGCTCATGCACTAGATATGCAAACTTTAATCTAGCGACCTGCCGAATTTGGTTTAACCATATCATACATTACCAATAAAACTAATCAAGTTTTGATCGAACAAAAGAGGTAGGGTCAAAAATACAAAATTTTTAGTTTAATATGCTGATATTTAAGGATCCGGCTCATTTAAAGTGAGCAAATCATGAATTTCATAAAGTTCATAAAATCTCCAACCTCAATGTAATCTAATGATTAGAAAGATATCCACGTCAGTTAATGTAAATATCAAATTCTTTTTTCCCTTTTTCTTTCCAAAAGAAATTATGTTTCACATTAACGTAAATTCTATGTTTTTCTTTTAGAAAATAAACTGCAGTCATTGATCTCCTCTAATTAACTTTTATCTTTTGGATATCCATGTCAGTTAACGTAAATATCAAATTCTTTTTTCCCTTTTTCTTTCCAAAAGAAATTATGTTTCACATTATCGTAAATTCTATGTTTTTCTTTTAGAAAATAAATTGCAGTCATTGATCTCCTCTGATTAACTTTTATCTTTTGGCATATTTTCACGAATTGCATCCAACCCCAGAAAAGAGAGTGAATGAATGTTGAACCTACTTTCTTATCACTCTCACTACGATTTGTGCTTTGCATCCCTACCTTTTTTTTTTTTATTTTTTTTTTTTATCGATGATGGGTTTCTAATTGCCAAGGTTCTAAAAATCAGCCTAGGCGCTGGGCGCCTCCATACCGTTTGGATTTTAGGCTAATCGATCGAGCTGGGCGCCTGGCAGAAAGTCGGCCACCTAGTCAGGCTAGGAAGAGCCTAGGTGGCCTGGGCGGAGTAGGCGGGTCGTCCTGAGAGCTGTGCGATTAGGCGCTACTGCCTTTTTTTTTTCTTTTTTTCTTTCTCAAACTCAAATGGGGTAAAACATCGATCGAACTGAAAGTCTCAAACAGTCCAAGTCGAAGCCTAAACTCTGTCACTATCTCTCCTCTCTCTCTCTCTCTCTTCGGCACAACATCTCTCCCTCTCTCCGGCAAAGCCGCACAACCTCTCTCCTTGAGGACCTTGACTGACACTCTCTCTCTGTCTCATGAATTTCTGGGTTGAAATCGTTGAATTGCAGAATTGGTAAGTTGAATTTCTGGGTTTAAACAGAGACAGCAGGTCTTCGAACGCATTCACCAAATCACCAATCACCATTCACCTTGGCCCTTGGGCGTGTTATATTTGTGGACTGTAGAAGAAGATGAGAGAAAATAGATGAGGAAGAAGACAGATGAGGATTGAGGAAGATGAGTCCACGTGATAGATTCTTTTTTTTTTTTTTTATTGAAGAGTCCACGTGATAGATGAGGAAGATAAGTGGTTTGGGTTTTTTTTTTTGTTCTTTTCTCTTTGAGAAAGAAGTGGTGTAGACGTGTAGTGATTGGCAAATGGCAACTATCATTATCAATTAATCTTTTTTTTTTTTTTTTTGAGAAAATCATTATCAATTAATAGGTTAGAATAAGTTGTGCATAAGCAATCAATTAATTCGACATAGTCCTAGTTTCTCGGAGCTTTCAAAAAAACCCTAGTACTGGTTTTGGCAGATTGCTCACCGCAACTCTGATGGTCGTTCCGACGCTGGTGCGTAGCTACCACCAGGCGGACTCTCGTCGTCCGTGAATCCTGATCTCTCACGTGGGAGGTCTTTTAGGCGTTGCTTCACAACACGCTGTCTATCTCGCTGCTTCGTCGGCGACAATATTTGCCGTTCGTCAGCGACGCTGCACGTCCCGGCGTCTGATAGATATGGAGGTTCTGGCTTGGAACTGCCGTGGTCTTAATAACTCTGCGTCGCTTCAGGCGCTGAAGCTGTTGATCCAACAACAGAAACCCTCAATCATTTTTCTTTCGGAGACGAAGGTGGATGATTGGAACTATCTGAACGATCTGCGACTGCAGATTGGATATCTTAACTATGAAGCAGTCTTCAGTGAAGGGCAGAGCGGAGGTGTGGCTCTGTTTTGGGGAGATGGACTGGATATCAGGTTCCGTTCTAAGAGTCGAAACCATGTTGATGTTGAGGTGCGTGAAACGGACGGTTCAGGCATTGCCTGGCGGTTAACTGGGTTATACGGTCACCCTTCTATTGTTGATCGTTACCGAACGTGGGATTTGCTTCGTTCTTTAAGAGCTGAGTGTGCACTACCTTGGGTGGTGGTGGGAGATATGAATGAGCTCCTTCATGCCTATGAGAAAGAAGGGGGGGGGGGCAGTGCGTAGGGAAGGCCAAATGCAGCCCTTCCGAGATTGCTTGTAGGAGTGTGATCTCTATGATTTAGGATTTCAAGGGCAGCCATTCACATGGCGTGGTCCAGGTATGCGCAGCCGTCTAGATAGAGTTGTAGCCACTGCAACATGGATGGATGTTTTCACCGCAGCCAGGGTTGTGCATTTGCCTCCAGTTCATGGTGACCACATTCCAATTTTGTTGGGTGTTCATTGTGGTAATCTCCCCACTGTGGAATGTCATTGATTCCAGTTTCGGTTTGAGAGTTTCTGGACTTTGCATGATGATTGTCAGGATGTGGTGCGTCAGGGTTGGGAGATGACAGTGGCAGGTTTGCCTATGCTTCAAGTCAAGAAGAAGATAATGCAGACTCGTTTCTCTCTAAATCAGTGGCAGCGTGTCACATTTAGGGCAAGGAGTCGTGAGATTGGGTACATAAGGGACAGATTGCAGATCCTTTATTTGCTGCCTATGACTCAGGTATACCAGGAGGAATGCTTTGATCTGCATTCTAGGTTAGAAGGGCTTTTAGCTGAGGAGAGTGCATATTGGAGGCAACGCTCTAAGGTGTCTTGGCTTACAGATGGGGATAGAAACACGAAGTATTTCCATCGGAAGGCTTCCAATCGTAGAGCTAAGAACAGATTATTTGGTTTGTTTGATCACAATGGGGTCTGGCAGGATTCTATGAAAGGAATGGAAGAAGTTGTCTTGCTTTATTTCACTGGATTGTTTAAGGCAAATGATGTTAACTATATTCATATGCAGAGTGTGGTTGAATTGGTGCAACCAAAGGTGATTGCGGAGATGAATGCTGATTTGTGTGCTCCATACTCGGCAGCTGAGATAAAAGCTGCTCTCTTTCAGATGTATCCTACGAAGGCCCCTGGTCCTGATGGGATGCCACCTTTATTTTTGCAAAAATATTAGGAGATTGTGGGAAGTGATGTAGTGTCTGCTGTTCAACACTTTTTGCATACTGGTCAATTTCTTGGTGAGATTAACTATACACATATTTGTTTAATTCTGAAGGTGAAGGATCCTGTTTCGGTATCGGATTTGAGGCCTATAGCTTTGTGCAATGTGTTGTACAAAATATGTTCTAAAGTGATTGCTAACAGGCTTAAGAAAATTTTGTCGCATATTATCTCTCTATTTCAGAGCGCTTTTATTCCAGGTAGGTTGATTACAGACAATACTCTGGTGGCAAATGAGGTGTCTCATTTTATACATAACTGTTACTCTAGCTCAGAGGGTGTTTTTTTCTTTGAAGTTGGATATGAGCAAAGCATATGATCGGATGGAATGGAGTTTTCTAGAAGCGGTGCTGTATAGGTTAGGCTTTGATGAGAATTGGATTGAAGTTATCATGAAATGTGTCACTACTGTGAGGTACTCTTTTTTGATTAATGGCTAACCGAGAGGTTATCTAACTCCTACCAGAGGACTCCGACAAGGGGACCCCTTGTCACCATATTTATTTTTACTATGTGCTGAGGTTTTCTCTGCTCTATTGGCACGTAAAGTTACTCATGGTGAGCTACAGGGGATCAAAATTTGTGAGGGTGCTCCGGTAATTCACCATCTTCTCTTTGCTGATGATAGTCTTCTTTTTGGGAAGGCCACTCTAAGCGAATGTCAGCATATACAATCTGTTCTGAATGCTTATGAGTTGGCATCTGGTCAACAGATTAACTTTGCTAAGAGTAGCATTGTGTTCAGCAAGAGAGTTCCTGAGGCTGATAAGCTTTCTTTGGCAAGTTTTTTAGGTGTGACCATTGAAGTCAAAAATGAGAAATATCTGGGACTTCCTACTTACTTGGGGAGGAATCAGACTGAATCTTTTGCTTATATAAAAGAACGCTTGAGTAAGAAACTAGCTGGTTGGCAAGGTAAGCTCTTGAGTGGAGCTGGTAAAGATTTGCTGGTTAGGGTGGTAGCGCAGGCTCTACCATCCTATGCTATAAATTGTTTTTTACTTCCAAATAATTTTTGTGATGATCTACATCAAATGTGTGCTAAGTTTTGGTGGGGCAGCAAACCTAATGAAAGAAAAATTCATTGGATGTCATGGGAGCGTCTTTGTCGCTCCAAAGAGGAGGGTGGAATGAGTTTCAGAGATTTGCATGCTCATAATTTAGCCTTGCTTGCCAAGCAAGGATGGAGACTGATACGGTATCCGGGTTCTTTGGTGAGTCGGTTATTTAAAGCTCGTTATTTTCCACACTCTTCTTTTTTAAATGCTACTACACCTACTCATGCTTCTGCTTGCTGGAGAGGAATATTTGCTGCTAAATCAGTGTTACAAGCGGGTCTTAGATGGCAGGTTGGAAATGGTACTTCTATTCGGATTTGGGATGATCCTTGGATTCCAAGGCCGAATTTGTTTCGTCCAATAAGGTATGGTCCCTCTCCTCGGGTGTTAGTTAGCGATCTGATGGTGGATGGTCATTGGAACAAAGAGCTTATTTCTGAAAATTTTCCTGCGGATGAAGCTTTACTAATTTGCTCCATTCCGCTTAGTAGAAGCATTGTTCCGGATAGACTAATTTGGCATTTTGATATGAAAGGTCTGTTTACTACAAAGAGTGCATATAAAATTGCATTTGCTTCACTACATCCTGTGCTTACTAGTGGCTCTTCCTCTAATTCCAATCTGAGTCATTGGAAGTTTATTTGGGCAGCTCCTATCCCTGGAAAGGTTAAGGTACATGTTTGGAAAGTTTGTGCTTCTATACTATACTCCCAACTGCTTCTCAACTCAGAAGTAGAAGAGTCCCAGTTGAGGATGGTTGTTTGTTCTGTAACTCGGAAAAGGAGACCTTATCTCATGTTAGTAGGGAGTGTTGTTTTATGCGTGATGTCATTGGGTTGGCACCAGATTTGCTTCCGGTTTTGCATACTCCACCAAGCTCTTTGCTAGATTGGCTTGCTCTATGTTATACTCTAGTCACACCTCGTGCTTTTGCTTTTTTGCTGATGTTGTTATGGGGGGTGTGGAAAGAGAGAAACCAACGACTTTGGGTTGGAAAGGAAAGGACTGTGCAACAGGTCTTTTGTCATACTAATTCTATATTGCATTCATATGTGGTAGCCAGACATAGTGTGACACCTAGATTGGGGAGGTAGGTTAAGCCGTAGAGTCCTCCTCCTGCAGGTTGGCTTAAGGTGAATATCGATGGTGCCTTTGATCAAGGCACACGTCGGGGAGGGTTAGGGATAGTAGTAAGAGATGCAGATAGCACGGTGGTGGCATGTGCTTGCGGTCAGTGTTCTGATGTGTTGCAGCCAATAGTGGTGGAGGCCTTGGCAAGCAGATTAGCTTGCAAGCTAGTGGAGGAGAATTCTCTAGCTCCAGTTATTTTTGAATCAGACTGCCTGCTGTTGGTTCAAGCTATCCAAACTGATGGAGATGATACCTCGCAGTTGGGTAGAATTGTTGATGACATTTCTTTGTCTATTTCTTATTTAGCTGGTTCTTTTTTCTCTCATGTTTATAGAGAATATAATCAAATATGCTAGCTCACAAGCTAGCTAAGTATGCTTTGGCTTCAGGATTGCAGATTTCTTTGAGTGGGCATGTCCCTCCTGGACTTAGCAATTTATTTTGTAACAATTAGTACTTCTCAATGAAATATGACGTCCTCTCTTTCAAAAAAAAAGTTATGCATTATTAATAAGCATGCATAATATTAAGTAATTAATAATTCATTATTTATTAATTTTATGTCATAAAATAATTAAAAAAAATTTAAAAATAAAACCGCCTGGTCCCCACCTAGGCTCCCGCCTAGGCCCCTACCCTGGATCACCGCCCGACTAGCGCCTAGCTTTTTTTAGAACCTTACTAATTTCCATGTATAATTGTTGGTTTTGGGGAAAAATTCGATCCCTAATTTATATTTTTGTGTATCATCTGTTGGCTGCATGCAAGAGTCTTAATGTGTGGAGTATGAAGGTTTGAGAAGACAATTGCAATTGTTATTTAGTTTTTATTCACCCATGACCATGGATCTCCCTAGTTTTTCTGTTTTGGTACAGAAACGCAAGGAGCAAAAGATGAAGATTGAATTGGCCAAAAAATAAAAATTAATTAAAGAAGTTTTTTTTTATCAAATTAAATAAGATTAACATAAAAAAAACAAAATTTCTTCCAAAAAAAATAAAAAAAAAGAATTCTAAGTGACGTGATTATCTTTCTAGCCATTAGATTACATTGAGGTTGGAGATTTTATGAACTTCACGTAAACTTCATGACTTACTCACTTTAGAGGAGCCGGATCCAAAATTTAATATCCATGCCAATTCAACAACTTGTCATATTAACTTTAAGCTACATTTATGGTTTTTACCCATGTAATTTTAGCTTCTTGCACCTTGACTTAGATTTGGTTTTGCTCATATAGTTCAAAATATCTTATTCAATAACACATGATGGTACATATTTCTAAGGGAGAATATCACACATGATCATTGATTTTTGACTCATTCGACATTTTGGTCACTTAACTTAAACATCGTCTTTCACTATAGTCATTCCGTTAATTCTTTCCGTTACAGACTCTTAAATAATACATTATTACAAGGATAGTTTCCTCAAATTAATAAAAAATTAAAATTTTTGAAAACCATCAAAATAAGGAATAACAACAAATGAGATTAAGAAACAAACTCGACATCTGTTTTCACTGAGAAATTTTTCTATCCTACCGTCACACCAAATAGATTGTGACGGGCCAATAAAATTCTTCCATATGAATATTGTCGCCAACTCAGATCGGTGTTGAAAACCAATTTCTCTACAATATCCTTTCTCTTCTCTTTGCCTAGGGTTCTCTTTCCATTCTTTTTTGTCTCCAACCCCTCTACAATTCCTTAGGAAGAAAATAGAACCTTGAACATAATCGCGGATCAAATTTGAATGTCTTATGGGATAAAAGGCCTCATCAAATTTGTTTTTGAAGAACTAATCTTCCTGATTAATTTGGTCTATATATATCCTTGAGCTTATGTCAAAAACCTCATGAATCTTATTTAGATCACTATTCTTTTGTTTCTAGAAAATCATTTCAATTAAAATGGGAAACTGATTAATTAGAAATAATTGAATTATGATATTTAGAAACACTCAATGTTTTGTTAGAATTATGCATTCATCTAGATTCGTAGACCTGGGTATTTTATTCAAATAAAGCTAAGAAGTTTGCAGAAATTACGTTTCAATTGATCCACCCACGTAATTAATGTCATCTTCCATGCGTAATCTTGACTTCCTTGAATATGTTTGGGTTTATTTTTTTTCTTTTCATGAAGAATATGTTAATAGATATCAAAATTTCTCACTGGTTCATTTTTCTTATGAAGGGTTGATTCACAGAGCAGATTCATTTCTAATTGATTTATGGGTTTACGATTAGGTTTCTTCTTGATTTTGTCTTTTTTAAATTTAATGCTTCATGAGTTTTAGTTTGGTGGTTTCTCAGAGATGTACCACCGGGGATGGAAGAAAAATTTCTGGTGTTTGGAGAAAGATTGAAGGGAAGGGAGAAGAAGAGGGAACAAGGGAAGAGAGGGGTATTTAGAGAAATTGGTGTTCAACGTGGATTTGAGTTGGCAATAAAATCCACATGGAAGTTTTTCATTGGAACGTCACATATCCATCTGGTGTGACGGTAGGATGGAAAAATTTCTCGTTTTCACTACTCAATGAATTTTAGTCGATCATCATTTTTTCTTTGCGTAATTGATCATCGTTTTTCTTTGTTTGAGGATTATTGAACATAATTCAAGGAAACTTTCTTTTTTTTTTTGAAAAGAGGAAACTTTCTTGTATTCAATCTGATTTATCATTGTTTCTAAAATAATAGGACATGCAACAAAAATGTCCAAACAGGAATCGAAATCCTTGCTCAACTAATGCCCTCTCAGGGCTGTGAACAAGAGTGAAGTAGAAATCAAAACCCAGAAAGTGGATCCAATTTCAATCCTTTGACCAAAAAATAAATAAATAAATCTCAATCCGTTATTCTGTTCATCATTCAGCACGAAACCCATTTCCATTTCCATTTATATTTGATGCTCTTCTACCACTTTGCTCATCCATTTGAATCCCCAAAATAATGATTGATTGGAGAAGCTCCTTCTGCACATCAATCCCAAAGTATAGAGAACAAGGTCCAATTAATTAAACAGAGAAGCACACCAGATTTGTCAGTACCCAACATCCCTGCACTCCAATGTAACCTCTACAACAACAACCCCAACAAACATATAGGCCGCAACGAATTCGAAACCCAAAAAAGCCAGAGGCCAAAATCTCTAGAATGAAGCTGACCGGGCCTTCGACTATAGAACTCGACATGCAATCTAGTATCCAAGTTGACCAAAATCTCGTATAGAATTCTTACAGGAAGCTCACAGCTGGTTCTTCAGATGGGTCAATCCAAGCTCGTGAAACTCATTTGAGATTAGTTAGATTTGGTCACGCTTGAAGTGGCTCAACTTGGTTGAGTCAACCATGATTTGCTACTGAAATAGAAAAAAAATTGAAAAAAAAAAGGGTAAATGAAGAGATGTTTAGTGATTGGATACAAATGCCCTCTGTCTTAACGATGTGTAACAAGAGATCTAATGAAATGACTAAAGTGAAAGACGGTGTTTAACTTGAGTGACCAAAGTGATATTTTTGAGAAGTGAGTGACCAAAGTGTCGAATGAGTTAAAGTTCATTGACCATGTGTGATATTCTCCCTATTTCTAAATACCATTTTTTTGAATCAATCCATAAATGATTGCTATTCTCCCTATTCAAGCTAGAATGACCATTACATACCATTCCGCTGTCATTTAAGGACATGTAAGAAGTTATGGTAGTACCACGGTGGTACATAGGGATATAGACCACTCATTAAACATTCAGTGCTCACTATGAAAAATATAAGCCTTTAAACTATGATAACACCAAGACATAGTAGACAGTCTAAGTACAATGACCAAAATCTCCTGGATCCCAAATGCGAAACACGAAGTGTGTGGGGCCCACATGAGTATAAATCAACCCAAAGAATGCCCACCTTGAAAGGAGGGTCCAATTCCAAAATCTAATTTCTACTGCTCTAGTAGCTCAATAGGGCCAAGGCTCAGAACCTTCCAAAACCAAATAAGGCACCAGACTGAATTGGGCCACAAAAGTGATTTGGGCACCCAACCCAAATTGAGTTTCTTCACCAGCGGTGTCAATCTCCTCGCTGCCCCTACACCTCGTTGTACACAACTTATTGCCGCCACTCCCTCAACAGAGCAACGCGCTATCGCCAACCGAAAGTGAAGCATTGTTCTAAGTCTCTCCACCACACCAGCAAAACGGCGTGCCATTTCCTTCATCTTCTTGTTCTGAGCAACGAACGTATACCACTTAGATGATCGAAGACGCAACGCCGCCAGGAACCAAACCCCTTCGACTACCCTATTGTCCAGTCCTAATCAATACATCAAGAGCATTGTAAATTGTTTTCTTGTTAGACCACTTAGTTGTGGTTGTTTGACGTACTCTCAACTATTTTGATCAAATAAATTTTTCTCCCTTTCAATTTTTTCATTTTTTAAATTACATTAACAATTAAGAATACACAACTAGTCATTCATAAGTTGAACTTCACAACTTCCAACTTACATAGAATATATTAATGCCACTAAACCAAATTATACTAAGCTTTATCTCATTTTCATACAATAAAGGAAAAAGGAGAGGGAAAAGAGTGCATGATGACTTTACATAATTTGGATTACTTGAATGTAAAATGATAAAGTTTCATTTCATCCTAGACCCAATTTTGATTAACTAATCATAACTTTACACAACTTTTAGCTTTTAAAGAATAAATTAAGATCATCGCTACAAAAATGAATGAAGCAGCATGGCTTTTATTTTAGTAATGAAATTGTATAATGGACTGTTTTCATGGCAATTAAGATCATAATCATGAATCGTTCATATTTGATACATATAGATAACTAAAAGATCTTCAAATTGATAATTTTAATTGCCATAAATATTACAAATATATTAATATATGATAAACATAAAATTATGTAAGATCATATAATGATAAATCGTTTATTTATTTGTAATTACCACATGAGTTATCTAATGGTAAAATTTGTTAGTGGATGAATGAGACGATGAACTTGTGAATTATTCAAAAAGAGGAAGTGAAGATGATAGACCAAAGATCTTTTATTTTTTTATTTTTTATTTTATTAAAAATTATTTACAAACAAAATGCATGAAACAAAAATGCTCAAATAGGGATCCTAAACTGCAGCACCCTATAGCTCCTTAGCCTGAAACACAAGAAAATTATTCATCTTATTCGCCAGACCAAGTCCTCAACCAAATTAAAGCCGACCATGACCATGTCATTCCCAAAGCTCACCGGTCTGCCATCCCATCTGCCTTTTGATTCCTCTCTGCATTGTACGGCAAAATGACAGCTTCGCGCTGAGCATTAACAAAATGATTCAACCTTCCCTCACTCACACCAAAAGCAGCTGCAAGTTCTTGACCTCTTAGAGCTTGCAGCACCGAGCTAGAACCGGCCAAAAACTGTGGCCGGTTCGGCTGTGCTGAGGTAGTGAACCCAAAAATCTCAAGTTGCTCGTTGTTAGATGCCACTTGGACAAATGGGAAATACCTTGGCACCCAAAACACTCTCCCTGGCTTTAGTTTCGCCTTCATTGCCAAGGTACCATTTGGAAACACAATCTGTAGTGATCCTGAGCCTCTCAGAACGACGCCGTATTCTGTTGCTCTTGGGTTCACATGCGGTGCCAACATTGACCCTGCGTTGAGACTAACAAGGTAAACGCCAATGCCGGAGTCCTTTAGGGGAGAGTAATCAGACTCATCAACTGAGAGGGTCCATCCATGGTTGTTCTTGAAATCTGGCTTTCTATCATAGAGGTTGTAGGATTTCTGGGAGTGCTCATGATGATGTTGCTTCCTCTCCTCATTTTCAAGCGTTCCGAACACGGAGTTCAACAGTTTCCTCCATGACCAAGTTAGGGTTTGCTCTGGTTCTTCTGGGAAGTCCACCATTTTCTTCAATTCTTGTAGTCTGTCCTGCTCTTTCATGCTTACGAATTTGGTCCAAAGGTTTGATGATGATTGAGAATTATTTAGATATATAATTGGACCCTCTTGCTGCCTTGTCAAAACCTGCCTTATTTCTGAAGATGAGACCTGAAATGGACACAAAATGTGTCGGTCATTTTTAATAAATTTATCCTCATTGCCATGCATGCTGGTCAAATGGTTTGTCTATTTCATATTCAAGTTTATGGGTTACAATGTACTTCGGTGTCTGTACTTGAAATCTTGGATAAGATTGGAAAATTCTAACGACTATTCGGATTAGAATCTAGGATTGTCAAGACAAGGAGAGGATTCAAATTTGAAGTCAATGCAATACTTACGTTAAATGCATTTGTGAGTATCTCAGAATCGAACCCAGAAAGTACAGATTTTGGGTAGGTTCCTCCACCAATGAAGAAATTCTGCATTTGTAAAAACCAAATGAGCTCTATAATACTACCTAGGTACAAGCAGTGAGAAGTACAGGACTATAAATCTAGTTAATTAAGAAGACTTGGGATGATTAAGAAATGATTAGTGTACCTCCAAAGTACCCATTCTCAAACTGTCAGATGTGTCGATGCTGAGAATGATCTGAAGTCTCCTGTTCTCCCTGACATTCTGCAAGTAAAATGTGGAACCTGCTGGAATTCTGTACACATCCCCAGCCTTCAATTGTCTCTCCCCCAATTCCTGTCGGTGTACCAGTCCCACATTTGCTTGGCCTGCAAAAAAATAGAGTAAAGATTCCGTCACTACTGATAAGCAACTCATCAATGTCAATTTTGAGAACCTCTTGTTAGTAATTTTCTCCTTCATGGTAACAAAAGGCAATCTCTTTCATATTATTACTTATGCATGAAGAAAACTATGCAAGTCATTTTGTTTATGCTTAATGAGTAAATTTATTAAGAAAATGTATATGTCTTAAGTGGGTTATCTTGCCACTCCACATGGACAAGTGGTATGAAACCCCAACATAAGGTTTTCTGGTAACTCAGAAGAAAAATAAGCATCTGAGGTCAACATTTGGATTCCAAAAATGATCTCGTTTTGGACATATACAAAAGAACAACAGATCAAAGGTATACGTCAAGCAAAAAAAAAAAAAAATGAATACCTCTTTGGATAAAGAGGATCAAGCTGGAGTCGAGGTACTGGGGGATGAAGAGGGAGTTAGGTTCCAAGGTGAGATAGCCAACATTTATATGCCTATCTACCATTCTCTGACCTACACTTCTCACCACCCTCATTTGCCCAGCTTCAGTTTTCACCAGGAGCCTTGATTGTTGCAAAAGGAAAAGATGGCGATGATCTCGGTGCCCTTCCCACTCTTCTTCTCTCTGTTCTCTTCCCCACTCTTCATCTTCATGATTAAACCTCATAGCCATTGCCATAACTCCATAGGAAAGCACAAGCACAAGAACCAGGAGGCTCACCATCACTCTGTTTCCCATTTTTGATTGATTTGTTGCTTTCTTCTCTCAGGGTTACTCTAATGAGTTTGTGTGAAATGGTGGAGTGGGGTGGGGTTTTAAGTAGAGGGGAGCAAGAGAGTTGAGGGAGACAGGTGTAGGTGCATCCGCGCAGAGAAGTTTTCCAACAGTGCTAAACTAGAAAGATAAGGCTAGTCTTCAGCTCTTGAATATCTCCTTTCCACTCGTTCTCAACACAAACAGTGTATTTTTTTTTTTTAGAAGTAATTAAGAAATCTCTCTCTAGTTTTCTCTCTCTTGAGAAAACCCTAGAGGCCGCCGCTGTGTATACTAGTGCCTGTCCGGCTGCGCCTCGGCCCCGGTGACGGCCTCTGGCCTAGCCGGCGGCTGTTAGGTGAGGTCGGACGGGTGTTTTTCTCCAGGGTTGTGTCTCGGTTTCGAAGGATTGGATCGGAAGTTGTCTGGTTTCGTCCCTATTGGCCGAAGGAACTGCCTGCGTTGTGGAAGTGGGAAGGGATCAGAGAAGGAAAGGGGGTTTGCTGGGGTCGGAGCGGCGTCTGTTGGTGGACATTCGTCGGCCGGTCGATGTCGATGGTCGGATCGACGGTCGATTGAGGGCTGGTTTGGACGATCGATCCGGATCTTGTTGCAGACTTTCCAGATGCTAGTGTATGTTGGGCGGACTAGGAAGCTCGACGGCGTTCGCCGATGGTTGGACGACTACGGAGGCGTGACGGTGGCCCGACTTCGGTGGTGGGGTGGCGGTCTGTGTGATGGGGCGACACAGCTGGTGACTTGGGCCGGGCGGGTTGGAAACATGGCCAGTTTGGTCCTTTGGGCTTGGATGCAGCTGGTAGGCTCGATCTGGGCTGGAGATGGGGCTTGGGCTCACTTTGTGGACCCAACCCAAGTTGTTATATTGTTTAGTTGTCTTGCGCTTTTTTACAATAAGGTTCCGCTTTCAGAGATAGTCTAGGCACTTTTGTGCATTTAGTTTTTACATTTACTAGCACTGGAACAGCTCCCAGCCCTAGCGACAAGGGCAATGGAAAGATTTAGTCTTTCCAGGTTTCTTGCCTATTACTAGAAGTTGAATCTTATACTACTTGCATCTTGGTTTCTCTAGTTGTGCACCAATTGAGGTCTCTAAGCGACTAGGTTACTACTTCATGGGAAGTTGGTAGGGAGGATTTTCTTTCTTGTTTTTAGGCTCATTAAATGAGCGAATGTGTTAACAGTGAAGGTCACCGGTCCTTTGTCTGATAGCTTAGACCTTTTATGATTTTGGTGTAAGCCAGTATTGGAGTACGAGCCTTCTGGCCTTGGATAATTGAATGAAGTTATCTCATTTTCTCAAAAAAAAAAAAAAAAAAACACAAACAGTGTATTTTTTGTTTTTGTTTTTGTTTTTGTTTTAGTAGTTGCACTAAAAACTTATATGAAGCTTGGTTTTATATATGGATTTGATATATATGTTTTGGCACACATCTACCTTTTAAGAAAACCCAACACAGTAACCTTTCCAATGATGGAGAGACCTACAAGTAATCATGATTAAAGACTACCACGGCCAATCAATGTGGTAAGTACCTCTGAGTAACGTTACAGCCATCTAGCGCGCTAAGTTTCTTCACTAGAAACACTGTTTTTTTTTTGTTTTTTTGTTCATATATGTTCCAATTTTGCACTACTATATATGTTCTCTATGCACTCCACATCCTACCCCGTTACCAAAATACACCTCCCTGAAGTCAGTCCCCGTAAACTCCGTTAACATTGATCTTCGCCCTTCACGAGAAAAATTTGAGAAGAGAATAGTTTTGTTTACAAGGCACTGATCTTCAATAAGTATTAGCTTCTTAATAAAATTTAGGAGGGGTTAGCGTTTTGTAAGAAATTAAAAAAAGGAACAAAAGAAATTAGATTTGAATCCCAATCAAGTTAAGAGACTCATATGCAGAAAATATAAAACCTAACTCTGTGTTACATTTGAATATTACAATTGTACTCGTAGAGAATGGACTGAACAGCAGCAGAAATCTTATACAGAAAACAATGCTATACTATTATAATAGCATGACATTCCTGAAAACAATTGTTTAAAATATCGAAAATGTTTTATACACAAAACTTGTTCACCCAACCAAAAATAACCTGAATAGTAGTAGAAGAAGAACATAGTTTTTGTCAATTTACATCCTTTTCATTAGCATACAATTGTTTTTAGAGAGTGAAATTCACACTCTTCATTTTACAATCTACACTCTAAGTTTTGTCTGCTTGTAGTGTGGTCTGTAAAAATGTAATATTAAGATACTAAAAAAGAAAATATGAAGTGTGAATTGTAAAATATAGAATAGATTTCACTCCCCTTGTTTTTGTCAATTTACATCCTCTTCATTTTAGTTGATCCTTCACGGTTGGATGTAAATTGACAAAAACAAACTATGTAGTATATTTAAAGACATGTTCATAAAAGATTCACCATAGGGTGGTGTCAAGTTTCAACTATCTTTATTTTAACTCATGACCTAGCGCTCTGCTAGGGTAGAGAGCGACCGCTTCGCGGTGGTTGTCTCTGAAACTTTCCTCCATGAGAATGGAGGATCTGGGATGCCGATGTGTTGAGGAGATGTTGAGCGGATCGAGCATGTGCGTCGACCGGCTTATTTTCTCACGGTGGGATCTTTTCTGTGAGGTTTGGAGTCAAAAGTTCTTCGGGTGGTGGTTTCGCCATTTGGATCTGATGACAGAAACAGGGGGACTGGTAGACGCGGCAAGGCGGTGTGGGAGTAGGTCTAGTGGATTGCTGATCTGATCTGCCTTTACAGTATGTGGCCGTGGAGAACAAACGGTGCTCTCGATTCATGGTTGTCGTCACGTGTGGCAATGGCGGGCGGCAGAGCATGGATCCATGATGAGTCGAAGTGGAGCTGCAGGCGCGGCGGTGCCATGTAGCAGTCGCGGGCTTAACTTGGTTCCTGGCCGTTGGTCGGTGCGGCAATGGTGGACGGCGGCCAAGAGCAGGAGTGGGGTACGGGCTGGGATGCAGGTCTATTGCTGGACCTGGATTTTGGGTTGGGCTGAAGAAGGGCAGGTCGGGCAGGGAGGCTGGGGGAGGACCCGGATCTGGGATCCTGGTGGGAATCGAGTCTGGATCCGAGTTCATGTTTGAGATTTGGGTCAGGTCTGGACTTGGGCTAGGGATTCTGATTTACTTTGGGCCTATGTTGGTTGTTTGGGCTGGGCCCTGGATCTATTGTACAAGCATTTAGGTGGAAGATTGTCCTCTATTTGGCGTATTTTTTACGTTGGAAATGCATGGATGGTCACATCACCAATTACATTGTTAGAAGATTGTTCTTTTATGGGCAGTCATACTATCGATAACATAGGTGGAAGATTGTTCTCTTTTCGGCGTATGATCTACAAAGAATATGCTTGGTCGGTCATATCACCGGTTACTTTGATGGAAGATTGTCCTTTTATGGTCGGTCATACCATTAGTAATTCTTTAAATAGCTCGGTTTACAACCGGTGCGTCTTCAGATGCGTTTTCGCATCTAGTCATAGTCATGTTAGGTCTTATTTCCGAAGTTTTATTTTCACATTTTTCATTTATGATGTGGTTTCTACATCTATCGTTTGTAATCTTTCTTATTATTAATGTAGTTGTCATTTTCTCTCAAAAAAAAAAAAAGTTGATACACTTTTACCCTTAAACTAAAAACCTCGAAGACCCATTTCCAACCGAGAAGTAGCACGCCCAACCTCCATAGTTTCACTTTAAATCCTTGAAACTGAGCAAATATATTTTGACTATGGCATTTATATATAATTAAGCACATACACAGACACCCCCCTTGAATTGAAGTGTTTGAATAATGAAGCACTCTAGACAAGTTTTATGAATTTGAAACATTTCTTATCAATCTGCAATTAAACCATTAAAAATGCTTTAATTGTAATCACAATACCAAAATGCTTTAATTTTATCACCTGAGCCCAAAACGCCTCCGGATTTGTGTGAAGCCTCCAAACTTGCTTAGCAAGCAGGGCAGTATTAAACTCACTTAGGTTTCTAAAACCCATACCACCCTCAGATTTTGGCATCCCCAAGTAATCCCAACTTTTCCAATGGACTTTGTGCTCGTCATCTTTTTGCCCCCACCAAAACTTGGCAATCAAAGAGTCCAATTCCTTGCACAGAGTAATAGGAAATCTGAAGCAATGCATAGGATAAGTAGGCACTGCTAGAGCAACTGATTTTATGAGAACCTCTCTGCCAGCCATAGAAAGGGTGCCAAGTTTCCAACTTTGAATTTTATCCCTCAACCTATCTTTCACAAAGGATAAGGAGGCCCTTTTCGATCTTTCCCACACCGTAGGAAGACCAAGATAATTCCCCGGGTTGGAATTAACAGGGACATTGAGAATACTACAAATATCTTCCAAAAGTGGTTGAGGGGTGTTTGGAGAACAGTATAGGGAGGACTTCTCCAAATTAACCATTTGACCGGAAGCTTCACAATAAACCTGTATTATCCTCATCAGTTCCGTACAGTCAGTACATGAAGCTTTAATGAAGAAGAGTGAGTCATCTGCAAAGAATAGGTGAGAGAGTAAAGGCCCAGGATGACTCAAACTTATTCCTGTTAGAGAACCTGCCGAGCACGCATCTTGAATCAGAGATGAGAAAACATCAGTGGTAAAAAGGAAGAGGTAGGGGGATATGGGGTCCCCTTGCCTGAGTCCTCTTGATGGCCGGAAGCAGTCACCTGTTTTTCCATTTAGAGTAACAGCCAAAGAAACAGATCGGACACAAGCCATTAGAAGTTTCACCCACCCATTAGCAAAACCAAGACGGACTAAGACAGCCTCTAGAAAATCCCATTCCACTCTATCATAGGCTTTACTCATATCCAATTTAAGGGCCAATTCATGATGATTTCCGGACTTTTTCAACTTCAAGTAATGGAAAGCCTCGTGAGCAATCAAAATGTTGTCTTGGATTTGTCTTCCTGGCACAAAGGCTGCTTGGTAAGGGGAGATGATTTCTGGGAGAATGTCTTTCAATCTATTTGCAAGAATTTTTGAGAGAATTTTATAAGAATAATTGCAAAGACTGATGGGGCGAAATTGGCTCACCATTTCCGGGTTAGGAACTTTCGGAATTAAGACAATATTGGTCTTTCTATTGATTGTCGATGGTGCACGATGGCAAGTTGGAAATGGTTTTTCTATTGATTTGTGGAGTGATAAATGGCTGATAAATTCTGATTGTGGGTATCTTAGACCAATGCAGCCGGTTCATGCTAATGCGCCTAAAACGGTTGCAGAGATCATCAATTGGGATAATCTTAGCTGGAATACTGACCCTATCATGGACCTTATCACGGATGAGGATCACTTGGCCATTCTGAAAACTACATTGGGG
This sequence comes from Rosa rugosa, assembly GCF_958449725.1. Taxonomy (NCBI): domain Eukaryota; kingdom Viridiplantae; phylum Streptophyta; class Magnoliopsida; order Rosales; family Rosaceae; genus Rosa; species Rosa rugosa. The sequence goes on along the minus strand of NC_084821.1, from coordinate 18,678,883 downwards.
GATCCAAATATGGAGGATAGGTTGATCTGGCCTATGTCTAAATCTGGCAGCTATTCTGTAAGGTCAGGATACAATTTTTCCCATATAAATACCTATCTTCCTTCTGGTTCTAAAGCTCACTTATCACATAGAACTCCAGCGAGAGTTTGGAAAACTCTTTGGGATTTAAAAGTCCCCCCAAAGGTGAAGCATTTTCTTTGGAGAGCTTTGAATAATGACCTGCCAATTTTTCTAAATCTCTTCAACAGGAAGATCTTTAACTCCCCAATGTGCCCTGTGTGTGGTTCTAGTGAAGACTCTGTAGAGCATGTCTTATTGCTCTGCCCTTGTGCTCAGTGTGTGTGGTTTGTTTCTCCATTGAACTATATTGTGAATCCTCAAGCAATCGCAAAATTGAAGTTTGGTTTAATGACATTTATTCAATTGCTGGGAATAACAAGGAGCTGAGAGGTGAATATCTCACTAGGGTCTCCTTTTTGTGCTGGGAGATTTGGAAAGCAAGATGCTCCTTCCTCTATAGAGCAATCAACATTGAACCTGCAAATATTGCCCACCGTGCTGAGTCTTTGGCTCTTGAGTTCCTGAATGCAACCATCAAACCATCAATCGAGAAACCATCAGTGCATCAACAAGGTATGAATAACCTCCCCCCTCCCACTCTCTCTAATATTACTCCCCATTCTCCTGCCTCCCCTTTCAATTCTGTTCTCTCTGATGATCTTATTCCTAGTCATAGTCCTCAAAACCAAGGACATATCCCAATGACCAACAACCATTTTGTCCGTAGCCTTGGTACTATGGATCTATTACACTCCCGTATGGCTACTCTTTCTCTATCCCACCACTTTTCCCAAATCTTATCTCCACAATCTCATCCCCATCTCTACCACCATAACATCCTTAACCCCTCTCCCAATTATCCTCCATGCTCTCTCATTTCCAATCATCACCAAATCCAGGCCCCCCATCACCTGCACATTCCCAACATATCCCCTGATCATCCCCATTTCATCCCTTGCCCTTCCACTGCTAATCCTCTGGTGCAACCCCAGCACACCCTCCACCCCCCCCCCCCCCATGCTCAATCCCTGCACCCATCCCATTCCCGCACCTCCCCGGTTACCCAATCGTACCCAGCTGCTTGGGCTCCTCCCCCGGATAATTGTGTAAAAATCAATTTGGATGCTGCTTTCAATTGTTAGTCTTACCAGAGTGGCCTTTGCGCAATTGCCCGAAATGCAGCTTCTGAGGTAATAGCTAGTCTTAATCAGTTGGGTTTTGTGGCTTCGCCCCTTGAAGCAGAGGCCAAAGCTGCTGCTATTGCTTGCTCTGTAGCAAGGATTTTTCCAAATGCCCACATTCTCTTCGAGTCCGACTGTCAAGAGTTGGTTAAGTGCATCAATAATCAAAATCATACAATCCCATGTAAAATTTTTCCAATTGTCATGAGGATTAGATGCGACTCACCTTTGCGAAGTAGATCGAGCTGGCGTTGGATCCCCCGGAAAGCGAATGAGGCGGCTAACCATGTCGCTGCGCTTACAGTGAGGAAGACGTGCCCCGAGGTTTGGGCTTCTAGCCCTCCGTCTTCCCTGGTTCATGTTCTATCAAGAGACGGTTTACCTTGCCCCCCAACTGTTAATCAATCAGTTCTTGCACCTCCAGGTGCCCCAAGACATGCGCTCCCTGCTTGAGGGACGCTGCTGCGTTGGCTGTCTGACGAAGCTCCTGATGTCTTCTTTTAATTTGCGTTCTTGCTTTCCTTTATGTCTTGCTTTTCTTTAGGCTTGTTTATTTGGTTGTTGCTTCTGTTCGTAGTTCCTCTTGTCTTGCCTCATGTGGCTTTGACTATGAGAGCTCTTTTCTCTTCAGTTTAGCCGTTTGGCTTTCTGTTGTTGTTTGGCTGGGCTGTTTGCCCTCTTTTCAATGAATATCTTTGACCAAAAAAAAAAAAAAAAAAATGTTTACATTATAGGTTATTTTGATGTCTGAATATAACTTCTCTTCGTAAAAAATGAGAAATCCATTCAACTATAGTTGCACGAGTCAATTAGTTCAGTGTATCAGGTTATCTTTAACACAACGTTGGGTGAAGTCTCAGTTCAATGCCCCTCCTGGCCTCCTCCATTGATATACAAAAAAAAAAAAAAAAATTGAAGTTTGAGTTGCACGGAACTATCTTGTCAATTGTCAATCTCACAAACGTACTGCACTCTGTATTGAAGAGTATCCACTTTCTGGATAAACTGAAAATGAGTTCATGATGATTAGGATATTGTTCGTTTAAGCTTGCCTGTCAACATACGGACACAAGTACCTTTGTCAATCTCACCAATCTAGTGCTCCATATAATAGTCACTTGCCACATACAAAAATAAAAATCTATCTAGCCAGTGAAACTGCCTTTGTCAATCTCAACAATTTAGTGCTCCAGGGTTATTATGAAATTATTATCTTAAGCTCGCCTAACAATTTAGGAGCTATGTGAGTAATTGGGTATTGCAATGAGCTAACAAGTGGACTAACAGACCCTGTATCAGTTTTATCAATTTGAAACTAAAACATAGTTTACAGATAAAATCAATCCGTAACAAAATTGGGAGTTACTGCATGCTATAGGGAACTGAGGCAAATTATACGAATAACAGATCCCATGGATGAGGCTACCTGGTACAGATCAGAATACTACTAATACAACTAACAACAACAATAAATAAACTGACCTAAAGGAGGGCTGAAAGGGAAAGTGGTTAAAATTTCACCCACTGGTACTGGTAACTCCCCGAATGCTATCTCAATCACACAAATGTCTTCTTCAAGATTCACAAGTCCATCATAAATATAAACGATTGAGCTCGAGTTTTGGTCTCATGGCAAATCGTATCTCACATGTCCAAGATATAGACCACAAGCAGGTGCCATGGGGCTAGCAGCAGTCACTGTCTTTGCATTCAAGATCCTCTCCACTGAATATTCCATTTTTATTACGGAGAGAAAAAGAACAGTTAGCAAATCGCAAGAGAAGTATCAAAATACAATGAATTACCTAAAAGAAATAAAAGAAAAAGAAGCCCCACCGTCGGGTATTTTTAGATCTCCAGTTCCAACACATTTGAGGACACCAACAAGCAGTCTTACCTGTATAAATTTTAAAATCTCAGTGAATAGATCCAAAAGGACTTGAACTCCAGTAAACCAGATAGGTAGGACTCCATGATGAATTTCTTATAACTTAGGGGTACCCATCAGAATTTGTTTTGGCATTTGGAAAAACAAATTACACAATATTGTTGCGGCAATTGAAGTGATGATCCATTAAATTTCAATAAGAATATAAATATTTCTGCAGAACTCATAACATGGTACTCATGGGGCACAACATAATCACACCATTAGACTGAAAGTTGCTAGTCATGTAAAACATAATAGGAAAGGGGAAGCAATAAATTTGAAGTTCAAGTGGGGGAAGAAAAAAAAGTAAATAATAAATAAATAATAGATCAGATTGCATATTCCAACCGACACAGTCAATTAATCTATTCATGGTCACCAATGAATGAACTTATAGGTTATTTTTTGGGTATATCAGTATAGTCGTACGGATGCCGAGCAGTAAAATAGTTTAAAAAGTTACCATGGTGGACCCAAAAGTAACCAAAAAAACAGTAAAAACTCAAAAGACCTCGCCACCCTAAGGGTGGACTGATAACAAAGCACTTACAGACTTACCATCAACAAAAGCCTTAATACTGGAAACCCAAAGAACATAAACAGTACACCATAATAAACAAGACACCTAAAAGTCAGAATCAAGACCTGGTGGTATAGAAAAGCACGTGCCCGAGCTGTTACCACAAAGCATCTGTGTTTTTTTCTCAAGCCAAATCCTTGATAAGTTCCGCCATTGAAACTAGGGTGGCAGTTGGTCTCAGATTTGTTGGTGCAATGAGTATCTTCCTGCACTAAATTGCTTTTCCTCTCTGGTATTGTTGGAAAGTTTGGAGTTGAGATAACCTCAGACACATTCAACTCATCTAGTGTTCTGATCGGTGACTTCGCCTGAAAATAATGTACTTTTAGAACCCTAAATAGTCTTTTCCATTTATAGAAAAAAAAAAGAAGGTATTGAGAGAGTATAAGCATGCTATGGTATAATTGTCAAAATACAGCAGCCAACCTACATTGATCTGTCAGTCTAGACACACCAACGAACATTTTTTCTTTTCTTTTCTACAAATCCTCAGACGTATGTATTACTGTGCTTTAATTAAGACTTAACCCATCCTTAGATTTGGAATCAAACCGTCCGATTGGAGCCCTAGAATTTACTTATATTTTTTTTTTCTTTTGAAACAAAAAACATATTAATCAAACTCAAATTTCCAACCGTGGACAAGACTTCCCTATCCAAGGCCAAAATATCAAAATGCTATCTACTTTCTAGAAAGCATCCCTATAAATACAAAACACCAACACTAAGATAAGCTCAGAGACGCCTCTGAAATTCAAATGAATAGAGATTAAAGGAATATCACTAAAACAGTGGTAACAAAGCCCTGAGACTTCATTATATAATAAAGATTTCATCTCATAATACGATATATATATATATAAAATAAAAAAAATAAAATAAAAAGAAGGGGAGAGAGAGAGAGAGAGAGAACTACCTGACAACCTGCTGCTCTAAAGGAACTAAAATCATGGTGTCCAACCAGAATTTTGCAGGCTTCCTGCAAGAATTTAAACTAATGAAATTGCCTGAACTAGGTTAACTACTAAGGATATATTCAAGCAAACATAATGTGTTGTGAAAACTGTTAAGCCTACCTGCATAGCCAAAATATCCAGATCCTCAGGTACATGCCATGCGCGGTCTTTTTCGAAGATTGATAAAGGCTCCGGTCCAGATAGCAAGCGATAGAAGTACCTGAATGAAGATTAAAGATAATAAATCAAACATCTTCCACAAAGAATAATTCAAGTATTTAAATATAATAACAGATAAATGCAAGGCCTAACTGCAGCATTCTTCCGAAGCTATCCGGAGAAACATGCTGTCATACTGAATAACTGCAATCAACTTCAGAACTCAACCATTGCAAGGTTATGATAATTCTACAGCAGTTTCTATGGTGGGCACCACCACCCTGAAATGGTAGTTGGATCCCACCAAGCTTTTCAAAAACGCGCTTGCAGCATACCTCTGTTCTACAAAAGTCACCAGAAGCTCGTCAACAAGTAATGGCGTATGTACAAGCCTGAGATCCTATCCTCGGTGTTCTGTTTCTAAAGACTAAACGATGTACTTTTGCCTAGGACTTTCTCAAAATTACAAATGACACCGTTTGGCTTCCTTATTTAAGTTGACCAATATGGCTACTTTTCCACTATAAAGAGCCTCCAAAATCCCTAAAAATATGAGAATCAAGAAATGTGGGCTTCAAATTTAAAGGAAAGTACCTCCTTCAATTTCATGAGTTTCCTACTCATGTTGGATGGTATTATTCTGTTCTATATGCTTCTGATAGTTAAATTGCAATTAATAATTAATTATACTATATTTTTGCAAGACAATAATTTGAGTCATGAAAGTCTTAAGTGTCTCAAAAATTCAAGGCTTACAAGGTGTAAGGGTTGATAAATGTTTTGCTTTTACACCTTCGTCAATGAGAACATTTGATGCGACCTATGTGCAGATGTACCAGAATAACTCAGAAATTATAGTGAACTGTGCATAGATAAGTTTGCAAGACTACTGTTAACAAAAATCAATGTCCTGAATGGATTTAAATTATTCTGACCTATTATAGATTCATGAGTACCTACGTGCGTTCTTGGGCTTTAAATCTAGCATGAAAATCAGCTGGAACTTTTCGTACATCCACCACCATTACATCACCTTCATTCTTCTGATAAGACCAAAAAAAAAACAACGCATCAGAATTGACTCTGATTTTCAAATCCACAGTTTTCAATTCTCTAATCCAAAAAACAATACCTGTAAGAAATGGTTTACAGCTTTTTGGACCACTGTAGGTTCATGAGGTGGTAACTACATGTCAACAGAAATAAAATCAATTTAGCAACAAGCACTGTTGATATATCATATCTTTCTTTTTTTCCCAAGAGGAAGAAGAGAAATATGATATATTTGGTTCCTTTCATATATGCAAAACATCTCAAAAATATTAACTTTTATATAACATACCACTTCACCAGGCTTTCTTTTGCTTATGCGCTCAATATCTACATGACAAACATTGGATAAGGCATGGACTCCTGCATCCTACAACACAAAAGGATGCATCCACCTCATGTCCCTTGTAATATAACAAATGCCGGAAAGTAAACAAGACAAGGTAAAACTGACAGAAAGAAACTTTCTGCTGCATGCAAATATAAAATTCTGTCAGAATTTTTATTTTTATTTTTAATTTTTTTTTACACAATAGTTGTATGCATTTTGATGATCTAACTGACTGCCGAGTCAATTATCTTAGCCACAAACATGCTGCAACTCAAATCATTTAAATGGTTACTTAGATATGCTCTCATAAAAATCAAAACTAAATATGGGACGCAGGAAATTGGTGGAATCTCAATATTATAAATACAGGTCTGATGCCGAAGTCCATATAACTAGTACGATAAGATAGAAATATGGAATTGTAGAATAAACTGAATTTCTTGAACATTTTAAAGTAATTGCTGTTACAGAATTTGAAGAAAAATAAACGCTCTGCGACATTCTTATTTTGCTAAAAGTAGGGTATACAACAAACTCTAGCTTCAACTCAGCAAAGCATGTATACCATAACATTACTCAAATGGTTCTAGCAAGTCAATCCAAACTTATGAAAATTGTATATGATGAATGAAGACATGCTAAGAAACATTCCACATGCTCACTCTTCATTCTACACATGCCAATGATGTATGAATTACAGAACATAGCATTCACCTTCTACTTTTTCTTTCTTTCTGCATTTAATTGATGAGGTCTGACCTTAAATTTCTACATCCATATCACACCCTTTCACTGCTTGATCTATAGCTTAACAGGCCACAGTATAAAAGGCCAGATAATATAGGCCCAGATCAATGAAAATAGAAGGCTAAATTATTAAATGTGAAGGAGTTACCATAACATTCAAAATCTGGTTCCAGAAACTAAATTTCCGTCAATAAGAGGTTGCAAAGATATGATGACCATTTCTTCTGGGCAAGCTTTAGAAACAGTAATTATAAGACCAGTACACATAAACGACACCACCTAGAAATGTAGAAAACTTATAACACCAGTCATTACTTTTTATTTTGGAAAGTACGTTTAAAGACCAAATTTTAAAGTTCTAAACTGGACGGACGATTAATGAGCTTTTTCAAAACATTTCTATTTTCATTGTTTCAAGGGAGGTAAATAAACTAAATTTCCATTCTTCTAAATTAAAAAATCAAGATTAACAGCATTTGCAAAGATTGTCCCTAACAATTATATTATACAACCTACTTGTACATTTGAGGGGGAAAATTTCTGACTGCACAGATGCAAGTTTTCTTTTCCCTTATTTCGTAGGGATCTGCAGCAGATTAATTTCTAGGTGAAACAAAACTTTGCCAATGCTACATGTGTAATAAACCAAAGAAAAAAAGAAAAGTTGTAATCTTCTGCTGATTATAAAACAAGAAGTAGAAAGGTAGTTGAAATTTACAATCCAATAAAATCATTGGTGAACAAAACATAAACTTACAGTTCGACTTGAGCAGAAGATTGCCACCGGCTGCCCAATAAATTTACGAAAAGCCTCCTACACAAGTGCAAACACTACGTTCATTTGAGGCAAATTTACAACATGACTAACTCATAAACCGCAAAGTAAAAAAAAAAAGGGTAAAAGAGTAATGAAAAGTTACCTCAAGAACGCCAACTACAGTGCGGCAATTGGACTGTTGCTGAGAGCCGGAGAAGCGAGTACCAATGTACTCTATTGCGATCAGATAGCGTTGTCTTCCGGAGGGCTGGCTCATCGGTTCTGCTTCTTGCTCCTCCCTGGTTTTGGAAATCTTTGAAGCCCTTTCGGGAGATTGGGAGCAACTCTCTAGTGAGTGCTTCAGATTTTCCGACATGGATTTGGGGGCACTCTTATTAGGGTTTTGGGACTTCTTCCAATTGTTGTGAAACAGAGGGTTTAAGCCTTTCAATTGCTCGGAGAGGAAGAAGAAGAAAAGAGAATATGAGATGAGTACCCGACCCGAGTCCGTCCAGATTTTAGTTTGGGTAGGCCTTACACAAAATGGGCTGATTGGGTTCACTGATGTTTCATGGAGCACACACTACCCATGTATCGTTTTCATTAAGTTTTGGATTGAAGCCCACGTGAGGAGCGCGTGCAACAGAGTCCAGGACGTTTTGAATAACTTGCCCCATAAGGCGTGCCGCTGCCAACGGTCACTTCCAATCCAAAATGACCCAGTCGCCTTCAGACTCACTCCTCGATCATCATCCTCGTCCTCATCTTGTGCTCGAAATCCCAATTGAGATCGTAAGCGACGAAGAGATGGCTCTGCTCGAAGCCGCCTTGCTCTCCGCTCGCTCTCTAATCCCTTCCACAGTGAGAGCGTTCCCTTCATTTCGATCCTCTCACTTCCCTTCCAACGCCAGGTCTATTCAGTCCATCACCCTCGTTTCCAAGAAGAGGTTTTCGGGTTGCTCCCAACCCGATATTGAGGATTCGGGTTCAGGGTTCAACACCACCCAGAAGAAGACCCGGTTGGCTGAGTCGTTTTTGCACCGCTTCAGGAGGAAGAAGGGCTTGTGCGTCACCGATTTAACTTCCGCGGTACGGAATTTCTTGGCTTTGGACCCTTTTGTTTAGTCTTTTGGGAAATTGGGTTTGCGCTCGTCAATTTTGAAACTTTGTGTTTGATTGTGAATCTTGGTGGGATTTAATGAACTGGGATTTGGATGAATTCTTGGCTTGGAGACTGTTTGTTCAATCTTTTGGGTAATTGGGTTTGGTTTGTTTTGGTCAATTTTGAAGCTTGGTGTTTGATTGTGAATCCTGTGGGATTGGTTTGGGTGGCTTTGGTGAACTTTTGAGATTTATTGAGGTTTCAAGTGTATATTCTGGTGAATGTTATGGGGAAGATTGTCAATATCTGTGTTGAAAGAGATTAATGTTTCATGCATCCAAGTCTTTTTCCATTTAACTCAAGGAACCTAAAGAGAAATTACTAAGATCTGTTCTCATATGTTTACAATAGGAATGGTGTGAAAAACAGATGGAGTTTGAGCTCCTCGGCGGCAAGAAAAAAATTAATAAGGCTATGAAAGCTGGTAGTAAGCGCCATGCAAAACTCGAAGAAGAGGTACACATCAGAAACCCGATTTTATTATTTTGTAGTCTTCAGGTTTTTCCCAGGATGAAGCAATGAATTTTCTGACTGTCACCATTTTAAATGGTATAGATTGGTGATTTGGTAAAGTTGAATACGGCATATTGAAATAATAGTCAGCTTTTGGTAGATGAATTAAATTTTCATTTTACAAAGTAACAAGCCCTTCATCTTCCATACTTTTTTGGCAGTTGCACTGGAATTTATTTGTGTTTGGCTTTTAGAACAAAGCCCTCCTCTTTCATACCTCCATGCTTCTGTGCACACGTCAAGCAGTGAATCAAATGCTTTCTTAGATTCCTATACTAATCACAATCTGGTTATATATCTCTGCAGGTTCTAACAAGAGTTAAAGTTGATATCAAATCAGACGAAGATAAATTTGCTCTGAAGCTTTTGAATTGTATTACCGGCATAAATCAATTACAATTTGAAGGATTGACTCGAGAGCTACCTCTGTAAGTTCAATCATCGCTTGTCTCTTGATTCAATCTTTGACTCCTGATCCATTATTTATGCAGCATTCAATCTCCAATATGGATAGTTGATATTATAAAGTTTTTGGCTATGTGAGAAAAAGAAATGTCTTTGTTGAGAGATTCTTGTTAAAATGAGTTAAATAGAGGGGGTTTCTCTAGCATTTTACTCTATCAATATTTATATCATTGGGTCATCAATCTTAATGGCTCATTCTTGTTATGCGATATCGTACTTCTCATCTGTAAGGAATGATGTCTGGCCCAAACTTGTTAGAACAACTACATCTTCTCCTAAACTTCAGCCTAAACTTCAGCCATCTGCTTCTCCTACATTAACTACATAGGCTGTTATGATTCTTGTGTATCAGTTTAGATCATAGCTGTAAATAGGATTTAATAGGATTTAATCCTACGTAGAATGTGAGTTTTCAATGTTTTGATATCTGCAAGGATACACATATATATATGCAGCTAGCTGCTGCAGTTACAATGCTGTGATTAAATCCTATTAAATCCTATTTACAGCTATGATCTAAACTGATACACAAGAATCATAACAGCCTATGTAGTTAATGTAGGAGAAGCAGATGGCTGAAGTTTAGGCTGAAGTTTAGGAGAAGATGTAGTTGTTCTAACAAAACTTACAGCTAGAATCCTTGCTTGTCAGTTTCATTATAGCTTAGGTCTAACTTGAATTCCTGGATTTGATACAATGACTGTACCAAGTACCAACTAAACTTTTTACATCTTTTCATTTCCAACACTCATACCATTTTAACTTGCTAAATGATGAGAAACTGTTATATATGACTTGGCACTTTTAGAGTTCTACTCCAGCAGTTCTAATTATTTTAAGTAAAAATTGAAATTTTATTGTATTTTCAAATTAACTTAAAATAAAACAAGTCAGAATAAAAGAAAATATAAGGTATAAAAGTTCTAACTTAAAGTTAATTTCTCTCTTCTTCCTAGCTAAACATAGGTACCAGATTTGGCTAAAGTGAAATTTAACTTTACTTTACTCTGTTGGAGCAGTAAATTGCTTCAAAACGAGCCAAATTTTAATTTGGCTAGTCTGGTGGAGATGCTCAATGTGATTAAAAAACTCTTAATATACACGATTGATTGTTGATGGTGATCAGTATTGGAAATGAAATATGATAGAGAAAGCTTTAGTAAAAATGGATTCCTGTACTTTTGACAAGTTGAGAGGATTAGTTCTTAGAAAACGACTCATGATGCTTCTCTGACATTGATGCACTTATATATTCTTATAATGGATTGGAATGCATTTTATTTTCTCCACTTTTCTCTTTGATAGAATTATAACATTGATCCTCTCAAGTCTTAACCTTCATTCCTTCAGTGATTGCTTATCTTTCTTATGACACCAGTATAGGTTTTGTAGAAGGTGTATGGATGGTGGGAGTGATTGATGAGGTTCAAATGCCTGCAACAGAAACCCAGAGAAATCCATTATTAGTTGACACAAAGACTCGTGTGAAAGATACACTTCCTGCTGAACCACAACGAAGGAATGGAAGGTATGCACTTCTATTGGCTTATGTTTCATTGCCATTGATGAGAAAAGGCCCGAAAATATAGTCATAATGTGCACAACCATTTTGGCAGGCTTCAATTGATGTGCTACAAGTATATGTGGGACAATTTAGTTACTTCTGAATTCCCCTCCGACCAATTCTTTGATTATTTTTCCTTAAATCCTGATTGTGACTTATCTGAAGAAATCAGGGAGGTCACAGCTAAATCAGGGTGTCCAGCAAAGGTAAAGATACTTTCCACTTGAAAGATAAACATCTAGTCTGATAAATCTGGTTTTGTTGAGGCATAATGTTTCTGTTGTTACCATATTTTTGAAGCAAGTCACTGCCTGCCCTCTGTCTAAGTCATTCAAAGAGCAGAACCTCTTATTAAGTACATTGGATTTTTATTGATGATTTGTCCAGCATGCAAATGACATGAGTTGGTGCATACATAATATAACGATAACATAGAGTTCTCAGATTACTCCTTCAATTCATATTTCCGTATATCTTGGTTTTGCAGACCCTTGATGACGTAGTGAGATACTATAGAAATACCTGGAGCATGCTACCCCCTGCTCATGACCAACTTTTATTGAGGTGACTATATAGAATTTATGTTTTATGATGGAGACTTCTTCTTCTTTATTTACTCATATATTTTGGGGCATAGACAATTACTGAAGTTCCCATTTCATGTAGATCTTTTATGGAGGAGTTAAGTTAGGTACAAGAATTGAGAAATATAGCTAAACTCAAGGAATTGCACAATTATTGATTAAAATCTACTATACATAATGCTGAGAGGCTGCAGCCCAAATAATCTCGGGTCCCTGTTATGAACAATCTGCTGAACCTCAATTGAAATTAGCATAGCCTTATTAATTCTTTGTTGATGTGGAATGGCTTGTTCACAATCTCTTGACTAGACACTGATATGACTGTTTTTGAGTCAGATACGAGTTACAAAAAGACCATTCACTAATCGGCGAAGATAAATTTTCATACGACTCTGATTGGGTTGAGAAGCAAATTCAGTTTTCTCTCGAGTTCTGGTTAGGAGAGCGAGAAGCCAGTTACACTCCGGAGGAAGAGCGATGGAAATGCAACTTCTGTCAATTTGCTTCCACATGTCCTGCTAAAAGTGTAACCTGCAGCAACCTGCCGACTTAGAGAAAGGCACTAGCATTTGTGCTGTTTCAAATCAGTGTCCTTAATAGCGGGTACAAAGAAGCGTTGTGTTTTAGAGTTGCTTCTTCGGGGTAATTGTTGTCTTAGAGGTTATGTGCCATGGTTGTGTCATTCTTGTTGTATTGTAAGCCTTGTTTGATTCATTGTTGTAAAATTCAATTGCTTGATTGAAGCAATGTGCAATGCAAATCCTCTTCGATCTCAAGTTGACATTGTCAGCTTAATTTATCATCAGACCGTTCACATGAAAGAAATGCCATTTTTATTTATAACCATGGTTGTGTCACTCTTGTTGTATTGTAAGCCTTGTTTGATTCATTGTTGTAAAATTCAATTGCTTGATTGAAGCAATGTGCAATGCAAATCCTCTTCGATCTCAAGTTGACATTGTCAGCTTAATTTATCATCAGACCGTTCACATGAAAGAAATGCCATTTTTATTTATAATACCCAGCAGATTCTATTCATTCATTTCGAAGTTACACTTGCATCCCTTTTAATTTAATCCAGTTCCAGAAGGATACCACAACATTCAAAATACAGTTCCAGAACTAAATTTCCATCAAGAAGGGCCGACCCTTTGGTAGAACCAAACTCGACTCAGAACAAATGTATATGCCAAAAAACTTCAAATCTATACCGGATTCAAATCAGACTCGGTTCCTAAATCTGACACAAGAAGCACCACGAAGTAGCTCATGCGAGTGTAGCTATCCTCATTCAACTGGGAATCCTCACAACACCAGTATCTAAATGCACTACATCAAAAAGTAAAACTAAACTAGACTGAGGCTGGCATGGCCATTATCAAGCATTGTTGTTGTTGTTGTTTTTTTTTGTTTTCTGTTATTAACGTTTGTTTAGTGCTTATAAGTTGATCCGTTGGTGGTCATGTTGTCGTATGACATATTACAGAAATGATCATAGTGATGAAGAGGTTGAAATGAATCTTATCACTTGTATTCACTAATCGAGAGGTGGGATGAATAATGCATATTTGGTTCCATCTACTGGTCTGCCGAAACTGTTTTCAACCATTTTGTTGCTCTTTTGTTCATTTAGTAACTATTTTTGGTTCCTCAAGGTGAATTAGCTAGAGAAGTTCAACCTCCAATGTTTGTATCTTAAAATTATGAAGGTATACTGAGTTGAAGAATATCAAGTGTAGTCAGGTGAATTAGCTAGAGAAGTTCAACCTCCAATGTTTGTATCTTAAAATTATGAAGGTATACTGAGTTGAAGAATATCAAGTGTAGTCATGCTCACCATAGAGACAATTTTTGAGAGACTGCAAAAGATAAATGAGATTTCAGCCACACGTATTAAATTTAAAAGTTGAAATTATAACAATTTAAAACTTTGCATTTATTTTTGATAGATTCACTTGTAGGGATGGTAATGGGGCGGGTTGGGGATGGGGATCACAATACCATCCCCATCCCCGGGGTCATTCTCTACCCCCATCCCCGCCCCAATCCCCAATAAAAATATATTGGGGATTCTCCGTCCCCATCCCCACTGGGAACTAAGCCTCCAAACCCGCCCCAAATCCCCAATAAGAATTTAATAAATAAAATAATTTTTTCTCATATTGCCTTTTTTAAAATCAAAATCTACAACAAATAAATTTAAAACATGATTAAGGGGGGTGTATTGTATTTGGATTTGTGCAGACTTTTTTTAAATGACAGACTTTTTGAAAAGTCCACAGACTCTTTAAAAAGTTGATAGACTGTTATGGATTTCTTAAAACCATTGATTTTAGCAACATACTTTTATTGATTCATGAAAATCTATATAATTTATTATGAATGACTTCTACAGATTTCCTAAAATGTACAAAATATTAAAAAAAAAAACAAACAAACAAACAAAAACAAAAAACAAAAAAAAATTAAAACAAATGCAGCTCAAACACAAAACAAAATAATAACTTGTTGTCTCTTCAATGCTCCAGTATCTTCTAATAGAAATTGACTCAAATAAATGATTGTTAGTCTGTCTAGCGAGTTTGTTCTTATTCCTAATCTCCCAACAACATAAATATACAATATAGATCACTTGATGTTTATGGTTAATTATTCTCATCAATTTTGTTTTCGCCGATTAACATATATTGTAGCAATATTGGTCAATGTCTTGATCTATAATCAATCAATTGAAATTCAATTGTTCAACCTTTTTTTGAACCATAATATAAATTCAAATTAATGAGAATAATTAATTAATAAGATAAAATTTAGTATGGTTCAAGGTCTTAGGGTTAGACCACAATATTTGAGTTTTAGGGTTTCATAAATCATTTTTATTGCTATTAGGGTTCAAAGTACGACAATTGAAAGAAAAAAAAACAAAAATCACATTCAACAACTACAATGAACATGTTGGGTATCAAAAAAGGTTGATATCATAAAAGGGGAAATTCTACAATATGTTAACGTATGACATGCATACAATTGCTTTAAAGTGGTAAAATGAGTCCTCAAAATAGTAATATTAGTCCTCAAAGTAGTAACATGAGTCCTTAAAGTGGTAAATTTTCTTAGTTACCACATGAGTTCTCAAGTGATAAAATGAGTCCTTAAAGTGGTAAAATGAGTCCTCAAAGTAATAAAAAAAAGTTGATGTATGAGAAACATTAACATACCATAGCCTTACCCTCATAAAAGATTAGAGAAAAGACAAAAAATTAAGAAAGAGAGATGATGAAGGACAAACTTCTTCGTGCGTGGAGATAAGAACTTTGATAGACCTTTTTTTTTTTTTTTTTGAAGAGGAAACTTTGATAGACTTTTTGAAATCTTTGGTCTGGAGGCTGGAAAATTATTGGAGTTTGGTATGTATAGTTAACACTACAAAGTCCATGATTATCCATGATTTTCTAATTCCATAAGTATGAATGATATTTTGAATACCTCTGTACTTTTATTCATTTTTAAAAGTCCTAATTGAATACCCCTAGATTTTGGTGGAATTCATGAAGTCTTTAAAAATCCTAATTGAATACCTCAAGACTTTCATGGACTGTTAAAAGTCCATATTGAATACACCCAGACTTTTAAATTCCATAGATTTCTTTAAAAGTTCCACTAATTCCATATACAATACACCCCCCTAAATTCATAAATCATAATTCAGTGAGTGCAAAAGTCAAAACACCATTAAAGTAAAAGTGTAGCCATTAAAGTAAAGTAGTAAATGTATATATTTGTGATTTATATTATAAAAAATAAATTAAAATATATATAAGTTAAATATATGTATATATTATTGGGGCAGGTTTGGGGATGGGGATCACAATATCATCCCCGCCCCATCCCCAATCTTAGATAGCGGGGATTGGAGATCCCCATTCCCATTCCCCATTTGTTCCCGAATTCTCCCCCCATTAGGGGCGGGTATTCAATGGAGCTCCGCCCCGCTGGGGATTTTTGCCATCCCTATTCACTTGTTTCTTACTGTTATTTAAAAACTGTCATATAGCTGAGCACACCTCATTCTAACTAAATCATCTACCATCTGAAGCTCACATTATGAAGCAACAAATGCAACATTGCCACACATTATTTAATGAATTCTTATGATTCTTGAATGATTAAATCATACATGTATCAGCTACCACGTAAGGCGAGTTTTAATTGGTACACTAAAATATGGTCCAAAACTACTTAATTAATTTGATATAAAAGTACTATTGAGTACGAAATTAATAACCATTCGAGGAGAACTGCCCCATAATTGTGCACTCGTAACTTTTCATTAAGGAGAGTTCTATTCATACCTCCAACATTAGTATTTAGACCTCCTCTCTCAATTTTTACACACAAGCTTCCAAATATACCCTTAATTCTATTTCTCTTTTTTGTCTCACCATATTTTCACCTCACTGTCTTTGGCTGATCACACAGTCGCACCTCCACGCACCCACCTCCCCCTCCTCCACACTTCCACGCTGACTCACAATCATAATTGAAGATGGAGGTTTCAGAAACATATAAATGAACAAGACTTGGTACCTCACAAACTAGAGCAGTAAAGCTACCTTCATCCATACGTATAAATATATATGGATTAATTTCAGTTTACCCCCCTGAGGTTTGGGGGTGTCATCATTTCACCCTCCAAACTCTCAATTTCACTTTTTTACCCCCTGAACTTTCCAATTTCAATCAGTCGTGTCCAATTTCTCCTATTCCGTCCAAATTGGACTTTAACTCTGACTTTTGAGGGGTAAAATGGTCATTTCAAGACAAAAAAATAAAAAAATTAGTTTTTTTTTTTTAATATTTTATTTTGTCTTCAACCTATACACCACAAGTTATAATAGGTTTATAAAAATAAAAAAATACTCTAGGTGGTTAAAAGCCGCTCGCTGGTCTACGATATTTGTTATATATCTCCGATAAAGTGAAGAATTTTAGGATACATCCCCAATAAAGTGAAGAAATATCTGTAAAAAAATAATTTTACACTTTATCTGTAAATAAATATCTGTAAAAAATGATTTTACACACTCGCTGGTCTACGATATTTGTGATATATCTCTGATAAAATGAAGAATTTTAGGATATATCCCCAGTAAAGTGAAGAAATATCTATAAAAAATAATTTTACACTTTATCTGTAAATAAATATCTGTAAAAAATGATTTTAAACAGATATTTCTTCACTTTATTGGGGATATACAGATATTTACAGATAAAGTGTAAAATCATTTTTTACAGATATTTCTTCACTTTATTGGGGATATATCCTAAAATTCTTCACTTTATTGGAGATATATCACAAATATCGTAGACCAAAAATGATTTTACACAGATATTTCTTCACTTTATTGGGGATATACAGATATTTATTTACAGATAAAGTGTAAAATTATTTTTTACAGATATTTCTTCACTTTATTGGGGATATATCCTAAAATTCTTCACTTTATCGGAGATATATAACAAATATCTTAGACCAGCGAGTGGCTTTTAACCACCTAGAGTATTTTTTTATTTTTATAAACCTATTATAATTTGTGGTGTATAGGTTGAAGACAAAATAAAATATATATAAAAAAAAAAAAACGAAGAAACATAAAAAAAAATAAAAAAGAAAAAACCGAAAAAAAAAAAACAAAAAAAAAAACGAATTTTTTTATTTTTTTGTCTTGAAATGACCATTTTACCCATCAAAAGTCAGAGTCAAAGTCCAATTTGGACAGAATAGGAGAAATTGGACACGACTGATTGAAATTGGAAAGTTCAGGGGGTAAAAAAGTGAAATTGAGAGTTTGGGGGGTGAAATGATGACACCCCCAAACCTCAGGGGAGTAAACTGAAATTAATCCAATATATATAATATGTCCAACACTCATGTTCTTGTTTGAACATTTTGTAAAACCAAGATGTCCTATACTTTGATATCAGATGGAGTATATTTTAAAAAGTGCAGTTTCTTTTTGTTCCTGGAAGACACATGAATTAAAACCATAGAACTTTCATTGGTCCAATGACACGCAAACAAGTTTCAAAACTTCCAAATGTTTGACACAAAGCCTACAATTCAAGCTTATAAACTAATGTCATAACATGAAAATTGTTCATATGTTGAAAGTATTGGAGAATTAAAATTGGGCATGGCTAATTCTTCGAGTTGGGTGAGGATGATGCTGGACTGCTTGAGGGTTATTTTTTTTGGTTTAGGGGTAAAAAAGGATTAATAAAAATTCAAAAAATTAGGGAGGTCCAAATGCCAATTCTGGAGGTATGAATACAAGCACTCTTTCATTAATTTTCCTTAAAAAAAAAAAATCATTCAACTGAATCAAATGAATCCCACGTGAGGAGCACGTGCCACTCACCCTAACAAGTTAGTCAGGAGTAGGGCTGGGATTGGGCCCAGTCCGTGCAAAATTTATAGGGCCCGAGCCCGAACCGAAATTTTTCGGGCCGGGCTCAAATTGTGGGTTGCAAGTTCTGGGACCGAGTTAGGACCGGCCCGTTTTTTTGGGACCGGGTTTTCCGGCCGGGTTTTCCGGGTTTTCGGGCCCAAATCTGTACAAATGCTCAACCTCAATATCAGAGGGGGACGCCATACTTTATGCTCTGGTTTTTCTCAGACTTTTAGATCAACATATTTCGTACAAATCTTAAAGTTTTACTTCTCACGAATTAAGCAAAATGTAGAGAAGAAAATAAAAGATTAACACAAGATATTGAACAAATTGCAGTCAAAATCGAAACATACAAGTCTACAAGGCTACTGATCAAAATCCAAAATCCCATGTCCACTAATTAACCACCAAATCAGTAAACCCTCTTTACATAGATGAAGAAAATATCCTAAATTGCTTGAAGACATGAACCCCCTAATTCTCTTGGCCTTCTCCCCAACATGGCATGGATCTGGAAACTAAACTTTCCGATCTGCAAGTCTGCAACTTTGTTGACATCAACACATGAACCAAAATTTGAGGTATGGGGAAATAGAAATAGGAGAGGAGAAGAAAAAGAATGTATGAACAAAAATCATAGCTAGAAGAAGAAAAAGAAGGTATGAACAGAATAAGAGAGGAGAGGAGAGGAGAAGAAAAGGAAGAAGACGAAAGGAGAAAAAGAAGGTCTGAACAGAATAAGAGAGGAGAGGAGAGGAGAGGAGAAGAAAAGGAAGAAGACGAAAGGAGAAGGATGTGTGCGGCAGTGAAAAGAGGAAGAGAGAGTAGGGTTTAGTAGCTTAAGTATTAAATATTAATAGAGAAAGTTAGAAAACGGGCCTTCGGGCTTTTTTTTTTTATTTCTTCAGCCCGGGCCCGGACCGTATTATATTTATTTCGGGCCGGGCCTTGAAAAACAGATAAAATAAATTCTAAAGCCCGGACCGTTCGGGCCGGTCCCAGGCCGGTTCCGGGTCGGGTTTCGGGTTTTCGGGCTAAAATCCCAGCCCTAGTCAGGAGTCGGGACGTTTTGAATAACTTGCCCCATAAGCGAACGTCCCGGTGCCAACGGTCATCTCTAACCCAAAAATGACGGAGTCGCCTTCCGACTCACGACTCTTGGATCATGATCATCCTCATCTTGTGCCCCAAATCCCAATTGAGATTGTGAGCGACGAAGAGATGGCCTTGCTCTCCGCTCGCTCTCTAATCCCTTCCAGCGTCAGGTCTCTTCAGTACTCCATCACCCTCCTTTCCAAGAGGAGCCTTTCGGGTTGCTCCCAACCCGGTATAGAGGATTCGGGCGGGTTCAACACTACTACCCAGAAGAAGAAGGCTGAATCGTTTTTGCACCGCTTCAGGAACAAGAAGGGCTTGTCCGCCACCGATTTTGCTAAGTCGGTATGGGAATTTCTAGGCTTTGGGACTCTTCGTTTAGTCTTTTGGGGAACTGGGTTTGATTGTGAGTCTTGGTGGGATTTAAATCATTTAATGAACTGGTTTTTGGATAAATTCTTGGCTTGGGGGACTGTTTGTTCAATCTTTTGGGTAATTGGGTTTTGGTTTGTTTTGGTCAATTTTGAAGCTTTGTATTGGATTTTAGTGAAATGGGTGTGGATGGCTGTGTTGAACTTTTGAGATCAGTTTCAAGTGTATATATTCCAGTGAATGTTATGGATAGATTGTCAATATCTATGTTGAGAATGATTGATCTTTCATGCATCCAAGTCTTTTTACATTTAATTGAAGCAACTGAAAGAGATTCACTAAGATCTTTCTCATATGTTCACTATAGGAATGGTGTGAAAAACAAATGCAGTACGTTCTCCTGAATGGCAACAGAGTAATCAGTAAGGCTATGAAAACTGGTAGGGAGCGCCATGCAAAACTTGACGAAGAGGTACGCATCAGAAACCCGATTTTACTATGTTGTAGTACTCTTCAGGTTTTTCCCTGCATGAAGCAATGATTAATTTTGTGACTGTACGTCAGCATTTTAATTGGTATGAGTAAGATTCGGTGGTTTAATAAAGTTGATATGGCATATTGAATAATAGTCGGCTTCTGGTAGATGAACTGAATTTTTATTGTACTAAGGAATAAGCCCCTCATCTTTCATACTTTTTGGTAGTTACTTTTTAGAACAAAGCCCTCCTCTTTCATACCTCTAAGCTTCTGTGCACATGCCAAGCAGTGAATCATCAATTGCTTTCTTAGATTCCTATACTAATCACAATCTGGTTATATTTCTCTGCAGTTTGTAACAAAATCTAAAGTTGTTGTCAATTCAGACGAAGAAAAATGGGCCCTGAGGTTTTTGAAGTTTATTACAGGCATAAATCAATTATATACTGAAGGATTGACTCGAGAGCTGCCTCTGTAAGTTAAATCATTGGTTGTTTCTTGATTAAATTTTTGACACCTGATTCATTATTCATGCAGCATATAATCTCCAAAATGGATAGCTGATATTATAGTTTTTGGCTATGTGAGAAAAGGGAGATTTTTTGTTAAAATGAGTTAGATAGAGGCAGTTTCCTTAGAATTAATTTTACTCTATCAATATTGATATTGTTGGGTCATCAATCCGGATGGCTCATTCTTGTTATGGGATACATTACTTCTAATCTGTAAGGAATGACATATGGGCCAAACTTATCTAATCCTTGCTTATCATTTTCACTATAGCTTGGATCTAAGTTGGATTTTTGATAGAATTATCCTTACCAACTAAAGTTTCTACATCTTATCATGTCTAATGATAGCCATTTTAACTAGCTAAATGGTGAGAAACTGTCATATGACTAGGCACTTCTAGAGTTCTACTCCATCAGCTCTAGCTATTTTAAGTAAAAATTGAATTTGTATTGTATTTTCAAACTAATTTAAAATCAAACTAGTCAGATTAAAAGAAAAGACAGTGTAGAAAAGTTTCAACTTTAAGTTAAATTCTCTCTCCTTCCTAGCTAAATATAGGTATCAGATTTGGCTAAAGTTAAATTTAACTTTACTTAAAATTGGGATAGTTTGAAGTAATTTACAACTCCAACAAAGTAAACTTTGGCTAGTCTGTTGGAGATGCTCAATGTGATTAAAAAACTCTGATATACAGAATTGATTGTTGATGGTGATCAGTATTGGAAATGATATACGATGAGGAAGCTTTAGTAGAAATGGATTCCCATACTTTTGATAAGTTGAGAGGATTGGTTCTTAGAAAACGATTCATGATGCTTCTCTTGAACTGATGCAGTTATATATTATTATATTGGAATTTCTCATTGATAGAATTAGAACATTGATCCTCTCAAGTCTTAACCCTCTTTCCTTAAGTGATTGCCTATCTTTCTTATGATATCAGCGTAGGTTTTGCAGAAGGTATATGGATGGTGGGAGTGATTGATGAGGTTCAAATGCCTGCCACAGAAACCCAGAGAAATCCATTATTAGTTGACACAAAGACTCGTGAGAAAGATAAACTTCCTTCCGAACCACAACGAAGGAATGGAAGGTATGCACTTCTATTGGCTTATGCTTCATTGCCATTGATGAGAGAAGGCCCGAAAATATAGTCATGATGTGCACATCCATTTTGGCAGGTTTCAATTGATGTTCTACAAGTATTTGTGGGATAATCTAGAAGCATCTGGATTCCCCTCCGACCAATTCTTTGATCATTTTTCCTTAAATCCTGATTGTGACTTATCTGAAGAAATCAGGGAGGTCGTCCGAGCTAAATCAGGGTATCCAGCAAAGGTAAAGATACTTTCCACTTGAAATATTAAACAACTAGTCTGATAAATCTGGTTTTGTTGGTGCATAATGTTCCTGTTATTACCATATTTTTAAAGCAAGTCACTGCATGTCCTCTGTCTCAGTCATTAGGCAACAAATTAAGTATTTGGGGAATTTGATTCTACACCCAAATTCACACACACCTTTTAGATTAAACCAATCTATAAGATTGTTTTAATATACACCCAAACCTATCTATTAATTAGGTTTATCTATAAAAATAAAAAAAATAAAAAAACCTATTAAATAGGATAAATATTAAAACTCATTGTTGTTAATAATTACTAAAGCTGCCACCATCCCCAAACTTTCTGCAGATGCAAGTCTTGAAACGTTTGCACAAAGACATTGCCCAAAATTAATCAACTCTTGATTTCAGCAATTGAAATCAATACCTGGGTTGGAGGTTATGTAATCTCCACATTCAAAAACCTAATCTAAATCAATATCTGGGTTGGAGGTAATCTCCACATTCAAATGCTAGAATTATAAGTGCCTAAGTCATTCTCCCTAAGTTATTCGCTAATTGATAGGTACAAATTGTGAACTCCTAAATGATAGGTACCTAAATCATTTGCTTATGTTAAAACTCACATGATATTTAACACATGTACGTACGATAGGAACAATTATACAGTTAGGCCTATGGTTCATCTAGAAATACCAAAATTAGCAAGTGAAAGTTAATGACGAGGGTGTTGGATTATTCTTTTTCATTTCCGGTAAATGAGATTAAATGAATATTTTACTAAAAAGTCAACAGCTATATTTGAGGAATATTTTACCTATTCAATCAGAATGGTAGAATAGTCAAACTAAAAAAACAAGAAAAATCATAATTATAGATTTAAAACCTATAAGGAATGTTTAATTATGTGAATGGGTGTAGATTAATAGAAAATAACTTGTTTGGGTTTTTTTTCTAATTTTCTCTTGATTTTTATTGATGATTTGTCCAGCCTGCAAATGACATGGAGTTTGGTGCATAGAGTTTTTCCTATAAGATTATGATAACATAGAGTTTTCCTATTACTACTTTAATTCATGTTTCCATATTTGGTTTAATCTCTTGGTTTTGCAGACCCTTGATGACGTAGTGAGATACTATAGAAAATCCTCGATCCTGCTACCCCGTGCTCATGACCAACTTTTATTGAGGTGACCGCATATACAATTATTGAAGTTCCCATTTCATGTAGATCTTTTACAGAGAAGTTAAAATAGGTAGAAGAATTGAACAGATATGCTAAGAAATATAGCTAAATTAGTAAAATCTACTATATATAATTTGCTGAATCTCAATCATAGAAATTAGCTCGGATGCATAGCTTTACTAATTCTTTGTTGATGTGGAATTACTTGTCACAATGGCTAGACACTGATATGATTGTTATCGAGTCAGATACGAGGTACAAAAGGATCATTCAGTAATCGGTGAAGATATATTTGCATACGACTCTGATGGGTTTAAGAAGCAACTTCAGGTTTGTCTTGAGTTCTGGCTAGGAAAGCGAGAAGCCAGTTACACTCCTGAAGAAGAGGGATGGAAATGCCACATCTGTGAATTTGCTTCCACATGTCCTGCAGCTCCTGCTAAAAGTGTTTCCTGTAGCAATCTGCCGACTTAGAGAAAGGACTCGCATTTGTGCTGTTTCAAACCAGTGTCCTTAATAGCGGGTACAAAGAAGCATCGAGGTTTAGAGTTGCTTCTTCGGGGTAATTGTTGGCTTAGAGGTTATGTGCCATGGTTGTGTCATTCTTCTTGTATTGTAGTCATTGTTTGATTCCTTGTGGTAAAATTAAATTGCTTTATTGAAGCAATTTGCAAGGTAAATCCTCTTATCAAGTTACTCAAGTGATTGTCAGCTTAATTTATCATTAGACCATTCACATTAAAGAATCGAAATTTCCATTTATAATACCCAGCAGCTTCTATTCATTCATTTATTTCATAGTTACACTTGCATCCCTTCCCAAGTTGCAAATATAAACACTAATTTCTTAACAGGCCTTCGAGTTTATCCAACAAATCCACAGTCCAGCGGTCAATTTGAGCCCAAAGACTAGTTAACTCAAGTCAGATTGTGGGTCAACAAAGTGACCCAAAGAAGTCGATCTCCAGGCTGGCATTAGGCCCAACGTCGCTGACATCAGCGTGAAGTATAGGAGAGAGACGCGAGATGGCCAGCGCGTCAAATTCAGTTTCTTGTCCCATAGTATCTTACGCGTGTTTCACACGCTTTTGTCGTGTAGTTCCAAATAACAAAATTCACTTTGGTCCCCGTGCAATGTAGCCGTTGGTTGCTCTCGGAATTTGAAACCAACGGTCACTAAATCTGAACCGTTGGTTCAATTAATGAGGGGATCCGACGGTTTTTAATTAATCTGATGTATATATATATGTATAACGGTAATATAAACGGTAAGACAAAAAAAATTATAAAAATTTGTAAAAATTTCCCTATAAATAATACCTACAATTTATGTTACCTCCCACACCCAAAAAATTATCTTTCATGGTTTCATAGCCAATTTTTCTTCCTCCTCTTATAGCTTTCATCTTCTTAAATTTTTTGATTTTGATATGGTCGTACAAGGTGAAGATCAAAGTGTAGCTAGTTCGAGATGGACGTCGGAAAGAAGACGTTTAATTGTGCAAGTCTTGGAAATTTGTTAGCCAAAATCCAATTTCGGGCAAAGATCGAAAGAAACCCAATCTATGGGAGAACGTTTGGCAACAGTATGCCGCAAATTGGAATGGATGTGTCCGATCAAGTTCTGCTTTTTTGGGGAGGTGGAAAATTCTGAAGTTCAAACTCTATGAGTGGCATTATGCAAGAGTAGTTCGAATGCGGTTGATGAGGTATGAATTTATTCTTATATAAATAAATTAATTTTTTCATACATTGTAATTACTCGATACATTATAATTAAATTATTAATTGATAAATAATTAGTTAATTATAATTCTGTTTACATTTGTACTAATTGATTTTTATTCTTTTTTAAATAACACAGTTCAATAAAGCACAAAAATTATGGCATGACGGGATAAAGAAAACGGGGAAGTCAAAAGGTTTGATTTTTAGAGTTTAGATTGCTACCAAGTAGTGATGGGCTTCGCATAATTTAGGGACATCCCTAGCCATACCGTCTCGACTGGAGGAATCCAACATTAGCAGGAGAAGGTCAACAGATGCAAACACAACCATCTGTTGACGATTCTCATGTCAATTTGGACAAAGATGTAGATGAGGTAACTGCTGATGTAACTCCAAATCATTTGATGAGGCATCAAGGAAGGAAGGCTATGAAAGAAGCTATTCAAAGAAAAGGAAAGACCAAGGATCCTAATCCTAATCCTCATTTGACATTCGCTGCGGAGATTATGGCGACCAACCAAAAAGAACTGTCGGCTAAGGAAAAACGCGATGAGGAATTTGTTCGACATCGGCAAGACCAACAACTAGAGTATATACGCTTGCAAATAGATATACGAAACGAGGCATTTAAAATTCAAGAGAGGGAATACCGAATTATGGAGAGGGAAGACCGAATTAGGGAGAGGGAAGACCGAATTATGCAGATGGATACAAGTAAAATGACACCAACCAAAAAGAAATATTGGCAAAGAAAGCAAAAGAAGATAGCGGAGAGAGAAGATGATGGTAGCGGTGGGTCAAACTTTCAAACACATTTTCTTAGTGGATACCCACAACCACATTTCACCGGTGGTTACTATCCACAGCCACCTTTTGCCGGTGCATTCACACAATCACCTTTAACCGGTAGACTCCAACAACCACATTTCACCGGTGGTTACTATCCACAGCCACATTTCGTCGGTGCATTCCCACAGCCACCTTTAACCGGTGGATTCCCACCACCAACTTTGATCGGTGGTTACTATCCGCAACCACCTTTCCTTCCTCAACCCCACCTTTCACATTTCTCTACGGATGAATCCACCAACCTGAACCCAAATGATGAGCATTCGAGCACAAATTGAATTTCTAATGACGATGATGATTAAGATAATTAGGGAGTTATGTATTTCAAATAATTCTATTGTTCTTATTCCTATGCCTGGCTTGGTAATTTTGTAATATAAGTGTCATGAAATAAAAATTTTATTTGAATAAGTCATACTGTTTGGGTACATTGAAAGGAATGGTAGCAAACATTCAACTAAAAATTGAAAGCACACAAACTAAATGCAAGTTAGGCCTGACAATAGCCGATCTAGATTTTCTTGTTGCCTTGAAATTCCCAAAACTGCTCTATGAGTCTAACACTACAAGAAAAGTAGAAAACTGATAGTAATTACGGCGTACATTCTTACATTAAATGCAGGCGGTGAAACTAAAGTTTTTTAGTAAAAAAACAAGGCGCAGTACAAATTTTTATTACGACGCGGTCTTTGGGTAATCAAACCGCTGGAAAATTTGGCCAAAAAGTTAAAATCTCCCTCTCAGTTCTGCTTCCCTCACCCTTACCAGCTCCTCTGCCTCCGCCAAAATCAAGTCAATCTCCGTCTCCGAGATCATACTTCCTCAGCTCTCCAGCCTCTTGATTGTCAAATCCGCCTCCGCCAGTGTGCCATCGGAGGCGGAGCTCCAGAAGTTCGGCGTCTCCGACGATCTCAGATACTTCGTCAAGGGACTCACTTCCGAGTTTTTGATTCAAATCTTCAAATGCGCACCGTTTCGATCGAGTAGTTTGATTCTGCATCTGCAATCGGGGAGCGTCTCTCTTGCTATCGACGAACCAGCTCACAAGTAATTTGAAAGTCCAGAGGTATGCTTCGATTTAGGTTTTCTGATCTTTCTGCTAAAGTTGATTCTGTATTCAGATTTTGCATCTTCAGACCTTGAAAGCTCCTTACTCATTTTCGATTAAATCGATTTCTGCTCTCTCTCTCTCTCTCTCTCTCTCTCTCTCTCTCTCAGAGTTTCATCTGCGCCTGAAGAGTTGAGATCTCATCATCGATGATTCAGCTCTCGCAGGATCGGAAACACCATACAAATTCAAAGGTACGCCTCTATCTTATTTTATCACAATCGGAATTTGCTTATTTGAAATTTCTGTGAGGCCAGTGATGTTGCTATTGCTATCCATGTTGGTTGCTTAGCTAGAGTCTGTCTGAATGATTGTTACTCTCCACTCTAGAATCGTTTTCTTTTTCAATATGAATTTTGAGATCGATGCACTATTTCTTCTCTTGAAATGTATTTTTTTTTTTTGGGGTGTGGAAATGGGTGTTTATTGTACATCAGGTGTTCTATTAAATTCCTCTTAAGCTCTATTTGGGGTTTTAGAATGGAATTATCAATTGAAAGACCTGTGCTTAGCTGCTATTGGAATTATCAATTGCTATGCCTTAGCCATTCTATTGTAGTATACTCTTTAGTTGTTTGTTCTCTACTGGCTTTGCATCAGAAGGCATATAACGTTATATATTTAATATCTCTAACATATGCTTAACAACAAGGTACTCTGCACTTTGCTCCTCGCAGCTCAGTTCGGTCAGTAATTTAGGGGTTTCAATTTGATTTTTTCGTTTTGATTTTTTTTTGAATTTGATCCCAACATTCGTTCAATTCAATTTATAAGGGACGCTTTCATGATATCCGAGCTTAGTATCTGAAAGTTTGATTTGTCAAATTTGAATTTGTCCGGTTCTGGATTTTCATATGTATATGTTATTTGGTCAATTTGCATTTGTATATCAGTTTAATTTGATTCTTTTCTTTTAAATTTACATGTTACAGAGGTGTTAGGAAAGATTTGACGGAGTGGCGGGAGCGACATGCATGCCACTTCGGTTCCCACTACTAATAAGGTCGATTTCTGCTTCTCTTTCTGTTCAGTTTTGTTTGAATGCATCAAATAACTAGATATTCCATTTGATATGTTGCTAAGCTACTTAAGATTCTAGGTTCTGGAAAATAGTAAAAGAAGGTGGAATCCACTGTAAAATTGTTAGCCGGGTCTTAATACCACAACAGATTCATTGCCCTGTTCATTCATTTCTTCCCACTTGCAAATGTGCTGAAAGTGCTTAAGTTGGATTCTTGGTTGCCTTGTGAATTTCAATGATTCTGATGTTCCTCAATGAAGTTGATTAGGTTGTGATGCTTTTAACATTATTGCAAATGTGAATTTCATTATAATAAAAATTTATTGCCCTGTTCATTCATTTCTTCCCACTTGCAAATGTGCTGAAAGTGCTTAAGTTGGATTCTTGGTTGCCTTGTGAATTTCAATGATTCTGATGTTCCTCAATGAAGTTGATTAGGTTGTGATGCTTTTAACATTATTGCAAATGTGAATTTCATTATAATAAAAATTTATTGCCCTGTTCATTCATTTCTTCCCACTTGCAAATGTGCTGAAAGTGCTTAAGTTGGATTCTTGGTTGCCTTGTGAATTTCAATGATTCTGATGTTCCTCGATGAAGTTGATTAGGTTGTGATGCTTTTAACATTATTGCAAATGTGAATTTCATTATAATAAAAATTTATTGATTGACAGGATTCAATATTGAGACCGTGGAATACAAGAACATCAGCTTCAGTCTGGGATGTTCGGGGTCAGGACAAGGCATGAGAAGTTGGTGATTGTTAAAGAGCCACATGGAGTTATGAAATGAAGTTTAAGGTGGCTTATTTCTGAAAGTTTGCAGTACTTTCTTGTATCAAAAAGGCTTGACAGATTTGAGATACCCATTTTCTTCCTTTCAGATCTGACCTTTGTGGAGGCACTACTTCCAGAACACACAAGGTCTTATCTTTGTTGTAGACAACAATGACAGAGACCGTGTTATTGAGGCAAAGGATGAATTGCACAGGATGTTGAATGAGTTTGTTCTCATCTTGCGAGAGCACATTTACTGACTTGTTTTTTTATCCTTGCAATAACTAGATTCCTAGCTCTGGTATATGAGGTTTAAGTTATGAAGAGGTGAAAGACTTGTAAATCATAGAAATGAATGTTAGGTTGTTATAAAATCAGTTAGCCAGTGGCTTCATGTCCCTCGTCCGCTTCTGTATTCATTCAATCTTCATTAGTCTAATATGCGTTATTTGTCTTTACAGGTACATCCAGAACACTTGTGCAACCTCTGGAGAGGGTCTATATGAAGGCCTAGATTGGTTCTCCAACAACACTGCTAACAAGGTCATTACTAATTTCTATTTCACAACTGTTTTAGAATTAACTTAGAGCGAAATTTATAATTTAACCAAGATTATAACTTTTAGCAGCATGATTACTAGTTTATATTTCACCTTTAGAAAATACCGGTGTCCTTTTGATCTTTCATGTTTTGGCTGTCCTAATTTTTTTTCCTTTTGGCAAATGGTTGTCCGAATTATTATGATATTATTAGTTGCCGGTCTTCAACATTTGAATTTTCTTCACCTTTTCTTATACATTTCTGTAATTGCAGGCTTGATCCCTATTTGGAAGTGATTTTGAGGATTGGCAATTCTGGATGCAGGAATGAATGTTATCTAGTTTGTTTTAGTGAACATGTTGAAAGCTAGAATGCAGTTTTATCACTTTATGTAGATTAGGATCAATAGGTTTGTTATTATATAATAATTGAAGTGATTTATTAACTTTCAGTGAAGTTTCTTATCTTTCTTCTACTCTTAGTTTTGTTACACATTTTTTCCTCGCAGAAATTAATTGTCATTTTTTTATTTTAATTATTATTTTTTAAATCAGAATGATATATACGGCGTGCAAAGCAAGCAGTAAATTTATCATTTACGGCGTCGTAACATTTCATTTACAACGTTTGACGTGTGCCGTAAATCATTTACGAAGTGCATAGAGCTTATTCACGACGTACAAAATGCGCTCCATAAAATTAAAAAATTGAGTTTAATTTTATTGCGCGGTCTATAAGGGCGCCTATCCGCATGCTGTAAATGATCTATTTGTCTATAGTGCGAAATCTTCCTAACGGTTTGAGTGAGTGTACTGACATCTAATTTCTTGGTATCAATCCATGAATCCGTCTATTTTATGACCATCTCTACTAACAGGATCAAAGTCATCACTGATAGGTCATTCCCAGACCGTAGCCTTCCTGGTCCTTGTATTGTTCTCCTCTTCTCCATTGGACTCCAAATCCTCACTGCTGTCTTCATGTTGTTTATCCTCGATTATCACGTTGTGTAATATATACAAGTCGATCAACATGATGTACTGAAAGTCCTCTATATCCCACCCACGAGCAACTCCTCTTAACAATACCCACGCGCGATTGTAAAATACCGAAGCACCTTTCCACATCCTTCCTATACCCCTCCTGAGCCTTGGAAAATCTGATTTCCTTGAGTCGTGTTGGCCTTGGAATTGATTTCACGAAAGTCTCC
The DNA here is from genome assembly GCF_958449725.1 of Rosa rugosa. NCBI lineage: Eukaryota > Viridiplantae > Streptophyta > Magnoliopsida > Rosales > Rosaceae > Rosa > Rosa rugosa. The sequence continues at coordinate 18,648,171 of NC_084821.1, read as the reverse complement.
CACCTAGGATATATACCATCAGTGAGATAGTAGCCCAAATTGTGAATTCTGTAATTCACTTGGAATTGGATCTGAGATGCTTAACCGGCACTAAGCTCGTTAAACAATGGGGACTTTGTCAAGACGTTGAAGTCATTGCATGCCCCGATCATTCCAAAGAATGTGTGCCATATCCAAGTATCATATGATGTCACTGCTTCAAGGATGATAGTGGGGATATGTTTCCGGCCACTATATTCTCCGGCCCAACTGATTAGGCGATTATTCCATTACCAGTGCATACAGTCGATGCTCCCAATCACCCCTGGAAAACCTCTTCTCTCAGCTTTGGCAAAAAGCCTTCTAAGGTCGAACACAGTAGGAGCCCAGAGATATTCTGCTGAGTACAGATTAACAATTCCTCTTGTAAATCCTTGAAGGGCCTCTATGGAGGTAGATTTCGCCATTTGACAATACCAAGCGCATTAATCTGCACCAGCATCGTAATCAAGCATTCGTAAGGAACACGTCATCTTCTATCCGGAAGTAGACCGACTTTCTTGTCAGCATCTAATTTTTTAACAAAGTATCAGTCATAGCGGCAAAAATCACCAAATATGTGCTCGAAGACATTGTGACTCATCCTGTAGCGTGTTCGGAATTCTCATTCATTGAACACTGGACGTTCGATAAAGTAGTCGACCATCATGTTTTTGCCTCTTTCTTCCCTAAATCTCTTCTGGTTTGGTGCATGACCCTAGTGAGAACTGCGCCCTCGAGTATGGTTTGCAGATTCAACAACTGCTGCACCACAATGACATTAGTCGCCATCATCTCTTCATCATCTTCATCCCGTGACTGTCGAATCTGATCCCACAATCTATTCATTGAAATGAGGGAAGGAGAGAAAATGTGTAATGCTAGAGATTTGAAAAATGTGAAGATTTGCCAAGTTCAGATTGTGTGTGAATGGAGTGCATAAATTTCCTCTATTTATTGACATTTTTCTTACAAAACATGATAAATAGATATGGGCACGTGTCAACACTTCGTTCTTCGTAATCTTATCCAAAATCTTATATAAGATTACATTGACAATAACCCTAAGATTGAATAGTGTGCAATTGATTTGGTTTGTTCAAAGTTGTTGGTGGTTGCTTCACTCTTTTTAAAAAAGTAGTCGGTGGTTTTGTGAACAACAAAAGTGTTAGTGGAGATATAATTTGTCTACCCAAAAAAATTAAAATCGGTGCCAACTCATATTCACCTAAAATATTTGATGATTTTGTCGGTTGCATTTCCAAAATGTTCATAACTACTATTTATTTACATCATATATTTCTATCATTTTCTTCTCAAAAAAAAAAAAAAATACATCATATATTTCTCACTTACAATAAATAAATTAATAGAATATTCAATATACAGTAACTAACCCAGACACAACGAGTGGAAACAATATATTGCTCGTTCGACGATCTCTCCATTGGACTTCCTCTCCACAGTTTGTGGGGGGAGAGAAGGTTTTGCAGTAGCCGGATTCTTGCGCTGGAGTCTCGTGACTGGGAAGGATTTCGATCAAGATCCGGATCGGATCCGACCGAGCAGGGCAAGGCTCAAGGCTGGTATGAAGCTGGCAGTATGGGTGGCGATGATGGCCACGCAGATGCAAATTGTCCAATCATGGCAGGGACTAAGTTTCAGTTCCCAATGGACGACGGCGACGGGCCTCGTGTCAGTTACAGCGGTGGAGGCGGCTATGGTGCTTCCAGGTGCGACCGCTATGGTGGAGTCTGGCTGGATCAGAACTGGTCTGATGGGTCAGAGTGAATCAACGAGGGGTATGGCAAGGCTCGCGGCGGCGAACGGAGGTGAACTGGAGAGGCGACGACATGTCTGGACACTGATCGTCGATTGCCGGAACAAAGCTTCAGGGACTGTGAGTGTGAACGGTGCAACAGTGGGCCAACCCAATCTGGGTTGGGTGTCAAGATCAGTTTTGTGGCCCAAGTCTTGTTTTAGGTCTAATTCTGTTTGGGTGCCCAAACCTTCTTGGGTGTCCAAACAAAGTTGGGTTCAATTCTTGGACTCTGGATCTATGTGGTTTCGAATTTGGGACCCGAGAGGATGGAGCCAGCTAAACTTCGTTGTCCTTGCTTGGATAATAAGGAGAAATTTTAATTTTTTGTCGAACTCTGCCTATTTACTATGTTCAAGTTTTGTCATAGTTATAGGTTTGCTTCTAATAAGTGAGCATTGGTTGTCTAATGGGTGGTGCTAGCATACCACGTCCTAAACTTGCCCTAGAGTTGGCAAGGGAAGGTATGAATCCGTGCCATTCTGGCTTGAGATGAATGGAATTGATTACCTTGAGATCAAAAAAAAAAAAAAAACAATATTCTAAAATTCCCGGTGGTCAACCTCCCAGTCCTGGACTAGACGCTAGGCAGTGGCCAACTGCTTCAATGAGTTCAATCAGTTTGGGCAGTACTTAGGCGGGCCAAAGCTAAAAAATGTTTTAAATACTTAATTATTTATGTCAAATACCTAAAAATGAATTTTTATTTGTAAAATAAAGTAATCATTATATGCTTAACTATTTTCCTATGTGTTCAATCAATTATGCTACTAAGTACTAAGTACTAACTATAATTTTTGGTTTCTATTGTATTTTTTTATATGTTGTATAATCAAATTAAAATAAAATAAATATCCGTATGTGCATCTATTTAAATGTCTTGGCTCAGACTTCTTAGTTCTTACTACTAGGGCTGGCATTTTCAACCGAGACAAACCAACCAACCGAATCCGTGCCGAACCAAAGAAGTTGGTAACCGATACTGTCGGTAACCGAAGTCTTGGTACGGTACAACCATACCGACTCCACATACACGGTACGGTAATTGTTTTAATTTTCATATATACACGGTATACTGTACCGTACCGATCAAACTCTTGTATAAATAGTTTTTTTTTATTTTTTATTCTTCTCTTCTTTCTGGACGCTGCTTCTCTCTTCTCTTTCTTCTATCTTCTTTTTCTTTCTTTTGCCGTCTTTTTCTGTCTCTCTTCTTTTTAGTTTTTTATTCTTTTTTCTCTTCTCTTTCTTCTTTCTTCTTTCTTCTTTCTTCTTACTTCTTACTTCTTTTTCTCTTTCCCTGTCTCCTGTCTCTCTTTTTCTTCTTCTTCTTTCCCGTCTCTTCTGTTTCTTATCTTCTTCTTCTTGAAAAATTGCAACCTGTAAAGTGCTTCTCTCAGACTCTGCTCTCTTCCCAGAATCTAATTCAAACTCGGCCCTGGATCTCTCTTTTACTTCAAGTAAGTTTCTTTTCTTGCTTATGTTGATTTTCTTTACTGGGAGGAAAAATCTGGTTTTGGGTTTAGTTGGTGTTGAGTAAAGTTTTGGTCTTTTGTTTCTTTGCGTCTCGGGTTTTGTAACTTTGTTAGTTGTGAAATTTGGAGAACACCCAGATAAAGTGTTGTTAGAAATTCGGAGAATCATGCTTTATAGATGAATGAAGTTTGAAACTTTTGTTTGATTTTAGCAGAGGTTGCAGATCTGAGGTTGCTTCTTCCTTCACCACAATCACTCTTCCATCACTGTGTATAGTATGGAGACTGGAGAGACCCATAACCATGTGGGTCGAAGAGTTCTCAGAAGGAGAAAACAAAAGAATAAGGGATAGGTGATGTACTGGTGACTGGTTTGCGGCCCAATGTCAAACTCGGTTACAAGTCCAACTGTACCGAACCGACCGATTAATTCGGTACACCGACTTCTCGGTATACCGGATTTTGTGGCCGGTAGTGGTATGGTTTTTTGCATACCATTATAAGTTGGTACGGTACATGGTATCGGCTCGTAAGCTCCGGTACCAAACCAAACCCAACCCTACTATCAACGGCCTACCACCTAGTGACTTTTAAAAGAGTTTTTCTATTGGAACCTCCAAATTTACTCACTTGACCTCTATGTTTTTTACACCTCTTATCAAATCTTCAAATACTAAATTTATTCACTAAACCTCACTAAACTTCCTCAAATAACCTCACTCATATAATTTGCAAACAAATTATTATCTTTAAAATAAAATTTTTAGTCATTTCAATGATTTAATCACTCTATAAATCTTAACTAAATATACATTCTGTTTAAGGAAAACTGAAATTGGGAGAGAATTGAGTCGTGATTTCATTGATAATAGGGGCCTCTTTATATAGAGGATTACAAGCATAGAGATAGAGTTGTACATGAAAACATAATCGTACATTGATTGGATATCTCCTAAGATTCTCCGAGAATATCTCTAATATAAACCCTATTTCAATTAGAGCAAGTAACCTCGAGTTTGGGCCAGACATATATTCTAGATTTACTTGAACACTCCCCCTTGTGTCGCCCAAACGTGGTGCTCCTCTCGTTGCCTCATTAAAAACTTTGCCGAGTAACAAAAACCCAGTGGGACAAAAATAACCTCGGTCGAAGGGGAAAAAGAGCACAACACACCCTTCACGTTTCTAGACCATACATGTAGACATCTCCCCCTGATGTCTGCATATCCCCCTGATGACTACGATCATTGGAGTTCGGATAACTTCCGCAAACGATGCTACTAACATGTTTCTCGAAAGTGGAATTTAGGCAATGACTTAGTGAGCAAGCCTGCCACACTATCCTCGGATCAAACCTAATTCACTTTGATCGATCTTGAGGAGAGTCTGTTGTTGCTGATTATGCTTGGTGTTGTCGCTTTTGATGTAGCCTTGCTTCATTTGTTCAAAACAAGCAGCATTGTCCTAAATGCTTGTAGGCTCATATGTGGTAGACTTCAAACCACAATTGTTTCGAACATGCGTAATTATGGATCCAATCCATATACATTCACGAACCACTTTGTGAAGAGCAATAATCTCTGCATTGTTCGAAGATATATCGACTAGGGTCTATTTCTGTAGACCTCCAAGATATCACGGTCTTAACCAGTTTGGGAATTACCTTTGTGTGGGTCAGAGAGATACCCAATATCAGCAAAACCTTCCAAAACACTTGTCGTTTTGGGATGGGGATAGAGGACACAGGCCAGTGTTGGCGGCGTTCCTGGTGTGTGATGGGTTCGAATCCATCATCTCTCTGTAAGGATAAAGCATGCCCATATCAATCGTACATCTCAAGTCCGAAAGATACCTTTTACACCAATCCAATGGTATCGCGTTGGCACACAGCTATACCTTAGCTAACAAGTTCACAACATATGAGATGTCCGGTCTTGTGCATTGGGATAAGTACAATAATGCGCCAATTGTACTAAGTAAGGCACTTTTGCCTCTAGCACATCTTCGTCATCATCCTTTCGAAGAAGAGGATCCTTTTCAGGATCAAGACTACGGACGATCATGGGGGTGCTTGAAGGTTTGACCTTGTCAAAATGCCTAAGCATCTATCAACACGATGCTCAAGTTCCAAACCGAGACATAATCGTGTTCTCCCAAAATCCTTCATCTCAAACTTGGATTTCTAGTGTTCAGCGGTTTCCCTTAACTCTTTAAGGGCTTCTAATGAAGATCATGTCCGACATGAACCGCGATAGAATCCGAAACTTGTTATGGAAACGCGTGGGCATATCCCTTCCCAATCAAGTAGTCATCTTAGTGAGCGTTTCAACCTCTTTGTAAAACGCGCTCCGTGGTCTAGAGCCACTTGACTTGGGTAAATGAAGTTCACCATAAACCTTCATGTACATTCCGTATCTAGATCCCCATAGAGATACGTAGTAACCACATTTGTAAGCTGCATGATCAGTTATTTGGAAACTACCAAACTGACAAGGTAGTGGAGTGTAGTGACATCCATTACGAGAGAGTATGTCTCATCGTAGTCGATTCCAGGGCGTTTTGTGAGAAGCCTTGAGCCATAAGGCGAGATTGCCATCTCTTTTTCTCATCACGCTTTCTAACGAAGACCCATTAGTCAATAGGTTTTATGTCAGGAGGTGTTGGCATTACTGGCTCAGAAAACCTTCATCTTCGTTAGAGAATCCATCTTAACCTGGATCGCATCTTTCCATTTAGGCCAAATCTCTCTATATTGGTATTCATTCATCAACGGAGCGTGGTTCGATTTCATCAGACTCAACAAACTCATGCGCAACGAAATGCGCAACTACATCATCAATCTTGATGGAGTTTCTATCCCACGTCTCATGTACACTAGTGTAAGTTTCATAGAGCTCTATATTCTCAGGAATAGGTTCTGACGTTGAGGCGTCCCCCAACTATAACCATAACCCGGAAGATACTCATGAGACGGATTTTGAGTGTCGATGATCAAACGATTGGAATGTGTCAAAGTATCCTTCGAACCCACGGGCCTCCCACGCATCCTAGCTGGGGCCATGGCCTATAACGCCAGAGAGCCACTCTCATTGGCGTTGGCGCCATGCCTACCTCCGTGTAGGGTGGCGCTATATCCTCTCGTAGGGACATCCATCCTTGCAGGCATGTTTGCAGCATATTTGTGTGATCTTGTCACATTAATGGGGATCAAGATGAGACATAGTGGGGACAGACCACGACAATTCTTGTCGTTCCTGCTGAACATCTGTGTTCTTATCTCCCCCTAACGACGGGAAGACTATCTCATCAAAGTGACATCCGCAAAGCTAGCGGTAAGGAGATCGCCTTGCAAGGGCATTAAGTGGTTAAGTGGCGGACGATTGTTGGAGTCTCAAATCCAACATAGTTGCCCATTCGTCTGTGAGGACCCATCATAGAGCGCTGTGCCGGCGCAATTGACACATAAATGGCACACTCAAATATGCGTATGTACGATACTTGTACCCAGTCACTAGCTGTAACGCAGAGGTAGATTGAGTGGCGGTGGATCTAGACGAATTAGCATAGCTACATGCGATATTGCATCACCCCAAGCGGATATGAGGAGTTTGGTGCGCATTACCAATGTTCGGACTACCATCGTAGTTGTTTCTGCGAGACCGTTTGGGTGTGTTCATGGGAATATGATGACCAACATCAGTCCCAATACAATAACCATCGAAAGTCTTCGATGTAAACTCTCTAGCATCGTCAAGTTCAATTGACGGAATTAGGATGATCCGAGGAGTGAGCCCGTTGTCATATGATATTTGCTAGGAGTGTAGCATAAGCAACATTTACAAGTGGAGAATGGCACAACACGTGACCAGCGTGTTTGCGTGTCAACCAACATCATGAGATATTTAAACGTCCGCAAGTTGGTTGAACTAGTCCACGGATTCTATGTAAGAATGTAATGAGTATTTTCATATCCTTTGCATAGGACGGTCTCAGTCCTAATTTTCCTAAGGAACGGCTTTTGTAAAACGAGCGAGAGGCTTTAGAAGCAACCAATGAGAATTTTGGTTAGGCCTGAGCGTCTGAAACGCTATTTGAAGCAAGTTGGTGATTGCAGCATCACCTGGGGCGTCATCACCATGATGGACGCCATCCATGGCGTCATGGATGAGGACTACGCCAGCCCTAGGCTGGTGGTGGACGGAGGCGGTGCCCTAGGCAGCAGCGTCGGTCACACTTAATCCTTGAATCAACTTTTGATTCATGATTCATTTCGCTCTATAGAAAAGATGTCCATGTAAAGTCTTTTGTAGACGGATCATCATATCATGACTAGGATGATCTATCTTGTCGTGACAAAGCCAATATGTGTCTAAATCCAAGAGATATGCTCTCATAACTTTATTGGATTTAATAGCTCGAATAGTGACATAAAGTCCACTAGAGAGACACATAAACTTCTCTAAGATGCGTCTTTGTTCGCAATCATTAGAGGTATTGCAAAGGAACTCATTTCCGTTCTCTACATGCGTTTTCGCATGGAATCCGTTGGCAATTCATAGGTGCGATTTGACCTAGGACCGTAGAGAGTTTTTGTGACAATAATCAAGGTGCCATTTGGCAGGGGGAACTTGAGCTATTCCATATTTTTGAATTAATATTGATGACCCAGCCATCGTAGTCAGAAAAGTAATATGCTCAGAATCAAAATTGAGTCATCATGGGAAGAACTCGAAATTTTATTCATAAGCCAACGGAGTTACATCATTGTCTCTTTGACCAAAGAGAATCTAATCCAAAATGCTAGCTAATGCAAAACAATGGTAGTCGTCTAACTTCTTTCAGTAATTCCAAAATAAATGTGACCAGGTGAGTAGAGAGATGTCGGTGGAGCAAGGCTCGCTTAAGTACCACTAATCTCAGAACCTTCCTAGACATCACACTTACTGTGGGTGAGCCTACTTTGAAGAAAGACTAAACCATTGGCATTTACTAAAAAAATATATGGCAATTGCCTATTACATCTCTTGGAAAAATAAAGACTTAAACAGAATTGGCGATCTATTGATCCCAGCCAGATTTGTAGTCTTCAACCCTTCACTCTAGATCATCTTCTTGATCTTCTTGTTCCACATAGTGAGCTTCTCTTGCTTCACAATATGCTTTGTAGGCGGTGACAATTTCTTCACGAGCTCTACAAATGTGTGCCCAATGATCAGACACTCCACATCGAGAACATACATCTCTTTGCTCAAACTCCATTGATTGAGGCGCTTTGAAAGCGTCATTTAGATGGCTCTTAATGTTGGTGGCGCCACCAACATGACCAGAGGCGTTGCCTCGCTCTCTCTTTCCACGTTGACCTCTTCGGTTCCGTGTTCGCCTATATTGGCGGTTACCTTCCCAAGTAGAGCGATTATATGGACCAGAACATCCAGAAGTATCCCTAAGGTTAGGGTTTCGCTCTTGGCGCCTTCTCTTAGGGGCGCGACTATAATTGGACTCCGGAATATGCTCTATTTCCACGGATCTCTAATTATAGTTCTTCACAAGGATGTTGTCATGCTTTTCAGCGACATTCACAGCTCCAATGAGCTCATGAAACCTTGTGATCCGTCCTGCAGTAACATCGATTCGATAGTTCTTAGCAACCATCAATGCAGAGACGGGGAAGGTAGAGAGAGTCTTCTCAATCAACATCGCATCTGTGATCTCTTTACCACAGAATTCCATTAAGGATTTAATGCGAAGTGCTTCCGAGTTATAATCAAGAACTGACTTGAAATCACAGAGGCGGAGGCTATGCCATCTCACTTCTAGGTCAAGAAGTAGGGAGTTACGGATGTTGCCAAATCTTTCTTCGAGTGAGACCCACAGCCTTCTGGGTCTTCTTCATTCATACACTCGTACTGGATCGAATCATCCATATGACGAGTCATTAGGATGATAGCTTTCGCCTTATTTGCCTCTAAGGCTGCTCTATTTGCTTCCAAAGCTTGAGCTTGCTCAACAGTTAGCACGTCCTGGCTAGGCTCGAGAATCGTATCCAAGATTCCATCGGCCTTGAGATGCTGGCGGACATCACGAACCCACCTGTGATATTCAGAGCCAGTTGTTCCCAATGGAGCAAAGTCCAATTTGTTCAGGTTACTCATCCTGAAAGAGAACAAGAAATTAGGGTTAGTTTCGGAGCGAAAAAGGCTACGACGAAAACAAATAAAATTTCTGAGCGTAGTCGCTTCCAAGAAATTAGGAATTTCCCAACGTGGTCGCTTCCAAGAAATTCGATTGCAAGAGGGGTTGGATTAGATCGAAACAATGATGTTTGTGGTCGATCGTTTTATCTCAACAAACTCTAAGTTTGGAGGACTCTACAAGCTCTAAGCTTGGAGTGAGCACGAACCCCCACAGTTCGCCTTAATTTGGTCTCCCCTATGATAAAGAAAGGGGGGTAGAAGAAGGGAGTTTGCAAGTCCCCGAAAAAGAAGAGAAATTGAATTAAAAAAACTCTAAAAAACACGGGAACATTTAGTAAAAAATACCTTGAAATAGGTCGCCGGGAAATTTTTGGCCGGAAAAAGTGGTCGGAAAGTTGGCGGAAAAGTCGCCGGCAGCGGCAGGAAAGTTGACCGGAAACTGTCAACCGGCGTTGACGATCGTTGACCGGTGCTGACGTGGCAGAAGGTCCGTGCTGACGTGGCTGCTAACTGGCGCGCTAATGTGGCAGGCTGACCTGGCGAGAAGCTGGGCCTGGCTGGAAGTGGGCCAAGGACGTCAGTGGGTCAGCCTTCTTCTTCTCTGGGCCGAGCCTTCTTTCTTCCTCTGGGCCTTTTTCTTTCTTTCTTTCTCTTTTCTTCTCTCTGGGCCCGCTTCTTTCTTTTCTTCTCTCTGGTAGTGGGGGCGTTCCCTTTGTTTTCTTCTTTCTTTCTTCTTCCTTTTCTTCTTCTTCTGACATTCCTCCCTTTTTTTTTTTCTTTCTTTCTTTCTTTTCTTCTCTCTTCTGACGTTGCTGGTTGGTGGGTTCGAGAGCTTCAAGGTCCGGTTGGTGGTTGTTAGGGTTTGAAGGCTACGATTTTAGAGTTTCAGGGTTAGGGCTTCGTGCTGATAACGTGTTTAAGGAAAACTGAAATTGGGAGAGAATTGAGTTGTGCTTTCATTGATAATAGGGGCCTCTTTATATAGAGGATTACAAGCATAGAGATAGAGTTGTACATGGAAACATAATCGTACATTGATTGGATATCTCCTAAGATTCTCCGAGAATATCTCTAATATAAACCCTATTTCAACTAGAGCAAGTAACCTCGAGTTTGGGCCAGACACATATTCTGGATTTACTTGAACACATTCTTTTTTTTTCTTTTTTTTTTGAAAGGATTTGATTTTATTAGATATCAAAGCCATGCACAAACAAGCCAGAGTCTAACAGAACTTACATAAGAAGAGCCGGAACAAACCGGATGTCCTATCTAAGTCACACCTAAACTCATTAAAGTCTAAATGGTCGCTCGTTGAAACAACAAGCCAACAAACTAAGCAAGAATAATCTCACTTCCTAAGGCAAAATAATTCATCTAGTCTAATCTGCCAGCACTCAATTGTGGTACACATATCAACTAGAAACATCTTAGAAAGTATATAGAAATCACTCCCACTTGAGAAGGCTTGAAGTTCAGAATGTCTTGAAATTTTGTACCTTAAGCAAGTACCATCTCTTTCCCCTTAGGGTTAGAGCTAGTACTAGTTTCAGGCTCCTCAACAGCTAACAACCTCGGCATCAGGTTGGTCTTTTTGCTCTTTGTCTTTTCAGATTCACCGTCTTTCTTTTTTCCTTTTCCTGCTGTTCCATAAGGCAGCTTATTCACACTTCCAACAGGGCGTCCTCTTTTTCTCTTTGGTTGATCACTGTTGTTGGAAGGTCCCTCCAATAGACCCATAGTCACTGCATCCAAATTTTTCTTCCCAATAGCAAGACTTAAGCTTAATTTTTTTGGAGAAATAACTACCTCATCATTTTCCCTGCTTCGCCTTTGTCCTGTAATTGGATCTCCATTGAGTCTTGGCTCTCTCAGTTCTCTAATTTGCACTTGTCTTTGACGACGCATGGCCATGAAGAAAAAATGGCAGGAGGGATATACTATTGGAGTATGTAAAAAATGTGCAGCCTGAATTTATGGAGAGCACCCCAGCAGGTATTTATTTATTTATGTCTTTTTGGCAAGCAGCCGCGCGATTTTTAATGTTGATGAGGAGGATAACTTACTTGCTCGTGCAAGGATTGAGAGTATCCTTTTTTTATTTTAAATCCATTACTCTTCTCATGTAGGTGGTTGATGCAATGCGCCAAACATGATTGGAACACTACCCCCACAATTTTTTACAGTCACAGTGTCCACAGTAAGGATATAAACTTATACTTTTAGATGATGCAAATTTTAAGTCCATGTTTCTATAGTTGCTGAACATTCAGTGGGATGAATGGTTGACTTCTGTTTCAGGTTGCCGAATTTCTTGCACAACTTATGTACAGTATCATGATGACTGGATATATGTTTCAAAATGCACAGTACAGGTTGGAACTGCAGCAAAGTTTAGAGCCAGTTGCTCTTCCCGAAGGGCAAGAGAAAAAGGTTTTTTTTTTTCTTTTTTTTTCTGTTTCATTTCTTGTTATGAACTTCCTTTGGTCGCTGAGTAAACCTTTTGCTATATCATCATTTGCTGAAGAAAGAAGTTATGGTGGCACCACTTGACATTACCCCTCCATGAAAGAGTGCTTCAAGAAGGCTTTGTCTTACAGTGAAATCGTTATTGTATCAGTCTATGATAATGTATTCAATGATCAGACCCTTTGTTTTGTAACTGACATGGAAAATGTCTTTGCATTATATTGAATTTTTGTATAGACCTGATCCTAGAAGCATTGTCTCCTAAGTTATATGTTTGCCTTGTGGCATTCAAAGCTGTTCACTGTTAGGTAGTGATTCTCATCAAGGCTGCTGCTTTCTCATAAAACAATTTCGTTTTTATCATTTAGGTTTGTACACCCACTCATTCATCAGTGTATATACATATTTTATAATCATTCATATGGTTTATTTGTCATTTCTGTTTTACTTCTTGAGATGTTTCTATGTAGAATCTTTAAATGGTGCTAATTTGACCCTGTGACTTTGATAGGATGCACCAGAGTATGCACCTGGTACACAGAAGTCGAATGTGTCAAGGGAAGTTATTAGGTGGAATAATGTTTCTGGCCCTGAGAAAATAGATGCTAAGAAGTACACAGAGTTACTTGAAGCAGAGATTGAGGAATTGAATAATGAAGTTGGTAGGAAATCTGCAAATGGATAAAATGAATTGTTGGAGTATCTCAAGTCTCTCGAGCCCCAAAATTTAAAGGTAAACACCTTCCCTTTTGTTCATGTGAATTGCCTTTTATGTTGTCTTGATTTTAGGTTCATGGCTAGGCAATGATGCATCGGCTAGATCATATCCACTGTGGAAGGGAAATAACCAGCATTAATTTTATTATTACTAACTATTATTCTTTGAGGTAGACTTCTTTGTTTTGGAAACTTGGAATGCACCTACTAGTCAGTTGGGTTATATGCATATATCCCCAGGAGATGATAGCTGAAAGATGTGATCTTTATTTTTTGTTATGAATTTGTGTTGTTATTGCTTCCATATACATTTATTTATGAGGTGCCATAAGTCTCTTCCTGACCTTTGTTTAAATGTGTTAAAATTTGTAGGAGTTGACTAGTACTGCTGGAGGACGATGTTGTGGTTGCAATGGATACATTCATCAAGCGGCTTTTGGCTGTTTCAGATCCTAGCCAAATGAAGGTATGCCTTTCTGTTGAGCTCTCTATTTAGTCTCCGGTTTATGGTTCATTGCATCCTTCCTGCAATCTATTGTTCTCCAATCATTTTTGTAAAAGTCATTATCTGCATCAAGAATTGGTTAAATAGGTGCTTGGGGCAGAGTCTGGCTTAAACTAATTATATCATACTCTTTCTTTATATCTAATAGCTTCCACTGTGGGGGCAGTGGGGTTGGACTGAACAGTCTGTAAACCAGAATTAACAGTTCTGTATCCCGGAGCAAAGTCATATGAGTTGAACCCCATATTGGAATATTTTTCTTTGTTTTAGGATAGTAGGTTGACCTATTTTTACAAAATTCACTCGAGTTACTTCAGCTGCATATAACCTTGTTTTATACAGGCTAGTGTAACATCAACAACTGCTTCAGTTGCAGAACTTGCAAAGCTGCTTTATTGGCTAATGGTAGTCGGATATAGTCTTGGCAACATTGAAGTTCGTTTTGATATGGAACGAGTACTTGGGAATCCTCCAAAGCTCGCAGAATTGCCTCCAGGTGAAATTGTTTAAGTGCTGTGTGTGGAATTGCAAATAATGGAAAGTTATAACGGGAAGGCTCAAGTAGGCTGATGGGTTGTTTCGACCTGCTACAATGGAATATGTGCCCTTTTAGAAGACACGTGTTGAGACGGGAGTTAGACGGATGAGTATGCAGTAGAAGGGTAGTTTCATGGCAGACACACAGTTGGATCTTATTAGTCATTTCAAATTATCAATTAAATGAAATACCATTTTTACTTCTAATCTTTGGTCTGTCATTTTAAATTCCAATTTATTGTCTCATTTGTATGAAATACCATTTTGACTTCTAATCTTTGGTCGGTCGTTTTAACTTCCAATTTATTGTCTCATTTGTAGGATTGGGACAGCAAACATTAGTTGTTTTACTTGGTAATTTGTTCAAGTAACAATAATTCTCTTAGTCTCTAGGATAATTTTGATCTCAAGGAAGAGGAAACATTTGTTTCCAACTGTGAGATCATGAGGCGAGTAAGAAATGTCAGGCTTCCCGACTTGGCCAAGAAAGGCGGTCAAAGAAAACATGAAACAGTTCCTCTACCTGTCATCAATGGTAATCCCTCGAATATTAAACATGGCTCCTGAATAATCAGTAATAAGCCCCCCTAACAGAAGTAAAATGACCGGAAAAATAGCACTAGTCCCATAGTCTCATGGTTTGATTGAACACCAAAGCATGCATCCATCTCATAATGCACACAATATCTTTTTACAAGAAACCTACTGCTAACAAATCCAAGGGTAAATCCCATTATCCCTACCATTCTGTACAACCAAAAATTGCCTAAATATTGTGTTCCTCTCTGCTCGGTTCACCTAGTTTTCTCAAAGTGTAGCCTAAAAATAAATCTAAGAAATCAGTGATTTTGTTTTGTTTGACTTTAGACCTTCCTGGTTAGTGCTATTTATCTAAAATTGGTTAGTTGCAGTGTGGCCTCATCAAGGGCTGATAGGTGCCTTTGAGGTCGAGGAGCTTTTTCTGATTGTATAACAACAATGGATCACCCCTGCCATGCGACAATCAGTGTTCCCCCTATTAGGTAGCTCCTATCCTGGCAGTATAGTTAGTTGAGAGTCTTTTTGCCCACGGGCTTTGATCAGGCAACCAAGAAATTGGGAAGCCAAGCACCGCGCACCATCTTAAATTCAGTAGGGCAACAGCCAAGTCCTCTTTAGAATCTTTAAAATGCTGGATTATACGGGATTCAGCTCCCTCGTCTTCAGCAAAGATATAGTCGTCCTCAAATTTTGTCTTTTCTGAACAGCTTCCATCTTCGTCACATATTATACGCATACTCAAAACCTGCAATGCTTCCATGGCTGTGCTGTAAAAACCACAGTTCGTATATGCAATGAAAACAGAAGAGCACGTCCCCGAATCAGGCCGGATTTTTTCTTGGTGCATCCACTCAACAAGAAACTCAACTACATCAATCAGTTCCTGACATCCATTTCAAAGACGCAAAAGAAAATATTACTCACTAACTCAGCAAATAAAGATAATTTAAATCAAGAACCAGCAACAGGGACACATGATATACCTTTTCACAGGCTTTTCGAAGAATGGTATTGAAAACTAAAGTATCAAGTTTATTCCCTTCTGAGCTGGCTTGAT
Source organism: Rosa rugosa (assembly GCF_958449725.1). Classification (NCBI taxonomy): domain Eukaryota; kingdom Viridiplantae; phylum Streptophyta; class Magnoliopsida; order Rosales; family Rosaceae; genus Rosa; species Rosa rugosa. The sequence goes on along the minus strand of NC_084821.1, from coordinate 18,632,840 downwards.
CCAAAAGATTCAGTGCTTCATCAATGATATCATCTTCCAACAAAGTCTGAAACAAAGTAGGCTCCCAACATAAAAACAGATACCAATAAAGAAGCATGAATGCCTCGAATAGAATAAAATTACCTTTATGAGAGCAGTGTAAGTTATTGTTAGAGGGTAAAAGCCATCTCGCAACATCATAGAAACCAATGCACAAGCAGATCTATAACATCTGAGAATTTTACAACACTTAATCATTATAGTATAAGTTGCAGCATCTGCCGGGACACCACATGACTTCATGTTTTTAAACATCTTAATTGCCATTTGGCTCTGCATGTAAACAGAAATACAATAGCATGGTACTAGTCAAAACTCCATTATAATTGCAAAAGAAAGGGAAAAAATGGTGTTTGAACACTTACTTCCTCACTCTCAACAAGTGAATGCAACACCGTATTATAGATGGGTGTTCCCAGATAAATGTGATTACGACAAAAAAGATTCTCCGCCACATGTAAATAATGGATCAGCTCTCTCGTCATCCCTTCTGCTCCAAGGGCTTTCAGCTGGGAAAATAAGGAAATAAAAATGAAAGAATGCCATAGATATTCATAGTGCATAGAAGTTCACTAGGTAAATGCTTCTTGATCACCACAGAACTACAATACAGGATACATGGACACAAACTCAAATCTCAAGGGCAAAATTTAAGTATCTGCTTCGAAATTCAATCATATTTAATTCTCCAAAGTAAAAGGAGCACATGAGGCCAGGAGTTACCAAGTTATTCATTGACACAAAACTGTGCGGAATGCCATAGTTCGCCATATCCATTTCTATAGCTTTAATCCGTTTAGCAGCATCTACCTGTGACAACATGTTGCCCTCTTCATATGGGGCATTCACGTTACCAAACAAGGAAAACAGCTGCTCATATGTCCATATATTTGGCGTGACTTGTAGATGTTTCATTTTAGCTAGCATCCGCACGGCATTTTCAGGTTGATCCTGCACAGTTCATGCAACAATATTTGACTTGATGGGAGAATTATTAACCAACAGGAAAACAGCTTTAAATTGATGGAGAACGTAAAATGAGCAGAAAACAGATGAAACTTTCATAAGGAAATAATATAACAAATAAAAAAATCTTCATGATATTTCTATCTTGCTGCCCTCTGCTAGCATAAACACCATGCTACAAAATTTTCATTATTGGAGCAAATTAAAATAATTAATTATCACACCAAGAACATAGAAGCATAACTCCTATAAACTTCTTCCTAACATAACTAAATTTGTCTTAAACCACAGCACAACTAACTATATCGGTTATATTATTCAAAAGAATTAGGGACAAAGGTTCAAATGTTGAATGCTCAGGACCCACCATCATGACCACTAGTGCGAGGGAATCCAATTTCATTTTTATAAAGTTTTAGTTCAGAAGCTACAGGAAAGAAAATAGTTCTGATAAGAGAATTTGGATCTATAGCATATCAGCTCACCCTAATGTCACATGCTGCAAGAAAAGCATTAAAAGCATGTGGATGTGAATACACAGATATTTGATCCAGTAGAGTCTCAGCTAAACCCAATTCTAATGCCTTGCTACAACCTATTGAAAGGGTTGCAAGAGTGCGATCATATGGCTTCAAATTTCTCTGCTGCATACTTTTCAACTGCAGAAGAATAACAAATGCAAATATTGTAATTAAAGAAAAACGAACTAAGAAGTACATGGCCCAAAGGCAAAATCTGTGCATTTTTTTTTTTTTTTTGAGAAAACAAATGCAGTTAAATTAATATAACTTACAATTTCCATCCCACTGCTGAAACCTCTTTCTGGAACAATTGCTCTGATTAAGCCATCATACACATGGCTATTTATTTGAAACCCCAATTTTTGCATCTACATAAAAATAGGCCCCTTTAGTATTAGATGACATCTGAACCAAGTATATACCTAATAAGAGAAGGGAAAGATACAGAACCACATGATTATAGTAGATGATTGAAATCCATAAAGAAAAGAGTCATCATGATCAAAAGAAAGATAAATGGTATGAGTGTTTCCAGTAACAATAATCTTAACTTCTAAGCATAAATATACAATTCCATAGTTCTCCATATGAGAAAAATAACTATAACATAACCTTTGTATATGATATTACAGGTTGAATATGGAGAATTGTACCATTTTTATATGAGATTATATTGTAGAACATACACAACATAAAAAGAGATGTTACTATACCTGTAGGACTAACTGCTCAGCCAGGCCACCATTTCTTAATTCTGCACAAGCATATATCAAGTTTGTGAACGAACGTCTCAAAAGCTCCATAACAGGAGTACTTATATCAATATTAAAACCATCCGCTGGAACACTCTTAGTTTCTCCAAAACCCAAGCCAAAACTAGTGCATTGATCCTCACTAACAACATGGCCATCCAAATTCTTGCAGTATCTGGAAGGGACAGACTGTTCATTCTCCTCCAAATTAAGTTTCTTCAAGCCTAATTCGCAGTTCAAAGGTATAGGAATGTCCAATCTTGAAGAATACAACTTTCCCTTAATAGATTTATTAACAGAAGCCTTTCCCCTGATGACTAAAGCCACCATATATTGCAATGTCTTGCATGCAGATTTTAAATCTCCCAACTTACTAAAGGACAAAAGAAACTTTTGCAGAGGGATAATGCTCAGACTGTAGTGTTTGATATAGTCCTTCCAAAGTTCACGGGCTACAGACAGGTTTTGTTGCCAAACTGCAAGCTAAAAAGAACAAACAGATTATCATTTCACAAAACTGAACTTAGAATAATTTGGTTCCAGAGTCAATATTTCTAGAGATTTATGATTAAAGTGTACATGGACAGCTAGTCATATCACTATCGTGAAGGAAAACATAACAGAGCCTACGGTTATTCAGAAGCATCACCATTGGGAACAAACAATACGAAGAACATGAGTTTTTTTTGTTTATCTCCCACTCCTAAAATTGATGTGAAAAATAACTTTTTAAGGTTAAATCTAGACATTGCAGAAATTCAAAAGAAGCATCACCCAAAAAAAAATTCATAATAAAAACAATCATCTCAAAAGCATCACATAAGCGTCACCAAAAAAAAAAATCATAATTAAAAAGATGTTTCTCAAATATCTAAATCAAGCATTATTTCCACTCATCCATTGGAAACTCATATACTATGACTGGGGTCTGCCTTAGAAATTGAAACTGATCTTTTGATCCCTTTACAAAACATTGAAGCATTCTAAAACAAACCATTTGAATCCACAAATCAGGAGATTAATTTACCAATCAAAATCATTTTCCAGGTTAGTTTTCTTATGGAGATCATAGCAAAAATGAAGCCCAAACATTTTCTAACTGAAAAAAAAAAAAAAAAAAAACGCACACACATACACAAACTGCTATGTCGAAACAAGAAAAAAAATGACATCTAAACAGCACAATTCAAAATGTTTTCGTACACACACCTTGAGAAGCAGTGCATATGTAACTTCATTCTTCCCCACCTTTTGTCGCTCCATCAATTCCAAACACTGATTGGCATAAACCATACTTTGCATTTTGGTACAAGCTTTCAAAAAAGTGTTGTAGACATGTAGAACCGGATAGATACCATGTCTTTGTTTAAGAAAATTTATCAATTTTAATGCCTGATCAAAGAAAAACAAGAAAACACGAGAATATTTAGTTGATCATAGCAAAGGTTGACAATGATAGCTGGTCAAATATGGTAGCACCGATAGTTCGATAACTATGATATTAGAGTATTCATACAAGATAACTTTACTATTACCAACTGACTCGGCTAGCTAGATAATGCTGTCCAATTTTATAGTATAAATCATACCTCCTCCAAGTATCCTTCATTACATAGAGCTTCCACCATAAGCGCGGAGCAAAGGCTATTCAGACTAATCTCTTTCTCATCCATTATTGTCCAAGCTTCCATGACAAACTGCATCAAAAGTAAACAACTTCCATGAATGTTACAAACCAAATAATATACAATTGAAGACTGTGGAAAACCTGGGGAGCTAAATCCTCAGAATGTTATAACTGAGAAAAATCAAGATGCAGGATGGAACAATTACAAACAGCGAGTTGGATTTCATAAAGTTATATCATGATGCTACCGGTACATAAACATAAACATATACATATATACATATATCTATCCAGAAATATTATATATATTCATAATATGCTGAGTTTTCTGCTGACACTCTTCACATGTACATTAAACAATATCAACACTCCTTAAATGCATTTATTATCATTTTCTCAGCTAAAAACACATGTTTGAGATTCTATCTATACATGTCAAACGCCTAGATTAAATGGTGTGCAAATAAACAAACAAATGACAGAACAAGACATCCAGCCTAGACGACTGAGCACATATGTCAACTAATTCCTCTTTTTCTCAGCTTACCAAAGGATCAGGTGACGTGGCACAGTACTTTAGAATATGCAAGAAATCATCAGCTCCTTTAACGTCATTTCCCTGGCCTAGACTCAAAAGAAGATTGGAGGCTTCGCCTCTTTTACCCAATTTCAGAGCCTTAACAATTTGTATCTGCAAATTCATCGTAGTTGATTCTGCTCCATTCCATAAAACATCTCGACCTGCATTCATAAAATTGCACTCAAATTCAGGAAATAGACTTGCACAGTGATCATCCGCATTTTTGAGCTCATCCGAAAGCAGCTAAGTTCTTCAGTACAAGTATATTTGACTACGGAAAACATAAGCCCAGCAATTTCCACTGTAATACACCCTTACGCACAGGAAAAACATGCATTTGCGTATCTAGTTACAATGGCATAGATGAGCTATGAAAGATTACCAGTTGAAATAGTAAGAGTTCGAGAATAGTCCAGTCTCTCAGCAACAATTCTTCGTCCCTACAATAACAACACTAATAACAAATCAGAACTCAGAAAATAAATACGATACGGAAATAAAATTCATAAAATTCGTATATAGTATACTCTCTCTCAAAAAACACAGATGAATAAAGGCATACATGGTGGAGGTGTGAAAAAGATTCTGCAATGGAGCGCAATGGAATCCTGGCTCTGTAAAACAAGGAGAGAAATGTGAACAAGATGGAGGTAGTGAGGCGAAATTGATATATGTGTTTGTTGGAGTTGAATATACTTACAGAGGTCTGTGCATGGTTTTGGAACTTCCTCAACTTCTTTTTAGGGTTTAAGCATTTCGAGGATAGAGGAATTTTCTCCAGAAAATCTCAAAAGCCCCGCTGTGATTTGATTCAGAGCGCAGTATCAGTTAGGGCTGGGCATGGGACGGTACGGGCCTCAAATGTGGTAATCCCGATCCCGGGCCCGGAAAAAAAAAATTACGGTACGGGATGGTACGGTTATGGCACTTTTTGAGAATTGATCCCGAACATCCCGAACCCGAACGGTACCGGGCCGGGACCAATCCGGGACATCCCGAATGAAAAAAAAAAAAAAATTCCTGCAATTTCTCAGTTTTGCATTTCTACTTTTCCATTAAAGCAAGCTGCAACTCAAAGCTTGTTCATTGCATATAATAAACATAAGAACAATTCCAGTGTCACAGCTTGTTCATTGCATATAATAAACATGACATGAACTTGTATTTACAACCAATCAGACACAGGATTTGCAACTCACAACTTGTGCAAGTACAACAGCAGAAACAAAGGCAATTAGGAATCTGCATTACCGCCTCAACATTGAAGCATCTGAGTTGTTGCTTAACTCACTCTCCAACTCTAAAAATCCAATTGTTAAGCGTAAGTATCAAAATTTCACAAAAAACCCACTGACCCAGGTCATTTTCCCCTCCAAAAACTCGATCTTCACGAACTCAACTGTAATCTCACAAACCCAATCGGCTAATCCTACACATGTAATCTCACAATCCCAATCAAACAAACAAATCAAAATTGCAAAACCATCGGCAATGAAATCGATGTTTGTCTGTCTATAAAGTATAAATTGCAAAACTGTAAGTAGGACCATGGCTTACATTTGCAGTCTTATGTGTTTGTAGCAAGACTCGAAACCACGGCGAAGCTGACGACTGGACCAGGAAGGCAGGAACTTTGGGAAATTGGGAATGGGTCGGTGATGCTTATGAGCTGAATTGATGGAGCCTGGAGGAGTGGAGGTGATTCTGCAAAACCCTCAGTCGGTGAAGGAGCTCACGAGAGGAATGAGGTCAAACCGGCCGACTGAAAAATAAGCTCTCAATTCATTTGGCGAAGATAGGAGGCCTTTTCCGTGTTGCAGTACCCTTATTTAATATGATATACTACACTTACGAAAGCCCTTATTCGCGTTGATAAATCCCCTTTTTATAAGCTATGAATCCTATTTATAGATGACCTCTGCCTCGATTGTATTCATCACAGGCCTTTGGGCTACATAATTTCTGTTGTTTGATATTGATTATTGAAATATGTATGGTTTTGGTTTCGGGTTCCAGATGTGTATGAAGAAATGATCCACTCTAGGGCAATGTTACGGTCTGCCCTGAAATACATGAAACAGACACTGAATCATAGATGATATATATGATCCACTCCTACAGCCAAATTTACATATGTTCCACTTTTATGTTTGATCGAATTAGGATTATTACTATAAAGGTTAGGTCAAAACCCTAACAACGATATTGCTTTTCTTTTACATAAGCATGAATTGAAGTTTTTTTATGAAAATAAGTTTCTCAAAGTGTGTTAGGCATCTCCAAAGGTTTTAATGAATCACCAGCCACCGCATTAAACATTTTTAATTTTTTCCTCTGGTCTAATGATTTTTTTGCAGGAACGATGATTGATTTACACCGGCCATCGTGCAAAGGGAATTCAAATTCAAGGGAAATCATGCTCCTCAGTTTGGAAACAAAGACACTGACCAATGACAAACAAGAACAATTGAAGAAACAACCCATCCCCCCCTCACTAATTTTTGGTTGTAATTCTTTTTCCATAAGCACCAGGGAAAATATGATTTGTTGCTTGTATCTTGTAAAATCTCCCGATTATATTTTTATCCTAAGGTGACTACATTGTATTATTTTTCTTCATTATCCCAAAGGAAGAGCATTTTTATGCCAGCATTATCTATTTCCACTTTAAATAGATGCAGATTCAGTCTACCAAATACTTGGATGCTCTGTTTGGCCACACAAATCGATCCTTTCCTTAAAGAAAGAATAATGAGTTTTACAGAGAAACCATTACACCTGTAAGTTAAAACAATATATTCCTATGGTGTGTGTACTTTACAAATAAAAATTTTAAGACGCATAATTTGTCAAAAATTTGGTAAACAATCCTATATCTGAATTCAGAGTGCAACAGCAGAAACAATTGATCTAGAAAACTTGCTTTTTGAAATTCTGGAACAGAACATGAACAGTAACAGAACTGAGGATAACAAGAAGAGCCTGAAATATGTTCTTATCTCCTGCAGTCCTAGCTCAAGCACCTCCATCTTCTTTCCATATCTACTACTCCTCTCGACCAAGTACCCATCAAGATACTCATCTATGGACACCCACTTGTCTAAGGGGGGCTTTGAATAATTTTCACCAAGCAGGTTTGGCCCCAATTTAAAAATCGTGAAAAATGCAGCTGACCATTCATTGAGGACCCTCTGAAAGTGAAAAAAAAAAAAAAAAAATTGCACTGTTAAACAACAGCTCTCCCTTTTCTCTTTATAGAAGATGAACCATAAAGTTACATACATTGAAGGTACCGAAGTCGGTGGGATTGAACATTTTAAAGCAATCTTTTGATGAGGCTGCTCCATCTCCATATATCTAATCACAATGAAAAAGGATACTTCTTTCTATGAGTCAAAGTGCTGTGAAATTAAAATTTTAAGGAAAAAGAGGCATGCTGTGACAAACCTCAAAGGTGAAAGCCATCGGCATCTTTACAATGTCAAACATAAAATCAGTTGCTGTCCCATGTGCCAGATATCTGCAATTAAACAATATTAAGTATTTGAAAACTCTTACTGCAAGAATTTTGAAGTAGTAAAAATTGAATCCTTTGAACTTTGGCTCTGACAATGGCTATTTATCATCACATTAATAACATAAATATTGCTTGACAAAATAACATTATTAGAGAACAGAACATGGCTACAAGCAAGGCCAGCAGGCCAAACCTAACCACCAAATTTATGAAATGTGCCCCAAGCCACAAGGTTGAAGGCGTTCTGGCTATCACACATCATTGCACCTCCAACCAAGCCCCCATTGGCCATTGTAGTGAGAATGAGATTGAATAAAAGAGTAGCATGCTAATGGTAATAATGACAACAATAAGAACAATGAATAAGTGAACTACTAACCCAACAGAACCTCCACCAGACCCAATCATGCAACGTTTTTGGCAATGCAGATGGTTCAGTTCTTCAAGCAATGACTTCATCTTTTGTGAGGGAACTCCATCAGGGGTTTGTGTTCTTATGGTCGTACGGCATAAATAGAGCCTGGAAAAAAGAAAAAAACTTTGTTAAGAGTGCGTCAGACAGACTATGCAGCCAAAATCCTAAGTTACCCTAAGAAGTGCTTTAATCTGAACAGATTCTCTAAGTAATGCAGATCATATTTCAGTAAAAAAAGAAGTGCTTTATTCTGAAACTTGAAAAAGGTGGATATGATTTTGGAGACAACATGAGGGAATATAATTGGAAGTCAGTTTGACCCACCTCCATCCCAGAGTGTATATTAACCCATATGTGCGGATCAAATGACACTGCAATTTTCCGCATTATTTGAGCTTCAGGCTCACTGAAAGTAGCAGTCCCAGGATTTTCCTCATACGGATCATAGTCCTGTTATTAAACAAAAACATGAAAGAGAAAGAAGAGTGTCAAGCACAGAACCGCCCAAGAAATGAACTGACAATTGTATATATAAGTTAAAGAGTGAAGCAACATGACCACTGGATGAAACTCCAGACTCATCTAATGGTGCGTTGCATATGAAATTCAACTATTGAATTTCTATATGCACTGGCTAAAAAAACTTCCACCTCAACAAGAGATCAATACACCTTAAAGATGAAATAAACAAGCAACATGATGAAATGACATAGCATAGAAAAGAAAATGGGACTTAAACAAATGAGCAGCATTGACTAACCTTCTCTTTTTTGCCCCAATCTACGCTCCAATTACGGTTAAGATCAACTCCTCTCCCTGTCACATAGTACAAACTTAAACATTTAAATAAGTTTATCACACAAGCGTTAGTGTAGGAGGACGAGTAAAAGTAAGTAATAATGGAAAGTGAAATAATTTCCAATTGCCATATTGTCGTTTCTTATATATGTTGACTGACAAATAGAATTTTATTTATAGTAGTGTATGTGTATCTTTTGAAGTCAGTAGAATCAGCGGCATTACCATTTCTCCTCTCGCAGAGGTCTCCTGCTTCAACAAGTCTGCGGCCATTTAGGTTTTCCATGGGCACCACCTGACATAAATTAGAATCAGAACTCAAAAACTACCAAGGTTCCTGAAGCATATCCAGAGAAACCAGCTAAAATTCAAGAGGAATATATTCTGATCCCTAGGATTTTGGGTTCTAGGGATGATTAATAAAGCCAGGAACAGCTTTCCATCTAATAGGAAAAATAAAAATGGGAAACCTTATAAAAGGTAATCAAACTAAAAAAATTTCAAGTGCAATATATGAAATAGATCCATGAACAACATGGAAGCAAAATCATCGCAATGTAAGAGTTGTCTATAAGTTAGAGCTAATGTATACACCAATATTGCCTTTTAACTTCAGGAGAAATGCAAGGTAAGTTTTAGTGAAAGCCACATACTTGAAGAGGGAGAGGATTAGGATAAGAAGAGGCGACTATCTATTGCTTTGCAGTTCTACTATACCCCTCTTATTGTAGCTCCCATCCTATGGTAATATGCTGCTTAAATGTTTGCATTAACTATTTACATCACTTGGTAAAAGCTAATTGCAGCTACATCAATAACTATTGACAAAAATTTAGTAAAGTTGTTACCTTTATCACAAGATTGTCAAGGGTCTGGTCTAAGGAAGCTTGGTCTAGGTTGGGCAGAAACTTTTCTATACACAAGATTGAAAGGATTCGCAAAGCGACTTCAGATGTAATGAGCTCCCTTCCATGCTGCCCGAAACTCTGGAAGACAAGGAATCCATCTGTCAAAAACAGCAGCCATTACCAATCAAAATCTAATTAAAACGAATCATGTCATCCAACACATAGAATTGTATAGAAAGCTTACAAGAAGGATCCGAAACCTTGGCTTGTCATCGGCCTCCTGCCTTCTCCGACTATAAGTAACTACAGAAATCTCAGCCCTTGTTTTGAGCCTTAATTGTATCCAACTATCATCGAATCGAAACGAAAAGTTTAGGACCTTAGGACATGAAATGAAATTCAGAAAAATGATTGACCTACAGTGAGTTTATCTTTGTGTCGAAGGACCAAAGCTTTAATTTCTTCCATCAAACCCCCACTGTAAACCAATAGAAAGCAATACTTTGATTATGTTCGAGGCTAATTCACCTAACAAATTCAAGTAAGCCAAATGATAACTTAGTGAATGGCCAAGATTCGAGCTTCAGTCACTGTAAGACCTAATTTCCTTAACCAATATTGAAATCAAAATCAAGAGCAAAATCAATGATATCTCCAATTCAGCACAGAATTCACACGAGTCAGATTGAAATGGTTAAGAAATGAGAAAAGCTGACCTAGAATGGTAGAGATCGCGGTCAATGGGGGTGAGAGAAGCGTAAGAGAGATTAGTATCGCCATGGACGACGGAGAAGAAACCTTGCAACCAAGCAAAGAAGCACAAACTGATGCACGAGGGAGACCATAGAGGAAGCTGAGGAGCCATAACAGGACCCGGTCCAAGAGCCCAGACGAAGAAGAAGAAGAAGAAGCTTTTCTATTTATTCGCTAATTTATTTTCTTCATTTCTTTCTTCTTAGTTTTCCATTCGAAGCAGTGTGAATGTATGGAAAAAGAAGCGGGGTTGTCATGATTCAACGGTCTTGATTTTGTTTCTCCTTTACCTATTTAAAATTTGTATTTACAATTAAATTTCATTATTTACATTTCCATGGCATCTCCTGCTCCTCCGGCCAGTCGGACACGAAATGGCATCATCGCATCTTATAACTTCTTATTTGTCTATGTCCACACCTATGACCTACCTGATAGCAACTAAGTAATTAAAAAAATTATAGAATATAGACAGTAGGATAGTCATATACTCATACGCGCATCCATTATAATTTATTAATTTAAAAATCTGAAATATCTAAAAGTACAAAAGCACCGTTTATTGAAATTGAAGGGTCGGACGGCTGGACTGACGGAATATCAAACAACTAAAATAGTTCGACGGCCTAACTCAATATATATAAAAATTGAAACTATTTTTCGTTAGTAGAGTTCTTTTTTCTCACACACTTAGTAACGTAAACTCATACTAACATACCATGTCCAATCACTATCTAAGAATTGTTCAGACACCTAGCTAGGATTCAACTAGGGTTTTCAAATTGAAATTTGGGTTATATAATTGACATTATCTCTACTACAATTATGTGGTTGACCCTACTCTAGATAATGATCACAACTAAAGTACTACGTATACATTAGCAAGATAACACATTATATTCAGCTAAAGTTGCATGTAGTACTTTATCATATATCAAACTAAAAGGTTTCCGGTGGTGTACTCATTGATGCTCATTCGAATGACCATATATATGAACACCAATTAATCGATTCGAATGACCATATATATGAACACCAATTAATACTCCATCTCACAAGGTATATTAGTTTGATATATGACCATATATATGATCACCAATTAATACTCATTCGAATCGAATGACCATATGTATACCTTGGCAGCCGCACGATCTTACCTCCAGTGGTGTATTCATTGATGCTCATTCGAATAGATTACTATGTGACTAAAAGGTTTGCTTACTAAATCACTGCAAGTGGCTTAGTGGTTCTTGCCTAATTGGGTGTACTCCCCAACCTAGGTTCGAATCCCGAAGTTGTCAAAGTGGTCAAGTACTGTGCTGCAATGCACAGTTGGAGCATTTCACATGCGCCGAAGGGGTTTATCTTGGGCCTAGGAAGCATTTGAGTTCCCCTTGAGAAAAAAAAAAAAAAAAAAAAAAAATTTGCTTACCACACACTTGGATTAAACATTGATGACTACATTAAAAATATTTAAATACACTCTTCTAACCTCAACCCTAGATATCAGATTCAAGGGTGGGTGATCACAAATTCCTTAATCGATCACCAGATAACTAAGTGAAGCGAATGGAAGCTTTGTGATGGTAGTTAACCTTACACCATATACAATTATACATAGAGTTAATTTAAGATCAAAGGACTAGGATCCACTGAAACCAATTTCTGAAGGTTGGAGTTGCCTTCCAGTAGAGCCATCTGACGCTGATCCAAGGTGGCCCATGCTTCGATTCCGTCACCGGACTTTGTGTCCACCAAAATGATCAGATTCATGAAATGAGGAGCACTACTGGAACCAATGCTGCTCACCCATGCAGGCTTCCCCCACCCAAAATCAGCAGCTTCGTACCACCCAAACTTGCACCAACTGCTAAACCCATAATAATCTAAATCCAACCCATCACTGTTCATGATTCCCTCCAGAGAATCAATCATTAGAGACTTCCCTTGCTTCCCTCGGATTTCTTTGGCAAAATCAGCATTAATCTTCGACAATGCATTCCTCAACTCACTCACCAAGCCTGGCAAGACCAAGTTCTGCTGCTGCTCCTCCTCATCATCATCATCATCATCGACATCTCCAATATAAGATCGTGCGGCTGCCATCCAAAGGAGGTTTCCGGTGGAGTGCTCAAGATCGGAATCAGAATCGGAATCATCCATTGCAGTCCGTAGTTTTGAGTGGAGGTTCACAATATGTGTCAGCAGTGAAGGCCTTTGGACACCATGTTACTATACACATGGCGAAGCTACCACCAAGGAAGAGAAGCTACCACCAAGGAAGAGAAGGATCCTCATTCGCAATCAAAAGCAGTCTCCTTCGCATGGGGGGCATGCTAAAGTTCTGATCTCCTACAACCTGCCCAAGTTTCGCCAGATCCATGGGGGGGGGGGGCAATAAAGTTGGCAAAGGAAGCGTCAGTTCATGACAAAGGCAATTCAGTATTGGCATTCAAGCTTTATGGCCTATTTAGAGGCCTATATGGAAACAGTCAAGTAATATCAGTCAAGCCAATACAAGTGGCTTTGGAGCAACGACATCATAAGAGTAGTGCTGATTCAAGACCTCTTCAGTCAAGACGAAGACCTTTGACTTCGAGGTCTGGGGGGCAATGTTTGGACCCAAAATGAGCATTTTGGCCTGACAAGGCACGTCTTGGAGAAATTGAGTCAATGTCAGTGGCTCAAGCTATATATTGTCGACAAGTTCGAAATATATATTTAGAGGCTAAATAAAGCCTACTATGGAAGCATGGACGCATGGAAGCATGAAAAGTCAACTTTAGCACATTTTCCTACTTCGGCTAGGAGAAACCGAGCTAAACAAGGAAGGAGGGGCGCCAGACTAACCAAACGAAACCCAAATGAGCTAAAACTTTCTAGATTAAATCTAGAAAGCCCAAGGATCATTTCTTATGAAGAGTGCCAGAGCTATTTTTGAGTGGAAGGCCTTCAAACAATCAGTCCAATTTTCTGCAGAAGCAAAACTAGAAAACTGGACCTGTAAGAGGTCCAGCAGCGTTTCCGACCCAACCACTATAGAACTTATACTCTCAAATTTTACCAGGATGATCTACACTCATACTGAAACATTTGTTATGAAGAAGTCACGGTCAAAATCTGAATTCTTGATGGAGATATAATTGAAGGAATAAAGGAGCCGAAAGTGCTTCCTTATCTCCAGAATTCATCATTCTTTATCTCCAATTATGCTTCCTTATCTCCTTATCTCCGAAATTCATCATTCTTTATCTCCAATTATGCTTCCTTATCTCCAAAACTCATCATTCCTTATCTCTACTAGCATTTGTTTAAGAATAAACACTTTGGCATGGTAGCCTATAAATAGAGGTTACAATGAAACACTTCAACACACAATTCACAACAACAATCTCTAAGATTATCCAAGCCTCTCTAGAGCAACTCTCTTCTTCTCTTACCGGTAGTCACACTCTAGTCCTAGTCTCCTCAAAAGCCGACTGTTAGTGCCACCAAACTTTCCAACCAAGCTAAAGTCACGCTTTAGCAAGTTCTCCTCACTTCCTAGTAGTTCTCGCTCTGCTCGATCTACAACATCGAGTATCGATTGTGATTTTGAAGAAGCTCAGCAAAAGTCCTCGCCACGAGGCACAAAGAATCCCACAACGAGGTTGGTTCTCTCCTCGTCCACAATCGCTTGAAAGAAGTCAGGTCAAGGGACACCCACGACGACCGCACCCGAACTGTGTTGGCACGCCCGCGCAAGAAAAGAGACTGTTGACCAGCTCAAGGAAAACTGGAGCCAAACAGCTTGGATCGCCAGGATGATGGAGTGGCGGGGCAGCTTGTGGCGATGTTGGTCAGGTGATGTGGGTCGGCCAGAACTTGGCCGGATGGTGATGCACGACGGGACGTTGGTGGGAGAAGGTGGATTGGACCGTACCAGACTGATGGGCCTGGTGCCAATTCCTTGGTGGACTATCCTATTGGGCCACGAACTGTTGGGCTGGGGTTCTGCCCTAGTCATTATTTTGGGCTAGGGTTTAGGCCCTTGGCCCAACCCTATGTTTTTAATTTTTTCTAATTACAATAATGTTTCTTGTATTAGGAACCTAGATCTCTAGTGCCTCAGGCGTAGTACTAATGGAGGATTCCTGCTACCTCTACGTATTTGATTGTCTAATGAGTATGTTTATTTCTACGTACCATTGTGAGTACTATCATTATCTTCTTGTCTGCCTATGTCCTTAAATGGCAGCGGAATGGTATGTAAGGGCCTATTCTGGCTTATGATGAATGATATTATTGCCCCTCGGGCCGATTAAAAAAAAAAAAAAACTTGAAGTAATGAAAAGTAATACTTCTTTAGATGTTATGGTGGAATTCAATCTCATAAATCACCAAATCATGTAGTTTAAATGCGATACATCAAAATGTGGTACACTTAAAATATTTTGAGATATGATTTACTAATCTCAATACTAAAATATTTTATAAAATTGACTTAAACAAGTTCTTAACGTTTAATCTAATAGGGGTAAAGTAATTTTCACTAACACATTGTGGTAGAGGTTTCAAATTCGACTTCCTCTTTCCTATTATTTAGAAGAAAATCATTGAATTTTGTTAGGGGAATTCAAAAAAGTAAATTTTTATTTTTTATGAGAAAGTAATCTTTTCTTCAGAAAGTAATTAATGTTCAAGTAAATCCAGAATATGTGTCTGGTCCAAACTCGAGGTTACTTTCTCTAGTTGAAATAGGGTTTATATTAGAGATATTCTCGGAGAATCTTAGGAGATATCCAATCAATGTACGATTATGTTTCCATGTACAACTCTATCTCTATGCTTGTAATCCTCTATATAAAGAGACCCCTATTATCAATGAAAGCACGTCTCAATTCTCTCCCAATTCAGTTTTCCTTAAACACGTTATCAGCATGAAGCCCTAACCCTGAAACAAATAGCCTAACCCTGAAACCTAATAGCCAAACCCTAAATATTCCTGCCCGGTTTGCCACCTTCCAGACAAGCCTTTTTAGAGTCAAATTTTGTCATCATTGGCACCTTGACTCCAGGATCAAGGAACTGAAAGAAGGACGTCTCGGTCAATGCCATCAGAGGAAGAAGAAGGTCCTAGTCAAAGGCTGAAGAAAAAGTGGGAGAGCCGGCCACGTGCATGGCCAGAAGAAAAGAAAGAGAAAAGAGGAGGAGAAAAGAAAGGGCGTGGGCCCTAGAAGAAGAAGAAGAAGAAAAGAAAGGAGGGCACGGTGCCCAGCAGAAGAAGAAGAAGCAAAAGAAAAGAGAAGGCCCCACAGCCTACTTGCCATCAGAAAGACCAGAAGGAAAAAGAAGAAAGAAGAAAAAGAAGCCCTAAGCTCAGAAGAACTGGACCCGGCCCAGAAAAAGAGAAGCAGACCTCGGCCCAGATGCTGAAGTGTAGCCCTTGGCCCAGAAGACCAATGTCAACTCGGCCCACTAGAAGTGGCAAACGGGCCGGCCCAGCCCGGCCTGTCCCATTTTAAGCGGGCCTAGTCGTGCTTCGTGCCGTGCTTGGGCCGACCCATTTATTATCGTGCCGGGCTCGTGCCGGCCCATTTACTTAAACATTAAGCCCGGCCCGGCCCATGACCCGAGCCCATATAGTGCCGGGCCGTGCTCATGCCGGGTCAACAACGGGCCGTGCTCGTGCCTACCCACTATAAAGCACAATTTTAAAATCTTAATTTGAACAAATAAAAATTAATTTTATTTAACTATTTAGAAAATTAAAATAAATTAAGTTCTACAACGTTTTTCTTAATCTTAGCTTTTTAAGATTAGATTTCTAATAATTTTTTATATTCCACCATAAGAAAGAAAGAAAAAAAAAACTCAAAATATATTGTTTTAGTATATTATTGTGAGATTAATCTTTATTAATATAATGAATATTTAGTATCTATTATTCTTAATTTCCTTCATTCTATAGTTGTATTATTATGAGATTAGTCTTTATTAATAAACATATATTTAATATTTAGAAAAAATACTTATGTCAAAACAAGGATATAATGTTTTGTTTCATTATTTTGACAATATAAAAGAAAGCATTGGTGGAATTGTCATGAGATTTTAAATAAAAATGTCTCATATTCAAATCTCATCATTGTAGTTTTTTAATATTTTTAAAAACAAAATGAAATTTTGTGTTTGTAACGGACCGGCCCACAATATGTCGTGCTAGGGCCGTGCTGGGCCCATTACGGGTGACTTGATACACATTTACGCAAGCGTACGTATCATTGTCAAGATAGGGAAATATTATGCCCAAAGTTTATCGTACCACGGGGATTAGTGGCTAACCCACAATCCTTGGATAGTCAGAACTAAAGTCACTAAGCAAACAAAAGAAAAAGAAAAAGAAAATAAATAAAAATGCTAATCTAAGGCACCAAGCCTTAACAATGCTCGGCTTTGGTTTTCACCAAAACCTAATCAAAACTAAGAACCTAGTGATGGATATGCACAAATGAGTGGAAAAGTTTAATGTTTGGGGGTTGTTTCTAACTGAACAAAAAAGTAATAAAATGCAAAGCAACTAATAAAAATGCAAAGAAATTAATAAAAGTGTAAACAATATAAATGGGAATGTCGGGTGCTAGGGAGGTTCCTTCACCCAAATTCTATGTGTCGGAAGCTAATATAATGTAGATGCAAATCTCCTACTTTGGCGTTAGTCGTATCCAAGGCGGTTCAAGGCTCAAGGACCGAAATTCCCTTTCATGGTATTCCTACTCTGGTTCAAGGGCCGTAGGAACTCACTTGGCATGAATTAGAGCCGGTTCAAGGGTCACTAATTCACATCAAGAGGCGTAGAGATCGAGGAATTAGACTACTAAGCGACCCGCCCGCGCAATCACGCAACGGGTGTAAATCACCATGCTTATAACCCCTCGAATACGAAATTGAAGGTTTCTAGCTTAGGAATTAGAGGGGGTCAAGCCTCTAACTCCGTCCTAGGCATGCTCAAAATACACACTCTAGAGTTGACTAGGCTCCTAGACATGCATTTTAACCCAACAAAAATAGATATAAGCATCCATCATATGAAAATTGCATCATTACATTAAATTAAACATCTTTTACACAAAATTTGGGTGAGGGACACAACCCTAACCCCCAACAAAGAAATTACTCACAACTCATAATCATAGACATCAAAATTACAAAATTCAAATAGAAAAGAGAATAGAAGTGTATGAGAAAACAAGAATAGTCACAAATAGCTAAAAAGCTAGCATGACTAATCTTGAATTATAACTCCTACAATTACCCAAGTCTTGAATCTTGTAGCTCTTGATGAATCCTTGAAGCTTGTATGAGAAATTCTATGAATACCCAAAAGAAAACTAAAACTATTATGAAAAATGGAGGAGGAGAATGCGAAAGAGGGCAGCCCAAAGGGGCTGCCTCTGTTTTGTGACCTAAGGGAATGGATGGGTCTGTGGCTGAGATTCATTTAGAAGAGAGTATGGGACACGTGGCTGGGAGAGACAGGATGGAGGAAAAGATCATTTCAAGGTCTGGGTTGCGCAGAAAAATAAGAGAAAAGTAGGGAAAATGGGTCTGCCACGCTTTTAGCCTTTAATTGGCTCAAGTTAATTGAACAACTATTGTTTAATTAACAAACGTGACTATAGCTGTGGGCTGTGGCTGACATGATTAATTAATCATGGTTTGATTAATTAATTAAACTAATGATTAATTAATCCAACTTTTTTCTTTTCTTCATTTCTCTACTATTTACTCCGATTTTGCATTATTTTCTTCCGATATCTTTGACTCCGCTTATTTCCTACAAAATAAATAAAAATATATTAATTACATAATAATTGACTTGAGGATTAACTTATTTCTAGTATTTTAGATACAATTACATGCATAAAAATGCGTGTAATCAACGGGCTTGGACCGGGCCGGGCCAATGGGCCAATATTCTTAGGCCCAGCCCGACCCGTTATTCTAACGTGCTCGGGTCGTGCCGGGCCTTTAAAGGGTTTGGGTCGTGCCGGGCCCTTGCCATGCTCGTGTTTAGTGGCCTGTTTGCCACCTCTACGGCCCACTGACCCACAGCCGCTGCCACGTCAGCAAGATCACCGCGTCATCTCCCACGTCAGCAACACAACCACATCATCCTGACACGTCAGCACCAGTGCCACGTCAGCGCCGGTCAACTGTCAACCCGGTCAGCGGTCAATGTCGGTCAACCACCGCCGGCCATTTTTCCAGCAACTTTCCGGCAGTTTTCAGGCGACTTTTTCCTGCCAACTTTTCCGGCAACCTATTTCGAGGTATTTTTTTTCTAAAAGTTCCCGTTTTTTAGAGTTTTTACATTTAATTTCTCTTCTTTTCGGGGACTTGCAACCTCCCTTCTTCTACCCCCCCTTTCTTTATCATAGGGGAGACCAAATTAAGCTGAACTGTGGGGGTTCGTGCTCACTCCAAGCTTGGAGCTTGTAGAGTCCTCCAAACTTAGAGTTTGTTGAGATAAAACGATTGACCGCAAACATCATTGTTTCGATCTAATCCAACCCCTCTTGGAATCGAATTTCTTGGAAGCGACTACACTCAAAAATTTTATTTGTTTTCGTGGTAGCCTTTTTCACTCCGAAACTAACCCTAATTTCTTGTTCTCTTTCAGGATGAGTAACCACAACAAATTGGACTTTGCTCCATTGGGAACAACTGGCTCTGAATATCACAGGTGGATTCATGATGTCTGCCAGCATCTCAAGGCCGATGGAATCCTGGATACGATTCTCGAGCCTAGCCAGGACGTGCTAACTGTTGAGCAAGCTCAAGCTTTTGAAGCAAATAGAGCAGCCTTAGAGGCAAATAAGGCGAAAGCCGTCATCCTAATGACTCATCATATAGATGATTCGCTCCAGTACGAGTGTATGAATTAAGAAGACCCCAGAAGGCTGTGGGTCTCACTCGAAGATAGATTTGGCAACGTCCGTGACTCCCTGCTTCCTGACCTAGAAGTGAGATGGCACAACCTCCGCTTATGTGATTTCAAGTCAGTTCATGACTACAACTCGAAAGCACTTCGCATTAAATCCTTAATGGAATTCTGTGGTAAAGAGATCATAAATGCGATGTTGATTGAGAAGACTCACTCTACCTTCCCCGTCTCTGCATTGATGGTTGCTAAGAACTATCGAATCGATGTTACTGCAGGACGGATCACAAGGTTTCATGAGCTCATTGGAGCTATGAATGTCACTGAAAAACATGACAACATCCTTGTGAAGAACTATAATTCGAGATCCGTGGAAATAGAGCATATTCTGGAATCCAATTATAGTCGCGTCCCTAAGAGAATGCGCCAAGAGCAAAACCCTAACCTTAGGGATACTTCTGGACTTTCTGGTCCATATAATCGCTCTACTTGAGAAGGTAATCGCCAAAATAGGCGAACACGGAACTGAAGAGGTAAACGTGGAAAGAAAGAAGGAGGCAACGCCTTTTGCCATGTTGGTGGCGCCACCAACACTAAGAGCCATCTAAATGACGCTTTCAAAACGCCTCAATCAATGGAGTTTGAGCAAAGAGATGTATGTTCTCGATGTGGAGTGTCTGATCATTGGGCACACATTTGTAGAGCTCGTGAAGAAATCGTCACCGCCTACAAAGCATATTGTGAAGCAAGAGAAGCTCACTATATGGAACAAGAAGATCAAGAAGATGATCTAGAGTGAAGGGTCGAAGACTACAAATCTGGCTGGGATCAATAGATCGCCAATTCTGTTTAAGTCTTTACTTTTCCAAGAGATATAATAGGCAATTGCCATATATTTTTGTAGTAAATGACAATGGTTTAGTTTTTCTTCAAAGTAGGCTCACTCAAAGTAAGTGTGATGTCTAGGAAAGTTCTGAGATTAGTGGTACTTAAGCAAGCCTTGCTCCACCGACATCTCTCTACTCACCTGGTCACATTTATTTTGGAATTACCGACAGAACTTAGACGACTACCATTGTTTTGCATTAGCTATCATTTTGGATTAGATTTTGTTTAGTCAAAGAGACAATGATGTAACTCCGTTAGCTTATGAATAAAATTTCGAGTTCTTTATGACTCCATTTTGATTCTGAGCATATGACTTTTGTGACTATGATGGCTGGGCCATCAGTATTAATTCAAGGACATGGAATAGCCCAAGTTCCACTTGTCAAATGATACCTTAATTACTGTCACAAAAACTCTCTACTCTCCTAGGGCCAATCGCACCTATAAATAGCCAACGGATTCCATGCGAAAACGCATGTAGAAAACGGAAATGAGTTCCTTTTCAATACCTCTAATGATTGTTAACAAAGGCGCATCTTAGAAAAGTTTATGTGTCTCTCTATTGGATTCTATGTCACTATTCGAGCTATTAATCCAATAAAGTTATGAGAGAAGATTTTTTGGATTTAGACACATATTGAGTTTGTGACGATAGGATAGATCATCTTAGTCTTGATATGATGATCCGTCTACTAAAGACTTCACATGGACATCATTTTTTTCGAGCGAAACGAAGCATGAATCAAAAGTTGATTTCTAGACTAAGTGTGACCGACGCAGCTAGGGGTGGGTTCGGTTTTATTCGGTTCGGTTTTGGGCCAGAACTGAAAACCGAACCGATATTAAATTCGGTTCGGTTTTCCATTTTTGAAAATTTAACACCGAAAACTAAACCGAACTGTTCGGTTCGGCTCGGGTTGGGTCAAGTTCGGTTTTTTTTTTTAATAAAAAATTTTAGTTGAACAAAGAAATTTCATTCTTATTTTTTTATTTTTTTAATCATTTATATATATCCATTTGAGCCACGAATCAATCCCATCTATAATCCGGAAATTAAGAATAAAGGCCATTGGAGCCTTATTTATTATAAAAAGTAAAAAAAAAAGCAACCCATTAACCATATACAGAACTGAAAGAAAAAAAAAATTAAATAAACAGAGCAAATCACTCTTCCACCATGTAAACACAAATTTCACTACTTGAGCTTGCAGATTCTCTCCCAAGTCAACATCTCCATACCAAGAGCAGCTTGCAGCACTAGATTGAACTGAGCCACAAAAAATATTAGACAGAAGGTAACAATGCAGCATAAAAAAAATTAGACAATGCATACAGGTATAAGACCCACGCAATAGAGGAACAAATATATTAGCAAAGATCTTCTGAGTCAGAGAAAGGCAATGATATTCAAGTGCCTTGTTCATGGTCAGTAACTAATATTCATGGACACATTAGTTATCAAGAACAGTAAGCATTGTTCTTCTTGTTGGCAAAATACTTGAATCATTCAAGACACCAATGAACCTAAGGGGCAAGCTTAATTACAGAATCAAGTAAGAGCGTACTTCTTGGTGATTGAGCACCTAGTAATTAATTACACGTCCCTACAAAACCTACTTTTGAATATTTATCTACTAGTATGAGGTCTCGATCAATAAGATCAGTTGGACAGAAAATAAGTAGGAACTTGCCTGCAATTGTCAAGGAAGCTTCAGCCAGATTAAGACCATGAAGCACATCTCCTTCAAGGGTGCGAAGCATGGCAAAAGCTGAAATCGTGAAGTCTATATTCTTTTTCCTCTCAAAACGGTTGATAGAGAGAAAATTTAACCTACCAGGAAAAAAAAATAACAAGTCTAAGCCTCCAAATCAAATTCAAAGAAGAAAGACATACAATTAATGTCTTTGCACTAACAAATGTATAAGCATGTTCTTTGCCGAAAACAATTAGAATTAGAAAACAAAGATGCAGTATTCAAAGGTTTATTTGCTGAACTAGAAAGAGAACATAAAGGAAACAAAGTAGAACTTACTGTCATTAGCTTTGAACCATTGATAAGTTCCCCAGCTTGAGTTGATTATGTAACTGTACTGCCAGATGGTAAGAGCAAAAGTTAGCATTCCATACCCAGAAATTTCATGCTCTGCTAAAGCAGCTTCCACCAACATAAAAGAATTTGACAATTTTGATACTGCACAAAGCAATGACAACACTCATCAGTGATAAAACACAGACCAAGCAAATGCCATTTCCATCTATTATGTACCAAATTTGCAATTTAAACAAGATTGCTACCAGAACCAAGCAAATGAAAAGAAAGTTAAGTGCCATTATGCGATCAATAAAGCAATTATGTTTCCAATTTGCACACAACACTCATCTATCATTCTATCCCATTCCAACAACATTGCCAAAATAAAAAAGAACTAAAGAAAACGTCAAAATAAAAAGCTAAAGAAAAAGCTAAGCGTACACAAGTGAAGACTTACAGTTTTCCAACCATCTTGGTCTAGAAAAAGCTAAGCAACAAGCACTTTTGAAGACATCATCAGTTTCAACAACAATCTGGATCTGATTTCCATTTCCTTGGATGTTTCAAGCTTTGGATCAAACCAAACCAAAAACAAAAGGCAAAACAATATATCATATATCAGTATCATAACTCATACCTCACACAGAGGCTTGTTTGTCATAACTATCAACTCAATATCAGAAAAGAAAATGAACAACTTACAGGTCTTTCGGCATTGAGATACCAAGGTGCAGAAGATGTATCACTGACGAATATAAAGATCGGTACTGAAAAAGCAGAGAACTATTAATCAAAAGCGAAAGAACAGAAATATTCATCATATCTGGGTTTATCAAAAAGACGAAACTACGATGAAACAAAGATATAAACCCAGCATCAAGAGCAGCGAGATTTGAAATTGAAAAAACTTGCAATCATACCAGCACCTCAACATCGCCATCGGTAATCTCCTGGATAATCTATGATGAAAATCCTACAGATCCTTGCCTTCGACCCAGCACCCAACCGAGAGAATCTCCTTCACTATCTCGCTCAGATCCCTGGCCATCGATCTGGTCTTCATGACCCAACCGAGACCTTAACCTCGTGAGCTTGATCGATCTAGTCCTTGGGGATCTCGAATTCTCTATGGCGATGAGAAAACTGAAAGGATTGACGAAGAGAAGAATGAGAGGGCGAGAGAAGAGAGAGAGCGGCTGAAGAGAAGTTCTCAAGATAGAGACTAAAGATTGACCAAGGGATTTAGCATCAATATATATGGCGGCCATTAGGGTTTCTGAAGTTAAATCCAAACCGACGTCGTTTTGTAGTAAATGAACAGTGTTTTGGTTTTGCAATTTGGTTCGGTTTTGGCCGGGCCAAAACTGAAAACCGAACCGACCAGATTCGGTGCGGTTTTTTTCGGCTGCGATTCAGGTATCGGTGCGGTTTTTTTCGGTTTTCGGTTTCGCGAGCCTACCCCTAGACGCAGCTACCTAGGGCACTGCCTCCGTCCACTACCAGCCTAGGGTTGGCGCAGTCCCTATCCATGATGCCATGGATGGCGTCCATCATGGTGATGGCATCCTAGGTGATGCTACAATCACCAACTTGCTTCAAATAGCGTTTCAGACGCTCAGGCCCAACCAAAATTCTCATTGGTTGCTTCTAAAGCCTCTCGTTCGTTTTACAAAGCCCGTTTCTTAGGGAAATTAGGACTGAGACCGTCCTATGCAAATGATATGAAAATACTCATTATGTTCTTAAATAGAATCCGTAGGGATTCTGTGGACTAGTTCAACCAACTTGCGGACGTTTAAATATCTCATGATATTGGTTGATACGCAAACAAGCTGGTCACGTGTTTTGCCATTGTCCACTTGTAATGCTACTTATGCTACACTCCTGGCAAATATCATATGACAACGAGCTCACTCCCCGGATCATCCTATTCCGTCAATTGGACTTGATGATGCTAGCGAGTTTACATCG
Source organism: Rosa rugosa (assembly GCF_958449725.1). Classification (NCBI taxonomy): domain Eukaryota; kingdom Viridiplantae; phylum Streptophyta; class Magnoliopsida; order Rosales; family Rosaceae; genus Rosa; species Rosa rugosa. The sequence continues at coordinate 18,608,209 of NC_084821.1, read as the reverse complement.
AAGACTTTCGATGGTTATTACATTGGGACTGATGTTGGACATCACATTCCCATGAACATACCCAAATGGTCTCCCGGAAATGACTACGATGGTAGTCTGGACATTGGTAATGCCCACGAATTTCCTTATATCCGCTTGGGGTGATGCAATATCGCATGCAACTATGCTAATTCGTCTACGACCCACCGCCACTCAATCTACCTCTGCGTTACAGCTAGTGACTAGGTACAAGTATCATACTTACGCATCTTTGAGTGTGCCATTTATGTGCCAATTGCACCGCCACAGCGCTCTATGATGGGTTCGTACAAACGAATAGGCAACTACGTTGGATTTGAGACTCTAACAATCGTCCGCCACTTAATGCCCTTGCAAGGCGATCTCATTACCGCTAGATTTGCAGTTTGTTACTTTGATGAGACAGTCTTCCCATCGTTAGGGGGAGATAAGAACATAGATGTTCAGCAGGAACGACAGGAATTGTCGTGGCCTGTCCCCACTATGTCCCATATCGATCCCTGTTAAAGTAATGATATCACACCAATATGCTGCAAACATGCCTGCAAGGATGGACGTCCCTACGAGAGGACGTAGCGCCACCCTACACAGAGGTAGGCATGGCGCCAACGCCAAAGAGAGTGGCACTCTGGCGTTACAGGCCATGGCCCTAGCTAGGATGCGTGGGAGGCCCGTGCGTTCGAAGTATACTTTGGCACATTTCAATCCTTTGATCATCAAGACTCAAAATCCGTCTCATGAGAATCTTCGGGGTTATGGTTATCGTTGGGGGACGCCTCAACGTCAGAACCTATTCTTGAGAATATAAGAGCTCTATGAAACTTACACTAGTGTACATGAGACGTGGGATAGAAACTTCATCATAATTGATGATGTAGTTGCGCATGAGTTTGTTGAGTCAGATGATATCGAACCACGCTCCGTTGATGAATGAATGCCAACGTAGAGAGATTTGGTCTAAATGGAAAGATGCGATCCGGGTTAAGTTGGATTCTCTAACGAAGAGGAAGGTTTTTTAGCCAGTGATGCCAACACCTCATAACATAAAACCTATTGACTAATGGGTCTTCGTTAGAAAGCGTGATGAGAAAAAGAGATGGCAATCTCGCCTTATGGCGCAAGGCTTCTCACAAAACATCCTGGAATCGACTACGATGAGACATATTCTCTCGTAATGGATGTCAGTGCACTCCACTACCTTGTCAGTTTGGTAGTTTCCGAATAACTGAACATGCAACTTACAAATGTGGTCACTACGTATCTCTATGGGGATCTAGATATGGAATATAGATGAAGGTTCATGGTGAACTTCATTTACCCAAGTCAAGTGGCTCTAGACCACGGAGCGAGTTTACAATAAGCTTGGAACGCTCACTAAAATGACTACTTGATTGGGAAGGGATATGCCAACGCGTTTCCATAACAAGTTTCGGATTCTATCGCGGTTCATGTTGGACATGATCTTCATTAGAAACCCTTAAAAAGTTAAGGGAAACCGCTGAACACTTGAAATCCGAGTTTGAGATGAAGGATTTTGGAAGAACACGATTATGTCTCGGTTTGAAACTTGAGCATCGTGTCGATAGATACTTAGGCATTTTGAAAGGTCAAGCCTTCAAGCACCCTCATGATCGTCCGTAGTCTTGATCCTGATAAGGATCCTCTTCGTCGAAAGGATGATGACGAAGATGTGCTAGAGGCAGAAGTGCCTTACTTAGTACAATAGGCGCATTATTATACTTAGCTAAATGCACAAGACCGAACATCACATTTGCAGTAAGCTTGTTAGCTAAGATATAGCTCTGCGCCAATGCGGCGCCATTAGGATTGGTGTAAAAGATATCTTCAGTACTTGAGATGTACGATTGATATGGGCTTGTTCTATCCCTATAGAGAGATGATGGATTCAGACCCATCACACACCAGGAACGCCGCCATCACTAGCCTGCGTCCTCTATCCCCATCCCAAAACGACATGTGTTTTGGAAGGTTTTGCTGATGTTGGGTATCTCTCTGACCCATACAAAGGTCATTCCCAAACTGGTTAAGTGTTCACCATGGGTAAAGACCGTGATATCTTGGAGGTCTACAGAACAGACCCTAGTCGCTATATCTTAAAACAATGTAGAGATTATTGCTCTTCATGAAGTAATTCATGAATGTATATGGATTGGATCCATAGTTACGCATGTTCGAACAATTGTGGTTTGAAGTCTACCACAGATGAGCCTACGAGCATATAGGATAATGCTGCTTGTTTTGAAGCGAGGCTATATCAAAAGCGACCACACCAAGTATAATCAGCAACAACAAACTCTCCTCAAGATCAAAGTGAACTAGGTTCGATCTGAGGACAATATGACAGACTTGCTCACTAAGTCATTGCCTAAATTCCACTTTCGAGAAACATGTTGGTAGAATCGTTTGCGGAAGTTATCCGAACTCCAATGACCGTAGTTGTCAGGGGGAGATGCAGACATCAGGGGGAGGTGTCTACATGTATGGTCTCGAAACGTGAAGGGTGTGTTGTGCTCTTTTTCCCCTTCGACTGAGGTTATTTTTGTCCCACCGGATTTTTGTTACTCGGCAAGAGTTTTAATGAGGCAACGAGAGAATCACCACGTTTGGGCGACACAAGGGGGAGTGTTCAAGTAAATCCAGAATATGTGTCTGGTCCAAACTCGAGGTTACTTGCTCTAGTTGAAATAGGGTTTATATTAGAGATATTCTCGAAGAATCTTATGAGATATCCAATCAATGTACGATTATAGGGGTCATCATGGGCCGGGCTAGGGCCGGCCCTACCCTAAATTTTAGGGCTTAGGGTAGGGCCGGGCCGGGCCTAGTCAAAGTCAACAAAATTTAGGGCCGGGTAGGGTAGGGCCGAGGCTTAAATATACTAACCCTTACCCGCCCGAAAAGCCCGAGTCACTAGGGCCAAAAGGTCCGGGTCGGGCCGGCCTTCCAAATAGGGCCGAAATGGGCCTAAAAGGGCTTTAATTTGTTTAACAAAAAAAAATACATTATTTTTTTTTTCCTTAAAATATGGCTCCATGGTCATATATGCAATATAAGACTCATTGTTTTTTGTTGATCATATTTAATATATATATATATATATATATATATATTGAAATTAATTTATAAGTTATAACATTTATAAATATTAGTTAATGTCGTTATATTTAATTAACTATCTCTCTAAAACTCTAAATTAATTTTTATTTAACAAAGGAAACAATAATTAAAGAAAATAAAGCTGAGGAAATCAATTACCAAAAAAGAGATAAGTTGTATGCTATAGAAAAAAAAAAAAATTTATTTTTAAAATAGAAAAAATAGAAAATTATTAGGGCTTAAACAGGTAGAGCCTAGAGGGTCGGGCCGGGCTTGGCCCTAACGGGCTCAAACGGGTAGGGCCGAAGGGTCGGGCCGGGTTTCAATTGCATGACCCTTACCCTACCCTATTTGAGAAAGGGTCGGGCCGGCCGGCCCGCCCTAATGCAAGGGCCGGGTAGGGCTTCGGCCCTATGGGCCGAGTGGTCTTTGGGCGGGCTTAGGGCCGAAGGGCCAAATGATGACCCCTATACGATTATGTTTCCATGTACAACTCTATCTCTATGCTTGTAATCCTTTACATAAAGAGACCCCTATTATCAATGAAAACACGACTCAATTCTCTCTCAATTCAGTTTTCCTTAAACAATTAACAATTTTTGAGTTTTATTATTTCATGGTGAAACGCAAAAACATGGTAAAGTATGAGTGGCCGAAACTCAACAGATTAGCCCAATAACAGTAATGATAAGACAGACAATATCCAAGCCCAATATCTTTTTGCTTGGTCAAAATCAAAGCCCAATTTCCTTTAATTCCACATAAACGTTTTAGCTGACAGATCCTCAAATATTAATACGGTTACCATATAGTCCTCAAATATCATACCTCTTCTTAATGAATTGACCGAGTGAAGGTGACTGGTATAGAGCACAAAATACAAACCCAGTTCTTGTTTGGCATCACACACACTTGTGTATTCTCATAAGTCTTAACACCCAAGAAAGACTGTCAGGAAGGATCAGGTAATCAACCCAATTCGGTTTTCTTGAATTTCTATTCATTGTTCTTATCCACATTTCGGTTCTGCTTGGGATGAACTTGACTCACTCTGTTTTGCCATTTAATATAAATCGGGTCTTGCCATTGTTAATGGGGTAGCATTATCTGCTATGTTTTTACACCTTCATATCAATCTTATCTGCATCTTGTGGGTGGCTGGAAACATTTTGTTGACTATCGAAATTGAAGCCCACCAGGTGTTCGATATAATGCCTCTTACAACTGACTTATGTGGAAACAAATGCGCGTGTGATGCTGAACCATTCTTTGAACTGGTAAGGGGAAAAGTTGGACTTCTTTCACTCATCTTTGTGGAGTTGTATGATTGAGTTTGACATTAACTATGCCTAGTGTGTTATAAAGTAATTTTCGTCAGGAACAACTTAGCCCCAAATGTAGGTAGTGCAATCTTACGACCTCTAATTCACGGGATTCTGAGAATTGCGTGCAAGTATGTTAATTGATGTAGGTCAAAATTATAACCATCAAATCTGGATAAATGTTAACTGTCAGCTAGCTAAATTGGTTGAATGGTGCATGTTCGAGCTTGGTCGTTGTTTTCTGTAGTATTGGTTTTGTCACTGGGGAATTGAATTTCCTAGTGACTTTATGATGGTTGTAGTTTGGTCAACATGAAATTTCCTTGTCCTAGTGACATGTGCTTCTGCATCGGTTTGATTTCTTAGCATGTGTATGTTGACAAACTATATATGGATTGTTATACGGAGGAATGTAGAAAATCCTGTTTACCCTAAAAAGGGAATTTAGGTAATAATGGTTGTAAATGTTGAAAAGAAATCCTTCAATCTCCCAGCTTCAAGATTTTCTGTAGCCTTTTTGGGCATATTGTACTTATGGACCATATATGAATCAACAGTTTTGAGTTTATACTTTAAATGCTTGGTAAAGTTTTTTCATAAACACGCGTATAGGTGTATATTCTTGTACTAGTACATAAAATTATTATAGACATAATTCATTTCACCTTTACATGCATGTTGTTTAGCATCCATGTTAAAATCCCTTATAAGGCTGCATGGAACTGATTTGGAGTATGCTGTGTAATCTTTTTAGAATGTTGGTTAATCAGTTAATATGACTAGATATATTTCTTTGTTCTTTACCTCTTACTTAATTTTGAAAGTGAAGACAATTCTTTGAAGTTATATGTTGTTGAACATTATGGCATTATGCTCGGTAGCAAGCAGTACATTGTTTACTTATTGATTAATTTCAGTAATTAGCTCTCATAGGTTGGTTCACAATTTGACAAACCGACTCTTTATCTTACTCGTCCAAGCGTTGGTGTAATTTGATAGTCATATATCTTAATGTTACAGATGTGAGCAAGCATTCCTGGAAGAGTAGATTATTAGAAGACATTGAAAGTTGGGCTCTACAATAATTTTGTCAAAACCTATATTTGTTAAGTCGAGGACAGCACTATTTTTATTTTGTTTGGGATACTAATTGACAGACGAATTGTAGAGACCTCTGTAACTATGCTCATTCGGAATTTAGTCCTCGGCAGACTACCTTCTCTGAGAGGATTTTCATCAGCAGCAGCTACTTTTCTTAAAACTGGAGATATATTAAAACAAGCTAGAATTTTCACAAGTGAAGATGTCTTAGAGTATTCTAAAGTGAGTCATGACTCTAATCCTCTGCATTTTGATTCTGAGTCTGCTCGAAATGCTGGATTTGAAGACCGAGTGGTTCATGGGATGCTTGTTGCTGCACTGTTTCCCAAGATCATATCTTCTAATTTTGTAAGTCATTTGTTTTATGTTTTCAGCATGGCTCTTCTGATGAAACATTTCCCATACTTGTGGTTGTCTAATTTCTTGGTATTTGTATGGTATGTTTAGCCTGGGGCTATATACATATCCCAAAGTCTGCATTTTAGGTTGCCAGTCTATATTGGAGAAGAGATAGTTGGTGAGGTACAAGCAACTAACATAAGAGAGCAAAAGAACAGATACTTGTAAGCTACATTATCATTTGCCAAACAGTTTTTGTGCAGTGTCTTGACAAGTTTACATATAGCAAAACTTGGACTCATTCTGGGTGTTTGCTTGTTTGATATAGAGCTAAATTCAAGACAGCATGCTATAAGGATGGTTCTGTTGTTATCGATGGTGAGGCTATGGTCATCTTACCTTCACTCGCTATGGAACAAGTGACTACTTCAGTATGACAGAGAGCTGGTTCCCAGGGTTTGACATTGACCTGAAATGCAATTAGACAGAGCATCTTGAACCTAGCATGTATTGATTAACATTATATACCCTATCCTCCTATAGACTCACAAAAGCGATTCGATATTTTTTGATTTCATAGATTTAACGTGCTGAGTGCATTTTGTCCGACTTCTCCTTCCCTTTATCTAATATAACTTGCTGTAGATGCAAAATGTCGACTTGGAGAGGTGGTTGCAATAAAATGGCCTCGAGTTGTTTAAGGACTTGCAGTACCCGCCGTTCAGTGTAGAAAGTTGAGTTTTTAGTTCAGAGTTTGAACATTTTTTCTTACCATTTGGCTTCGTTATACCAGAAAAAGAATTAAATGGTCTAATTATAATCTAACTATAACATCTGCAGCAAGTCCACAACCCAGAACAGATGAAGCACATACGTCTCTAAGCCCAGATGGCCAGACCAGTTTCCGTCTGCTTTTCAGTTGAGAAAATATTTCACTAGAACGTTGGCTATTTGTTATATAATAGACCTAGAATCCATTCAAACCAAGGACAGACAAATATGGGAATGTGAACCCATTGATAAAAACACAGCTCGATTCAAGTTCATATGAAGGCGATAACAAAACAGTAGTACAACTTTAATAGCTGTTAGGAAAATGTAAACTTTCTGGGTAATTAACTTTAAAAAGTTAGACAAGATCCTGAAATGAAATTCCACAGGTCTACCATCGCCTCAATCAGGATCATAATCATATCCAGAATCAGAATCATCATAACAGCCGCGTTTACCAGGCTGATCATAATTTATTACAAATCTGTACAGGAACCTGACCATTCATTATTAGAATTGGAATAAATTATGAGATGCATGCTTTCATATATCACAATCACAGCATTGAAACAATTACAATCTCTGACATCCTGAAACCAACGAGGCGAAAACTATTCATGTATTTGGCCATTAGGCATTTTCACAGTAGAATGTAGAACAGAAGAATATTATGTCTGAGTTTATTTGCAATACAATACAAGAATCTGCAAAAAGGAAAAGAACAAAATATAGATAGTGAGTGAGCTTTTAACCCCCTTTGATCTTGATAAGATCTTTCAAACATGTTATTATGTGCAATCATTACCAACTGGATAGAATCTACAAGAACTATTCATAATTTTTTAGGAGACTAACTATTCATGATGGAAGAATGATGTTCATAAATTTCCTTTTGGCAAATGCCAACCACCACTTGTTAGGAGTCCCATTCGATTTATAAGCAACACTCAACAATCTCCCACTTGCTTCCTCCCTTATCTGCCTCAAATAATTCCTGAGCAATTCTGCATCCAAAGATAAAAACAAAAATGTCAAAATCATCATATTGGAGTGAGGATCATAATGGAGATAACAAACCCAAATGCGAAAAATATGGTTGTCGAATCTGAACAGTGCTGTACAGATGACTTACTAAGATTGTTGTGAAACTAAAAAATATAATAATGAATGTACAATATTCAGGAACCACTCCCTCTGCAGAAGTATGAACTCTTGCAGAATTGACAGTCTAATATAGAGTAAGTAAAACAAATAAGACCCCATGGGTATGGGAGAAAATATGGAAATTAGACATTGAGTTGAGGAATGCCACTCCAAAGAGCAAACCTAAAGAACTATAGTATGATTGTTTTAACAATTATATTCCGATGATATTTCATAGGGGATTACATGTTAGTTGTTAACAAATCAAGTTAATAATCACGGAGACAAATGTGAAATTTTCAACTAAAGCATCCAACCGTGGAGTCTATTCCATTATGGAATAGATGATTCAGACCAAAGGTGGACAATTTAAGACCATATATGCGAAAGATAAAGGCATATCCCATGACCTATGTGAAAACAGGAAGAATAAGTGAATTGCAAGAGTAAGTGAGAAATGAAGAATTCCTCATTTAAGTAGTAAATGCAAATCCATTCAGCAGGTAACAAATTGAGGAACTAAATAACATATAATTCAAAATATTTTCTGAATTGAACTGTACTTGGAAGGAGAAAAAAAAAGAAAAAAGGGACAAGTCAGCTAGAACCTTAATCAACATATACAAGAAAAAACAAAATTCACTATCAAACTCTACAAGATAACTGCATTTCTCAACACTTCACAAAAAAAGCTCCCTACACTAGAAAAAGGCAAGCAAAGACAAAATGAAACTTCACCTGCTTCCTCGTCAGATTGAGGGACAGGAAAAAGGCCTGGCAAAGGGAAACCTGGCTCTCCAGGCACAGGGACTTTTTCGAGACCTAGATTAATAATGGCTTTGGTACCTACAGCCAAAGTTCTGCAACCTTCCAGCCTCTTCAAAGCCACATTAATGTAGAATGTCAGATAAATGAGAAGCTTATCAGCCGAGCTCTTGACATCAAAGTTTCTAAAGAAGACATTAGCGCGAAAGAATGTAATTGCTTCATCAACAATATCAGTCCTATCTGCACAAAAGAAGATTCTTCACTCCCCACACTGCCGAAAAATAACAGAAAGCAAACAACTTTGAAACCAGCCAGCATGCGGTTTTGAAAATAACCTAGATCTGAAACTGGAGCAGGACCCTTTATGTGGCTTTTCAAAGGCAACAGAGGGAACCCACATGCTTTAGTAATTCCTTCGTCATCTACAAAACTAGAGTGATAAACCTGCCACACACGATTGTCAGGTGTTTATAAACTTGAAAAAATTAACAAGTTTCACTAAACAAAGCTAATCCTTATGTACAACTCAACTAGAAACACAATGTAAAAAAAAAAAAAAAGCAGGAAAATTTGGTTATGAACAAAAGCCAATGTTCCTCATAAAAGATCAAAGTAGGAAAAGCTTGATCTCTTACCATCTTCTAGAATAAAAAGAAAGTCGTATCACCCCAAATTCAAGCTCAAAATCAAACCCTTCTCCAAAATCGATTGGGTCTCTGCAGAGGACATGAAACAATGCAAATACTATGAGAGCCTTTCCTTCCTTTCGTTAAAGAAAATGGTGCCCAGAAGAAACCAAAACCCAATTCGATCAATGAATCAATTCTACAATGCATCAGGTGAAAATATTACCATGAAAAGAAAGCAAATTTTAGCCTTATGATGAAGGATTGACTGGCATTGAAAGAGAAGGAATTACCCAGAGAACAAAAAACAGAGATGAAAATAAATATTGGGTGATAAATAGAGTACCTGATGTAATAAAGCAGCCGAAGAGGTTTGGAAATGGTTGAGCTTCAGAGATGAGATCATGAGAAAGACAGAGCCTTCGCTATCGCGATTGGTATCAGTGGGTTGAACGAGTCGGATCATATACAGAAGCCTCACCGAAGAGAGCAACACCCCCTCCAATCTCAACCGTTCAAATTGCGCGCACGTTTAATGCAGCAGCTATTAGTTGTTGGAAAAAAAAAAAAAAATTCTTTCTTTGAAAAATTCTAGATGACCATGTAACTCCCTTAACCCACTATGATGTCAGTAAGATTTGAATTCATAACTTCCACAGTATTAGCTAACCATAAGGCCACAGCTAACCGACAAAAAAAAAAAAAAAAAAGTCTCCATGGTAGTTTAAGAGTCTTGCCAGGTTAATTTTCAGTTTTATGAACAACAATTATGAATAGTGGTTTAAGAGTATATTTAAATTTGTCTTTTATGTCTATTTAATAAGTATTTAAGGGTCTTATTATTATTTTCTCTACTTGCACCTAAGTTCCTCTAATTGTACATCAATTGAGATTTCTAGGCGACTAGATTACTTTTCAAAGGGAGGTAGGTAGTGAGGATTTGTTTTCTTGTTTTTAAGCTCAATAAGTGAGTGCATTTGTTAACAGTGAATATTACTTGTGTTTGGCTTGGCGGCTTGTGCCATTTATGATTTTGGTATAAGACAGCATCTGATATATGTGCTTTTTGGCCATGAACAAGTAACGGTATTGTTTATTTTTCAAAAAAGGTTTTATTATTATTAAGTCTTTTTTTTCCTACTGATTTGGGTCAAATATGATTTATGTGTGCCTGACTCAAATATGATTTATTCTTCTTATTGTAATAGGATACGTAGAATATTCTAGGTCTCCTAATTTATATTTGGTTAGCATACCTTATATTGCAAAGACGTGTATAAAGAGATCGCTATTTTCAATGAAAGAATATAAGTCTTTTTTCCAAATTCTCTTATTCTAAAACACTTTTTTTTTTCCCTTTAAAAAAAAAAAAAAATTTGCTAGATATTCTAAAACACTTTATTACATCAAAATCCAAAGCCCTGAATCCAAAGCAAAATTGGGATTTAAGGTTTATGTGAAGTATAACGCCATTGAACATGGCAGAGGACGGCGACATAATTTCAGAGATTCTGGCGAGGCTACCGGTCAAATCTCTGATGCGATTCCGGTGCGTATCCAAGTCGTGGAGTGCTCTGATCTCCGATCCTTACTTCACAAAGAAGCACTTAAGCTACACAGAAATGGGCATCACTGAGAACAGCTCCAGGCTCCTTTATTCACTGGACCCTCCACAATCCCTAGACCACGAAGCATTGAAGGATTTGAAGGATCATAGGGATGGTTATTTTGCCAACAGAGAGCTTGATCTGCCGGTAATGATCCCGGGCTCATCCAATCGTTATAAAAGGATCGTTGGTTGTTGCAATGGGTTAATATGCATTTTAGTTGAACAAGTCGACTTTATGTTATGGAATCCATGTACTAGATACTCCAACGTGTTACCAAGAACAAAATTCCCTTCCTATTTTCCAAAATTTAATAGTCGGAACGTGTTTTGTGGGTTCGGTTATGATTCTGCTACCGATGATTACAAGGTAATAATGGGGACTAGAAACTGCAAACAAATTCAGATTTTCACTCTAAAAACGAGTTCATGGAAGGTGCTCCCCTTAACCAATGCTCTTGACATGTCAGGTACGGCGGGGTTGTTATTGAATGGATCTTTGCACTGGTTGGCTGAACCCCAGCCAAATGCAGGGAATCGCCAAACAATATTGTCTTTTGATTTGGTGGAGGAGAAGTTTCGTGAGATGATTCCATTACCCCATCATGATGCTTACTTTCAGGGTATGACGATTCTTAGAAATTATCTTTGTGTGTTTGAACTCTTAGTTGGCCGGGATCGTGTTAACACAATATGGTTGATGAAGGAGTATGGGGTGAAGCAATCTGGGACTCAAGTTATAATGTGTTCTAAAAAGGTTATGCCTCAAGAGTACAGACATGTGTTCATGCAGCCTATTTGTATTCTAGAGAATGGAGAACTTTTGGTTAATGATTGGCGTGCAGGTTTCTTGGTGTTATATGATCCAAAGGAAAATACATTCAAGAATGTTACCAAGACTCATGATCAATTGCGTTGTGGAGCTTTAGTTTACAGAGAGACTTTAGTTTCACCAGTAACCGGCAGTGTTGTAGACATCTGAAGTCACTGTTGTGGTGAGTCTTTTCTTTCCTTTCTCTGTCTAGTATGTTTATTCCTTATGCAATGCGTCTGAAGTAGGATAATGGGCCGGTATATTACATTTGCAAATAGTTTAATGCAACTCTTCACACTACAGAATTGTCCTTTGATTATTTTGATGGTAATGGGCTGAGAGATTTACTATGGAATGTAACTGATTCGCTGATATTTCTGAAGCCGCACAGGCTGCCTAAAGAACAAAAAACAACCACAATTTATTTAGTACTGAAGAACTATATGAAATATGGTTGTCCCCAGCTGAATTTAACAATTTTTTTTTTCAGATTGCTACTACCCTGTGTCATGCATTTGTGTCATTTGCCTATGCCTTTGCTTGATTGTGACTAAACCACTTCCTTCAGCTTCCGTCTTGGTGCGACTATTCTTGTTTTCTTTTTTTCATTTTTTTTTTTCAGTTTAATACGCAAGGATAATGGATAATAGGATTGAAGAACTAAGTTAAGTATTCAATAATATTTGTACTATTTGGTTCAAATGGATACATTTTGGGAATCTAAATATCGTTGATGGCCGGCTGTAATCCTTTCAGTTTCCAGTTAAGTGCTGTTGGAGCAATTTTAATTTTACAAGTTACATGTGAGTTATAAATCTTTCAGCCATCTGTTATTTTAATTCTACTGGAATTGGAGTTTTCAGAGCTTGTAATCATGTTGGTAAATGGATATTCATTCAGGTACCTAATCTCACTTCTGAAATAATTTAGAATGGCAAAAGTTTAGTAGTGTGTAAGCATAGTTTGAGGTGTGGGGTCTCACTGTCACAAAAGTTAAAAGATCCAGCCTTGGACTGCTTATGGTGAAGTCACTTTTGTTATGCCCAATTGCCTATTGTCTTTTCTAAGGGTGTGTTTTGGTGGATCAGATTTACAACCTACAGCCTTTAACAGTTTAACCATTAAAAAAAAAAAACAGTTTAACCATTCCAGCAATTCTTATGTTAAACACACATACGCCCATCTTTACACCTGCCATCTTTCTTTCTTTTTGTTCTTTTTTTTTTTGTTTTTTTTTTTACCGGAGTAAAGGTATCATGTAAGCTTAATTGATTGTTTTGTTTTTAATTTTCATGGTATTAGGCTTGAGACCAGGATATAACTTGCCATAAGTTATGATTTTCTTTTTGAATGAGTTAAATGCTTGGTGATTACTATTACTGTAGAGACATGCATTTCCTTAGCTTGAACACAAGTTCTAAAATCGTAGCTGATAGAGTAGCAGTCATCCTCAGTTAGCTTGAGTTTTCAGAGCTATGTTTCCTTATGACATGTTTAAACTTTGTGTTGTAATAAATCTATGATTTGGCTGTTTAAGTAGAGCTTTGCATGTGTCTGACTCTCAACCCAAAACTTGATCTAATGCTGTACTTTTAGAGCTCCGGAAGTGGTGGAATGTGTGATGACCAATGGTTGGTCGCTATGGATCTTGAATACAAATGAAAATGAACTGACGCATACAGTGGGGAAATGCAAATGTTTTGGATGAGTCTGATTTTTAAGTTCCCTTATCTGCAGAATGAATGATTAATGTACCAACTACAACTCTCCAAGCTAATACCACCTCATTCTACATCTATTGGCTCACTTAATCTTTCTGTGTTTTTTTTTTTCTAGTTGAATAACGTTGCAGCTCTCATAATGTTTATGCACATTGGAACCACTGCAATAACCCCTACTGATAAAAACCAAAAGAACAGGTCAGATAGGAATGAAGTAGGAGACGTATATATCGACGCCAAAGATGAGCATGCACTTTTTTTTAAGGAAAGAAAGAAAAAAAAAAAAAAGACTTATGCCTAAGAAATTTAGTCTACCAGTGTGTGCAGTAAAATATATATAAATGAATACTGTTAGGACTACGAAAAATTATTACTTTAAAGGAATTATTATATTATTGATAAATGAATAATTTATTCAAATACTACAACTTTTTTACGATTTAAATCTAAATCATTACTTAGAAAGAAAAGAACAATAAAAAAAGCGGTTGGAAAGCAGAGCCTTAGGGTTTTCTGGGCAGAGCGTGGCGGCGGCAGGATAGCCGGCTAGCACCGGCGACTCATAGTCGTGAGCTGTGAGAAGAAGACCTTGGCGTCTGCGATTGAAGAAGGTCGGAGAGATCTAATTTGTTTGGAGCAGTTCTCGGCGACGGAATTTGCAGGGTCTGATCGAATCGGTGGTGGTCTAGGGAGGCAGAGGGAGGCCGACTTGGTGGGTTGTCATTTTTTGCACCAGCTTCGTACTCCGGCTTCGATCGAGAGGCGTCTGCAAAGGTCGCGTTCTCCAGGTTGACTGGTTTGCAGGTGGGATTTGATCGGTGTTTTGTTGGTCGGTGTTTGGCTGCAGAGAGGCTTTCACGATCTGATGGCTGGCTGGAAAGGTCGCCCGCCGGAAAGTTGGCTGGTGGCAGGGATGGCATGGCAGAGGGCATGTAGGGTTTCTGCTGACTTGGCTTGGGTTTGGGCTTGGGCCTTTGGGCCTGGGCTCCAACTTCAGCTGGTGGGCTCTATTTTGTGGGCCTTGAAGGAGGGTGCCTTGCCACCCTCATTTATCACTTAATGATGAGGGTGAGCCTGGCCCAAGAGGTGGACTTTCTTGGGCAGTTGGGCTGATATCTTGTCCATGACCGGTCGTTTGCGGATCATGACTTCTATGGGAGTTGGTAATTATCTGGAATAAGATTGGCATTTTTTTCAAGCGGCTTATGGATAAGGAATTACTCCTATTTATTTGCTAGGAAGTGGCTCTCTGTTGGTACCGCAATTGCGCGCCTGGATAATAGAGAGACTAGTCAATGATTTTGCCCTAGAAGACACGGAGTTGTTCTTTGTTTATGGGTTCGCTTTACAAGCGGGCTCAAATTGACTTGTAATGAGTTTACATTACTTAGATAGGAGTTTGGTTGTTTCCCCGCTATTTTTTTGTTTTTAAATGTATGTTAGACTCTGGCTTATTGGCTGGTCATCTAATGCAATGAACCTTTATTTCAAAAAAAAAAAAAAAATTATTCATTTCATTTATCCACAAATGAATATTTGACAAAAAAAAAAAAAAATGAATATTTCTTACTTTAGAGAGAGTTTTATGTTATTCCTAGTTGAATTATATAGCATAGTTTTGATTAGATTGTCTACCGAGATAATCGAGATCTATATGACAATTATGCTATACCAATGCTTATTCGAAAGAGACATTTCAAGCAGTGATAATTTTGAATAACTACTTGCTACAAAATAAAAAATAACATACCAAATTTGGTGCATGCATTGCATTAAATTAAGAATGAACTTTAATACGGCCAAGACACAAGAAAAAAGTAAAGGACTATAAAAGAATATTTTGAGAAATAGTTAAATTGAGAAAATATAAATTATTAAAAATTCCTTAATTAACATGTATTTTTGAATTTTTATATAGTATTTCTATTATGTATTTCATGAATTATTAATACTTTATGTGATATTTTTTCATTTATTTGATCAATTATTGCTTTTTATATTCACTTGGTCCTTAAGGATGTGTAGAAAAATTATTATCTTAAACATTTAGCGAGGTTCTTAGTAATATACAGTGGTCCCGAGTCGGGACTGGAGAAATTTATCATTTAATTGACGTTATTAATTTATCGAGCATTCATTTATTGAGGTTTTACTGTATTCAAATTTTTATGTTTTTTATTTTAAAGTAACTCTTGCCGGCGATTATCATAAATGTAGGTGGAAATTTAATTTTCTGTGAAAATAACTTTTACTGATGAAATTTTGTTGCTACTAGTTTTACAAAACAACATTTGTCGACGAATTTCGGTGGTTTTAAATTCTCTTTTGCCAATCACTGGTTTGTATTCAATTTGTTTTCTAAAAAAAAATACATATTGCTTGAAATTTTGTTTGGAGCAGTTTTAAGTACAGACTCCTAACTATTTAATACACATTTTCTACTAGTCTACTCAATACACTACCCATTTAATTTTTCATTAAGTACTAGTACACTCTCTACTAGTACTTTACTAAATACACAACTCAAAGTACCTAATATCCTTAATTTCAAAATCATGAAATATCCTATTATTTGACTATATTAAGGCTACAATTTAATATAATTAGTATATTGACGTTTTGTGAATGACTATATTGATCACTTGTGTTACTATTTTAATCATTCATGTATTATATATGGAAAAAGATGCGACGAATTCTCTTCCAACACTTTTCAAACCCTAGCCGCCATGGCTGGGGGCCTCCACAACGGCGGGAGGCACCGACACCAAGCGGAGTCTCCTTCTCTACCTCTCGTTGTCTTCTCGAGGCAATCCAACGACTTCTCCCTTTGAAAAGCTCTCATCTGGTTTTCCCTTCCATTGCATCTCACCCGCTTGTTTTGGGAGAAAAGGATGAATGTCTAGTAGTTGGGCTCCCATGTTAGAGTCTCTTTGCAAGGGATGATTTCGATCAGAATCCGAGTCGAGTCTGGCCAAGCAGAGTAAAGCTTAAGGCAAGTGGGGGATTCAATTTGCCGGAGAGGATTGGATTGCAAGCGATCAGATCTTGGCAAACGCAAGATGTCAGTGCCAAGGGAAGGGTGATGGTCTTCGCAGTTGTCACGGCGGCTACGTGAATGACCCTCCGCTTGAGGGTTCAAAGACATCCCATATGTGTGGGCAGGGCCGGCCCTGTGAGTTTAGAGGCTCAAGGCGGAAAAAAATTCGAGGCCCCAAAACATTACAAAAAAGAAAACAATATCCCAATTTCAAAGTATCACTTAAATATGACTCGTCTTGCATTTTTAGATGCAAAGGTACTAATCAAACTTACATAATCAAGTTTTCCAACAATATCTTTTTCAATAGATATCATAGCCAAACCACTCAATCTCTCTTGAGACATAGTAGACCGAAGGTAAGATTTGATCAATTTCAACTTTGAAAAACTTCTTTCTGCAGAGGCAACTGTGACTGGTATAGTTAGCAGAATCCTATAAGCAATCCAAGCATTTGGATAACAGCCATCAACTTCTTTTATATAATTCAACACATCAATAGCTCTTTTTGTTTCATTGGGTAAATCTTCACTCAACATTCGTAAGTCATGATAGATCATCTTCATTAAGATCAGAAATCTCGCCATGCTTCAATAAATTTGTAAGGTTAGCACAAAAACTCTTCAAACTATCTCTATCTGCATACCTTAACTTGTCCAAATCAAACAAAAGCCCAAAATTCTCTTCAAAAGTCTTAAATTGTTCAAACCTGGTTTAGAAAAAAAAAAAGTTCAATAAACTATATAAACATGTCACACCTAGATCCTTTGTTAACTAGCAAAATGGAAACCTATCAGAATTTCACGACATTTAGAGATCAGTAAGTAGGGCACCACAAGGCTCAAAGTTAATAGATCAGCAGCTTGCTCAAAACATCATGCTCATTAACTGATTATATTAAATTTGAATGAAATTGTACTAACCTGGTTTTGAATGAAGAAATAGCTTGATCAACTATGTAGAGAAAATAGTTGACTTTAAAGGATTATGCAGCTGATTGTGTCACCGCTTCGCTAGAGCTTTCATCAAATTGTCTCTTTTTGTGAATTGTCCATTTTTTCATGAATACCGGTTCAATCCCCATCTCACTTGCAATCTCTTTAGCTTCAATCAAGGACTCCTCAAATCCGGTTTCTCTAAACTTTTGAAGAAAGGAAAGAAGACGTTCCAATTCTTTGATGGCAGTATCAACATGCATATCTTCAGTTTGCAGAACTTTGCTGACATTGTTAACAACATGTAACAATTCATACCATATAATCATACCGAACAAGAACTCAAAATTCTGAAGATTATATGTTGCTAAAGTCTCAGCATCACTTTTTGTCTTTGCATCTTCTTTACCGTTCACCAAGTGCATCAAAGCCTCTCTTATTTCTGGAGCTTGATACCTAATTGCTTTAACACTCTCCACACGACTTTCCCAACGAGTTTCTGATAATGGCTTAACGGTAAGACCTGTCACATGCTTTGTAAAAACCTGCCATCTCTTTGTAGAAGTTGAAAACAAGGAATAGATTCGTTGTATTACACCAAAAAAAGACTCGGCTTTGGGACAACAATGGGCCATATCAGAAAGCACAAGATTTAGAGAATGACAAGCACAAGGTGTGTAAAATGCTTTTGGATTTATTTCAAGTAGTCTACTTTGCACACCTTTGTTTTTTCCTTTCATGTTGGATCCATTGTCATACCCCTGACCTCTTATATCATTAACATCAAGTCCAAGAGTCTTCAATGCAGTTAGAAGTTCATTAAGCAGTCCAAGACCTGATGTGTCAGCTACCTTTAAGAATTCTAGAAAATATTCTTCAACCACAATAGGAGTAGCCGAAACATTGACACTTCTTAATACAAGAGACATCTGTTCCTCATTACTTGAATCTGGAGTACAGTCAAGTATAACTGAAAAATATTTGGCTTCTTTGATTCTACTAATAATTGAGCTTTTCACCTCACCTGCCAACAATTGAATCATCTCATTTTGAATTTTGTGACTCAAATAATGATATTGAACCTCATGTTTATTAATACGTCGAACATGTTCTTGCATAGTCTAATCAAATTCAGCAAGCAGTTCTATCATCTGTAAGAAAAGGTCATTGTTCTCCTCATATAGTTTTTCACTATCTCCACGAAAAGCTAAATTATTTTTCCCAAGTCTTTTCACAACTGCAAGAATTCTCTCTAATACTTGCTTCTAGTGTTCCTTTTCTTGATTGATTTGTTCTTGCAGACTTGCATCAATTGTTAACTTCAATTTCAGCCTTTTTGCCAACTCCATCCAACTTGTCATTGAGCCAATGTGATACCTACTTCTTTCATGACTTTTAAGTCGATCAGAAATATTGTGCCAATCATTCGCACCTTCATCAGCTAATTGCCCCACAAGATGTTTCTTTGCAAACAATTTACAACAAAAGCAAAAAACTTTATCCAAAGAAACAGAATATACCAGCCACTTTCTTTCTTGCTTCTCTCCATTTGGTAATTCTCTGAAGTAATGCTTTGAGGAAAAACATCTGTCACATTTATCTTTCGGAAAGATGACATTATTGTCTCTTTTTGGGCCTCTTTCAACCAAGAAATCTGTAATATTTTGGTATGTCCTATTCCAATTCCCTGGATCATCCATGTCAAAAAGAATTTCCTCAGTTGAATTTGTAGTGTGAACATCTTCATTGATAATGTCATTAATTTCCTCATTCTCTGACTGATTTGACTCTGCAGTGTGAACATCTTCATTGAGAATTTCATTATTTTCCTCATTCTCTGATTGATTTAGCTCTTCTGCCTCTTCAATATGATGATCATTCACCACCTGCTCTGGTTCCTCACTTGTATTCTCATTCACAACTTGACATGCCTCTTCTTTGTTGCTATTAAAATACTTATTAAGAGAACCAACTTGAGTTTTATGTAAAGCTTCTCTCCTCTCTTTCTCTTTTCTTTTCTGCGCCCTGGACTTAAACTTTCTAGTAGGAGCCATGATAACAACTAGGAAGATCATCTCCTCTCTGCTGCTTTGCGTCTCAATCTGATGGAAGTATTGAAAACAGAGCTCCATGTTGGCTGTTGCGTCTATGAAGACGCAAAGTCATTTAGATTGATTTTTTTTTTTTTTTTTATCTGCAGGCCTACATAATAAATTTTTTTGAGGCCCCTAAAATTTGAGGCCCTAGGCTCAGGGCCGGCCCTGTGTGTGGGGACGGTGCCGACCAAATCCCATATAGCGGCAACACGAAGAATCCTCTGCTTAGAGGTGATCGTTGCTAATAAAAGAAGACCCAATTTGGGTGGGGTACTCAGATCACTTTTGTGGCCCAACGCAAAATGGTGGCCCAAATCAATGGGAACTGAAGTTAGATGGGCATTGGGTGCCCAAGACAGATAGGAAGGCTTTGTGTTGGGCCTTGTTGTGGATCAACCTGATGCTGCAATGTGGGTTTCTTTAGGGTCCGTGCACTTTTGGTTTGTATTTGGGATCCAGGCGACCTAAGTCCTTTGTACTTGGCCTATGTACTATATCTTAGTGTTATCATAGTTTATATCTCTTACTGAGTACTGAATGTTTAATGAGTGGTCTATCCCTATGTACCACCGTGTTACTACCATAATTTCTTATCTGTCTATAGATGGTAGCGGAAGGGTATGTAATGGTCATTCTGGCTTGAGTTAATAACAATCATTTATGGATTGATTCAAAAAAAAAAATTTGATTTCTTGTGTTAGTTATTGGGAAATCTATAAAGATTTATTATTGTTCTTTTCAAATAGAGGCTTAGAAATATGTTTTATATTATTTGAGTTCTCATCCACCAAACACCATGTTGATCAAGTATAAAATTTTGACTTAAACGTTCAACCAAAACTATATCAATAGTTTCTCCATAGTGGCAGAGTCATTGGAGGGGTTAAACAAATTAACCGTTACAAAGTTTTTTACCTGTGATGTTTCATATTAGATAATAGATTGACTATTCATAATTTTTAGAACAAAAAAAGAAAATTAACTAAAATATGGGAGTAAGGCGATCTAATTTAAAAACATTTAATGCCATTGATTCTAAAATTCTAAATTATATGGTTTCCTACCCCATTTAAGTACAATTTATTTAAGAAAAAATTAAATTAGTGTTGTAGAGAAACTGAAATTGAGAGGAATTTGCTGTGTATTCTCATTGATAATAGGGGCCTCTTTATATAGAGGATTACAATGCATAGAATCTCAATCGTACAAGGAAAGTAATCGTACATTGAATAGGAATCTAGATCCTTCTAATTTAACCCTATTACCACTAGGTCAAGTAACCTAGAGTTTGGGTCAAACACAAATAGAGACATCCTTAAACACTCCCCCTTGTGTTGTCCAAACGCGGTGCTTCTCTCGTTGCCTCGTTAAAAACCTTGCCGAGCAACAAAAACCCAGTGGGACAAAAATAACCTCGGTCGAAGGGGAAAAAGAGCACAACACACCCTTCACGTTTCGAGACCATACATGTAGACATCTCTCCCTGATGTCTGCATCTCCCCCTGATGACTACGGTCATGGGAGTTTGGATAACTTCCGTAAACGATGCTACCAACATGTTTCTCGAAAGTGGAATTTAGGCAATGACTTAGTGAGCAAGTCTGCCACACTGTCCTCAGATCGAACCTAGTTCATTTTGATCTTGAGGGGAGTCTGTTGTTGCTAGTTAAGCTTGGTGTTGTCGCTTTGATGTAGCCTTGCTTCATTTGTTCAAAACAAGCTGCATTATCCTAAATGCTGGTAGGCTCATCTATGGTAGACTTCAAACCACAATTGTTCGAACATGCGTAATTATGGATCCAATCCATATACATTCACGAATCTCTTCGTGAAGAGCAATGATCTCTGCATTGTTCGAAGATATAGCGACTAGGGTCTATTTCTGTAGACATCCAAGTTTTCACGGTCTTTACCCATGGTGAACACTTAACCAGTTTGGGAAGACTTTTGTGTGGGTCAGAGAGATACCCAGCATCAGCAAAACCTTCCAAAACGCTAACTTCGTTTTGGGATGGGGAGAGGGGACGCAGGCCAGTGTCGGCGGCATTCCTGGTGTGTGATGGGTCCGAATCCATCATCTCTCTGTAGGGATAGAACAAGCCCATATCAATCATACATCTCAAGTACTGAAAGATATCTTTTACACCAATCCAATTGAGTCGCGTTGGCGCACAGCTATACCTAGCTAACAAGTTCACAACATATGAGATGTCCGGTCTTGTGCATTGAGCTAAGTACAATAATGCGCCTATTGTACTCAAGTAAGGCACTTCTGCCTCTAGCACATCTTCGTCATCATCCTTTTGACGAAGAGAATCCTTTTCAGGATCAAGACTACGAATGATCATGGGGGTGCTTGAAGGCTTGACCTTGTCAAAATGCCTAAGCATCTATCAACACGATGCTCAAGTTCCAAACCGAGACATAATCGTGTTCTCCCAAAATCCTTCATCTCAAACTCGGATTTCTAGTGTTCGGTGGTTTCCCTTAACTCTTTTAAGGGCTTCTAATGAAGATCATGTCCAACATGAACCGCGATAGAATCCGAAACTTGTTATGGAAACGCGTGGGTATATCCCTTCCCAATCAAGTAGTCATCTTAGTGAGCGTTCCAACCTCTTTGTAAAACGCGCTCCGTAGTCTGGAGCCACTTGACTTGGGTAAATGAAGTTCACCATGAACCTTCATGTACATTCCGTATCTAGATCCCAATAGAGATACGTAGTGACCACATTTGTAAGCTGCATGATCAGTTATTTGGAAACTACCAAACTGACAAGGTAGTGGAGTGTAGTGACATCCATTACGAGAGAGTATGTCTCATCGTAGTCGATTCCAGGGCGTTTTGTGAGAAGCCTTGCGCCATAAGGCGAGATTGCCATCTCTTTTTCTCATCACGCTTTCTAACGAAGACCCATTAGTCAATAGGTTTTATGTTAGGAGGTGTTGGCATTACTGGCTAAAAAACCTTCCTCTTCGTTAGAGAATCTATCTTAACCTGGATCGCATCTTTCCATTTAGGCCAAATCTCTCTACGTTGGCATTCATTCATCAACGGAGCGTGGTTCGATATCATCGGACTCAACAAACTCATGCGCAACGAAATGCGCAACTACATCATCAATTATGATGGAGTTTCTATCCCATGTCTCATGTATACTAGTGTAATTTTCATAGAGCTCTATATTCTCAGGAATAGGGTTCTAACGTTGAGGCGTCCCCCAACAATAACCATAACCCGGAAGATACTCATGAGACGGATTTTGAGTGTCGATGATCAAAGGATTGGAATGTGCCAAAGTATCCTTCGAACCCACGGGCCTCCCATGTATTCTAGCTGGGGCCATGGCCTGTAACGCCAGAGTGCCACTCTCTATGGCGTTGGCGCCATGCCTACCTCTGTGTAGGGTGGCGCTACGTCCTCTCGTAGGGACGTCCATCCTTGCAGGCATGTTTGCAGCATATTTGTGTGATCTCGTCACTTTAGTAGGGATCGAGATGAGACATAGTGGGGACAGGCCACGACAATTCCTGTCGTTCCTGCTGAACATCTGTGTTCTTATCTCCCCCTAACGACGGGAAGACTGTCTCATCAAAGTGACATCCGCAAATCTAGCGGGAAGGAGATCGCCATGCAAGGGCATTAAGTGGCGGACGATTGTTGGAGTCTCAAATCCAACTGAGTTGCTCATTCGTCTGTAAGGACCCATTATAGAGTGCTGTGGCTGCGCAATTGGCACAGAAATGGCACACTCAAATATGCGTAAGTACGATATTTGTACCCAGTCACTAGCTGTAACGCAGAGGTAGATTGAGTGGCAGTGGGTCGTAGACGAATTAGCATAGCTGCATGCGATATTGCATCAC
This sequence comes from Rosa rugosa, assembly GCF_958449725.1. NCBI lineage: Eukaryota > Viridiplantae > Streptophyta > Magnoliopsida > Rosales > Rosaceae > Rosa > Rosa rugosa. Next base: position 18,584,925 of record NC_084821.1, on the reverse strand, counting down.
CCCAAGCGGATATAAGGAGGTTGGTGCGCATTACCAATGTCCGGACTACCATCGTAGTCGTTTCCGCGAGACCATTTGGATGTGCTCATGGGAATATGATGTCCAACATCAGTCCCAAATGCAATAACAATCGAAAGTCTTCGATGTAAACTCACTAGCATGGTCAAATCCAATTGACTGAATAGGAGGATTCGGGGAGTGAGCCCGTTGTCATATGATGTGTGCTAGGAGTGTTTCATAAGCAGCATTACAAGTGGACAATGGCACAACACGTGACCAGCGTGTTTGCATGTCAACCAACATCATGAGGTATTTAAACATCCGCAAGTTGGGTGAATCAGTCCAGAGAATCCCTACGGATTCTATGTAAGAACATAATGAGTATTATCATATCCTTTGCATAGGACGGTCTCAGTCCTAATTTTCCTAGGAAGTGGCTTTGTTAAATGAGCGAGAGGCCTTAGAAGCAACCAAGGAGAGTTTTGGTTGGGCCTGAGCGTTTGAAACGCATATTGAAGCAAAGTTTGTGACTACATCACCCATCATGGTGTCATGACCATGGGAAGTGGCATCCATGGCGTTATAACCATGGGAATTGACATCCATGGCGTCATGGCCATGGGTAGCGCCATATATGGCATTGTCACAAGGGACTTGGGCGGCCATATGGCGCCCCAAGACAGCTGCAGCGCCAGATGCTGCAATTGTTGCCGTCTTGCTAAGTCCAGGAACCAATTTTTGATTGTTGCTTCATTTCGCTCGAGGGTGTCCATGTGAAGTCTTTAGTAGACGGATCATCATATCAGGACCAGGGTGACTTATCCTGTCGAGACAAAGCCAATATGTGTCTAAACCCAAGAGATCTTCTCTCATAACTTTAGTGGATTTAATAGCTCGAATAGTGACATAGAGTCCACTAGAGAGACACATAAACTTCTCTAAGATGCGCCTTCGTTCGCAATCATTAGAGGCATTGCAAAGGAACTCATTTCTGTTCTCTACATGCGTTTTCGCATGGAATCCGTTGGCTATCCATAGGTGCGAGTTGCCCTAGGAGCGTAGAGAGTTTCTGTGACATTAATCAAGGTGCCATTTGGCAAAGAGAACTTGGGCTATTCCACATCCTTGAATTAATACTGATGGCCCAGCCATCGTAGTCACAATGTAACATGCTCATGAATCAAAATGGAGTCATAATGAAAAGAACTCAAAATTTTATTCATAAGCCAACGGAGTACATCATTGTCTCTTAACCATTAGGAGAATCTAATCCAAATGCTTAGCTAATGCAAAACAATGGTAGTCGTCTAACTTCTTTCAGTAATTCCAACGAAAATGTGACCAGGTGGGTAGGGAGATGTCGGTGGAGCAAAGCTCGCTTAATTATCACTTATCTCAAAACCTTCCTAGACATCACATTTACATTGAGTACGCCTACTTTGAAGAAAGACTAAACCATAGGCATCTACTACAAAAATAATATGGCAATTGCCTACATCTCTTGGAAAATAAAGACTTAAACAGAATTGGCGATCTATTGATCCCAGCCAGATTCGTAGTCTTCAACCCTTCACTCTAAATCATCTTCTTGATCTTCTTGTTCTACATAGTGAGCTTCTCTTGCTTCACAAATATGCTTTGTAGGCGGTGACAAGTTCTTCACGAGCTCTACAAATGTGTGCCCAATGATCGGACACTCCACATTGAGAACATACATCTCTTTGCTTGAACTCCATTGATTGAGGCGCTTTGAAAGCGTCATTTAGATGGCTCTTAGTGTTGGTGGCGCCACCAACATGGCCAGAGGCGTTGCCTCCCTCTCTCTTTCCACGTTGACCTCTTCGGTTACGTGTTCGCCTATTTTGGCGATTACCAGAACGTCTTGAGGTATCCCTAAGGTTAGGGTTTCGCTCTTGGCGCCTTCTCTTACAGGCGCGACTATAATTGGATTCCGGAATATGCTCTATTTCCACGGATTTCGAATTATAGTTCTTCACAAGGATGTTGTCATGCTTTTCAGCGACATTCATAGCTCCATTGAGCTCATGAAACCTTGTGATTCGTCTTGCAGTAACATCGATTCGATAGTTCTTAGCAACCATCAATGCAGAGACGGGGAAAGTAGAGAGAGTCTTCTCAATCAACATCACATCTGTGATCTCTTTACCACAGAATTCCATTAAGGATTTAATGCGAAGTGCTTCCGAGTTGTAGTCAAGAACTGACTTGAAATCATAGGAGCGGAGGCTATGCCATCTCACTTCTAGGTCAGGAAGCAAGGAGTCACGGACGTTGCCAAATCTTTCTTCGAGTGAGACCCACAACCTTCTGGGGTCTTCTTCATTCATACACTCGTACTGGAGCGAATCATCCATATAACGAGTCATTAGGATGACGGCTTTCGCCTTATTTGCCTCTAAGGCTGCTCTATTTGCTTCCAAAGCTTGAGCTTGCTCAACAGTTAGCACGTCCTGGCTAGGCTCGAGAATCGTATTCAGGATTCCATCGGCCTTGAGATGCTGGCGGACATCACGAACCCACCTGTGATATTCAGAGCCAGTTGTTCCCAATAGAGCAAAGTCCAATTTGTTCAGGTTACTCATCCTGAAAGAGAACAAGAAATTAGGGTTAGTTTCGGAGCGTGAAAGGCTATCACGAAAACATATAAAATTTCTGAGCGTAGTCGCTTCCAAGAAATTAGGAATTTCCGAGCGTAGTCGCTTCCAAGAAATTAGGAATTTCCGAGCGTAGTAGCTTCCAAGAAATTCGATTCCAAGAGGGGTTGGATTAGATCGAAACAATGATGTATGTGGTCGATCGTTTTTCTTCTCAACAAACTCTAAGTTTGGAGGACTCTACAAGCTCCAAGCTTGAAGTGAGCACGAACCCCCACAGTTCGGCTATTGGTCTCCCCTATGAAGAAAAAAGGGGGGTAGAAGAAGGGAGGTTGAAAGTCCCCGAGAAAAGAAGAGAAATTGAATTTAAAAACTCTAAAAAATGGGAACGTTTAGTAAAAAATACCTCGAAATATGTCGCCGGAAAATTTGGCCGGAAAAAGTAGCCGGAAAAAGTGGTTTGAAAAGTCGCCGGAAAATGGCCGGAAGTCGGCCGGAAAAGTGGCCGGAAGTCGCCCGGAAAAGGGTTGACCGGCGTTGACCTGAGGGTTGACCGGTGTTGACCTGGGGTGCTGACGTGGCACTCTGACGCTGACGTGGGCTGCTGACTGGACGCTTGCGTAAGCGCTGACGTGGCAGGCTGACGTCAGTGGGCTGAGAGGTTGAGCTTCAGGTCTACTGGGCCGAGCTGTCTTCTCCTGCTGTTGGGCCGAGCTGAGTTCTGGGCCTAGGGTTGACCAAATATGGGCTTGGTTGACTGAAGCAGAGGCAGATGATGTAGGCAGTGGTTCGGTGGTTCAGTTGCTTCAGGCAGCCGGTTCGGGCCGTTTCAGGCCGGTTCCGGTGGTGAATTTTCGGCTCCGGTGATCTGGGGTCAGGCTACAACTTCTGGTGGAGTATGGAGGCAGTAGGCTGTGAGGAAGACTTCGAACCGGGCAGAGAGGTTTTCGGTATTTCCGGGGGCCGGTTCGGGTATTTTCCGACCGGTTCTGGGGGCAGCGCCGCCGGTTCTGGGCTTCTGGAGGTAAGATATTCAAGGTGGGCGGCGGAGGTTTCTGGGATTTGAAGGCTACGAATATTAGGTTTCAGGGTTAGGGCTTCGTGCTGATAACGTGTTGTAGAGAAACTGAAATTGAGAGGAATTTGCTGTGTATTCTCATTGATAATAGGGGCCTCTTTATATAGAGGATTACAATGCATAGAATCTCAATCGTACAAGGAAAGTAATCGTACATTGAATAGGAATCTAGATCCTTCTAATTTAACCCTATTACCACTAGGTCAAGTAACCTAGAGTTTGGGCCAAACACAAATAGAGACATCCTTAAACAATTAGATGGTTTCTAACTTTATTTTTGTATTAAATGGGGAGGCCATGTATAGAAATTTATTATGTTTATCTAACTATTTATACATAATTATAGAATAGGAAAAAATATAGTTCTAGTCACTCAACTTTCGCTTGATTGACACTTTGGTCACTCATGTTTATAAAATCTCACTTTAGTCACTCAAATTTAACTCCGACTATCACTTTAGTCCACCGGTGAATTTTTCCAATAAAAAAAGTCACATGACGCCTCTCATGCCATTTTTCAAGGGTTATTTTAAGATGTTGAAGAGATGTGAGACCTTTGGTTTGAATATAGGTTGAAATTTTCTGAAATTATAGGACGAAAATAACCCTTAAAAAATGGCATGTTAGGTGTCATATAACTTTTTTTATCAAAAAAATTCACTAGTGGACTAAAGTGATAGTCGGAGTTAAAGTTGGGTGACTAAAGTGAGATTTTATAAACATGAGTGACCAAAATGTCAATCAAGCGAAAGTTGAGTGACTAAAACGATATTTTTTCCTATAGAATAATATGACTATTTTTTTCTTCTTCTAATATATAGATGTCTGTTTTGCCCATGAGCTGTGAGCTGTTGGTAAATTATAATTCCAACATTGTAAAGGTTTGATTCGATTCTCACTGGCATATGTAAGGATGTGGTGGACTAAGAGTTTTTTTTTTTTCGTTAATATATATATATATATATATATATATATATATTTATAGGTGTCTGTTTTGGTCATTTAACCTAACTATAAAATCTTATTTGAATTATAAAATGATAGAGATGTGCATTAAGAGCAAGTTCACCCGTTAAGTCAACAGGTCAGGGTCACTAGGTCATTAAGTCAGTACACTGTTCGCTGCCACTGGACATCTGTTTCCCACCCGTTGGGTCAGGGTCACTGGGTCAGTTACTGTTCATTGAATATTCTATTAATTTATTTAGTGTAAATGAGAAATATATGATGTAACTAAATAGTATTGATGAACATTTTGGATATGCAACCAAAGATATTTTTTTGGGTAGCCAAATTATATCTCCACCGACACACTTTTTTTTTTTTTTTTTTTTTTACACTCCACTGACACTTTTATCACACACCACCGACAATTTTTTTGAAAAGAGTGAAAAACCCAACGACAAGTTTGGATGAACCAGATCACTCGCACACTATTCAATCTGACGGTTATTGTGAATGTAATCTTATCTAAATTTTTGGATAAGATTACGAAGAACAAATTGTTGACACGTGTCCTTATCAAATTATCATACTCTGTATGAAAAAAAATTAATAAATAGACTGGATCTTTGCACTCCATACACACACAATCTGAGCTTAACAAACTTTCACCTTTTTCTTATCTCTAGCATTACACATGTCCTCAATTTCCCTCATCTCAGTGAATAGGTTGTGGGATCAAATTTGACGGTCTAGGGATGAAGATGATGAAGAGATGATGGCCACCAACGTCATTGTGATCGCAACAGTTGCTGAATCTACAAACCAAACTCGAAGGCGCAATTCTCATCCAGGTCGTGCACCAAACGAGGAGAGACTTAGAGAAGAAATGAGCAAAAATTTGATGGTCGACTACTTTGTCGAACGTCCAGTGTTCAAAGATTGGGAGTACCAATCGAACACGTTACAGGATGAGCCACAATGTCTTCCAACGTATATTTACTGACCTCTGCCAGTATTACTTTTTCCAGGAGAATGCGGATAGTATCCACCGGTGAAAGGAGGTTGTGGGAATACACCAGCAGATGATTGTAGGAATCCACCGATAAAAGTGCTTGTGGATAATATCCACCGGTGAAAGGTGCTTGGAAGTCTGATCCACCGGTTGCATCTTCATCTTCTTTCTCAGCTATCTTTTTTTGCTGCCAATATTTCTTTTTGGTTGGCGTCATCTTACTTGTGTCCATCTCCATAATTCGCTCTTCCCTCTCTTGAATTTTAAATGCCTCGTTTTACATATCCATTTGCTAGCGTATATGATCTCATTGTTGTTGGTCATGGAGACGTCGAGCATATTCCTATTCGCATTTCTCCTTGGCCAACAACATTGATGTTTGGTTGATTGCTATAGTCTCCACAGCGGATGTCAAAGGATTGGAATCATTAGATGCCTTCTTTCCTTTTCGGATAGCTTCTTTGGCAAACTTCTTTCCTTGAGGCCTCACCGAAGGATCTGGAGTTACATTGGCATTTACCTCATCTGCATCTATGTCCAAGTTGACATGAGAATCATGAACAGATTGTTGTGTGTGCTTCCGTTCACTTCCTCCCCTTGAGGTTCCTCCAGTCGAAGAGGTCTGGTTTGAAATGTCACTAAATTGTTGAAAGCCCAACAAAATCTTGTAACATTCTAAACTATTGAAATCACCTTTTTTTAGCCTTTCTTTCGCTTTGGTCATCGCAGCTCTCCACAAATCTTGTGCTTGACGTTGCTATGTTATTTAAAAAATATATTATTAATTAGTATAAATATAAACGAGGTACAATGTATCAACTAATTAAATTTTAATATACAACCTAGTAATTTTAAGTATAAGTTGATACATTTTAAGTATAAACTATGTATAATGTATCAGCTAAATTTTAATATATCAACTTCTAATTTGAATTATAATGTATCAACTAAATTTTATATATCAACTAATAATTTAAAGTAAAATGTATCAAGCAATTAAATTTTAATATAAAATAAAAATATCATAAAAATTAATAATCGTGTTACACTACAAATTCATACCTCATCAATCATATTCGCACCATTTTTGTACCAATTTTTCGCTTGCCTTCACGAACAATGTCAAGCATAAAGTTCTACCTTCAAATTTTTCCACCTCCCCATAAAAGCTTGAATTGATCAGACATATCCATTCCAATGTTCGGCATAGTGTTTGCGAACATCTTCCCATAGATCATATTTTCTTTGAGCCTTACCCAAAGCCGGATTTTGACTAACATATCTCCAAGACTTGCACAATTGAATGTCTTCCATAGGCTGCCATCTCGTCCCGTCAATACTTGGATCTACTACGGCTTGTACGCTCATATTGGAATCAAAAATTTTCGGAAGATGAAAGCTATTAGGAGGAACAAAAAATTTTGAGGAGCTAAGAAAGTTGATTTTTTTTTTTATGTGAGAGGTAAAATAGAAGGTGTGGTATTTATAGGAAATTTTGTATATATATTTTTTCTTACCGTTGTAATCTAGCCGTTATTATTTATAATTTTTTTTTTTCACCTTCCTAAACCTGGTATAATTAGCTCATTAATTATTCACTATCAGATCTCATTAACTATCAGAACCAACGGTCCAGATCCATTGACCATTGTTTTCAAAATTCAAAGCAGCCCAACGGCTACTTGACACATCAGCAAGCCAATTCCGCTACACGACAAAACCATGCATTCCACGCGCCTGTTGCATTATCTCCGCTAGAAGACAAGCAACTGCACTTCACTTTCATGTCTGGCGCGTCTCTCCTCCTCTCCTCACTTTGGGCCATGCTGGAAGTCTAGGTCATGCCTTGGGTCACCAACTTGACCCAGGAAGAGCCCTGGGTCATTTACTGTTGGCTTGCCCCAATCCCTGTGGAAGCAAGAAAATGGAAATTTTTCTGACCTGGGTCAGAATGTGAGGTGGTGCCCGGGCATAATCAAGTCCCGTGGACTTACTCTAAGTAGTTAGAAGTGTGTATTTAAAATTTTTCTTTTTGCTGTGGCTATTCAATTAAAAAAAAAATAATAATAAAAATTAAAAAAAAAAAACTATAACGAAAAGAGAGAGACTTCCTTACGGCACCCGCACCACGTGGCAGTGCGGCGGCCCAATCAGTGACCAAGCAGGGGGTATTTTGGGTATTTCACATTAAAAACCAGGAGCAGTTTCGGAAAAGAAGGAAAAATTTCTTTCTTCTGATTGGAGGGCTGCACCACCACGTGGTGCGGGTGCCCTTACGCAAGAATTTATCTAACGAACAACACACTTCGTCAGGATTGGCAGAGGTGAATTTTCAATTATATTTGAAAACAACTCAAGATCCCAATAGCTCATTCAGTGGACCGGGATACCCAAAGAAAATGTTACATGAGCAGAGGCCCATTCCATCACTGCCCGACGACTTGCTACTCGAGGGGAGGGACTTGTTAGGATCGGTCCAGCACCCAACTACTTATATTGTTTTGTATGGAAACCTAATAGGCCCATTGCCCAACACCAATTCTAATCTCTCTATTTTTGTCAAGGAATCTGATAGGAACAAAGGAAATGCAGAAAGGAAAAGAGATAAATTCAAAGCAAATTCATATTTTCATTCCTGAGCATCCAAAGATGAAGACTACAACATATAAAGGTAGAGTTTTGGGACCATTGTCCTCACAACCACTAAATGAGACACGTGTCCAAATGGACTGAAAATATCTTAGCAAATAGAGATAACTATTGAATGTGGATTTGGATGGAGTATGTTGATAGGGATAATCGGTCCAGGGCAGAATGGTCCTAACAATTCCTCCCCCCATGGGATGCAGCCTGTCCACAGGTGCCAAAAGTTGGAAAGCGAGTAACAATATCTTAGACTGTTTCCCATGTGGCATCTTCTTTGGGTAGGCCAACCCATTTGATTAACCACTGAGTGATGGGGCGTTTCCTTTTGTGCACGACCTGCATATCGAGCACAACTTCTGGTTGCCAATCAATCTGCCTAGTTTCATCAAATTGAGGAAGAACTGGCAAGGAAACAGTACTCTCACCCACTCTCTTCTTGAGTAACGACACATGGAAGACCGGATGGATGCGAGCATGAGGAGGAAGGTCCAGTTTATATGCCAATTTCCCAATTCACTCAACGATCTGAAACGGACCATATAATCTTGGTGCAAGTTTGTGAGATTTTCGTTTCATCAAGGATTGTTCCCGATAAGGGTGAAGTTTGAGGTATACCCAATCCCCAACCTCGAATTCTCTCTCTGTCCTGTGTAGATCTGTTTGCTGCTTCATGAGATTTTGTGCAATTTTCATGTGTGATTTCAGATTCTGCAGAAGCTCATCTCGATTCCTTAGTGCCACATCCACAGCCTGAACAGAAGTCGAGCCCGGTAAATACATCGAGATCGATGGAAGGGGGGGAGCCATATAAGGCCTCATAAGGCGACATCCTGATGGTAGAATGATATGAGGTGTTAAACCAATATTCTGCCCAAGGAAGGAGCTTGCTCCAATTATTGGGTTTGTCGGCAACAAAGCATCTCAGGTAGTGTTCTAATGAACGGTTCACCACTTCGGTCTGTCCGTCAGACTGGGGATGGTATGCCGAAGAGTGACAAAGTTGTGTGCCCTGAAGCTGGAAGAAGGCTTTCCAAAAATTACTCAAGAATACTGGGTCACGATCAGAGACAATGGTTTTAGGCATACCGTGGAGGCGGAAGATTTCTTGGATGAAGGTCTCAGTAATTGTAGCAGCAAAATAGGGATGTGTTACTGCTATGAAGTGGCTGTACTTCGACAATCGATCCACCACTACCATGATTGAGTTTTTGCCATTGGAATCCGGAAGACCATCCACAAAATCCATGGATATATCGAGCCAGACGTTTTTCGGAATTGGGAGAGGTTTAAGCAAACCAGGAGGGTTGATGGTTTCATAAGATTGCTGTTGGCATTTGTCACAACAGGCAACAAATCTTTTCACTTCCTTCCTTATCCCAGGCCATGAGAAATTTCTGGACAGTCGGACATAAGTATGCAAATACCCAGAGTGACTCGCCGTGAAAGAAGAGTGGAACTTGATGAGTAACTTGAATCGCCATTCTGATGATTCCGGAATAAAGATCTTATTCTTGTAAAGTAGACGATCATTGGACAAAGAGTAATTTTTCTTTGTTGGGAGACCTTGCTTAAGTGCGGATATGATCGATTGGGCCTCTGTGTCTCTGGAACAGGCTCTATCAATGTGAGGTAGGCAATCAAAAATGGGAGCACTGATGCTTTGAATGGAGCAGAGCTCATGTTGGCGAGATAGCAAGTCCGGAATTGTGTTTAGACTTCCAGGTTTGTACTCGATCTTGTAATCATAACCCAACAGTTTTGCCATCCATTTTTGCTGGGTGGGTGTTGAGATCCTCTGATCCATCATGTGCCTGATGGTTTGGTGTTCTGTGATGATGGTGAATGGTCTGCCCAGTAAGTACGGTCGCCATTTTTCAACTGCATAAAGTATAGCCAACATCTCTTTATCATAGACTGAGAGCAGCTGATTTCTTGGGGATAAAGTCTTACTGATGAATGCAATGGGATGATTGTTTTATGACAGAACAACACCCAATCCCATACCACTGGCATCAGCTGCAATAGTGAAGGGCTTCGAGAAGTCAGGCAATGCTAGGACAGGGGCAGTAGTCATAGCGTGTTTCAGATGCTGGAAGGCTTCTTCGGATGCAGTAGACCATGTAAAACCATCAGTCTTTAACATATCTGTAAGTGGCTTTGCTAGTTGCCCAAAGTGTCTAATGAACCTTCTGTAATACCCAACTAGGCCAAGGAAATCACGAAGAGCTTTTAGTGTTTTGGGCTTGGGCCATTCTAACAAACACTTAATTTTATCGGGATCCATTGATACTCCTTGGCCAGAAATGATGTGACCTAAATAGCTAACTGTGGGCTGCGCGAAAGTGCACTTGGAAAGTTTGACTTTCAAGTTATTAGCCTGCAAAAGAGAAAACACCCCCCCCCCCCCCCAAGAGGTTGAATATGTGAATCCAAGTCAGCACTATAAATTAAGATATCATCAAAGAATACTAGAACAAATTTCCGCAATAATGGCCTGAAAATATGATTCATTAAGGCCTGAAAAGTTGAGGGGGCATTTGAAAGGCCAAATGGCATTACGACAAATTCATAATGGCCATCATGTGTCCGGAAGGCTGTCTTATGAATGTCTTCGGTGCTCATCCTTATTTGATGATAGCCGGACCTCAAGTCCAATTTAGAAAAATAGTGAGAGCCATGAAGTTCATCTAACAATTCATCAACAATAGGGATTGGAAAGCGATCTTTTACCGTTACGGCATTAAGCTGCCGGTAATCCACACAAAAATGCCACGTACCCTCTTTCTTTTTAACAAGGAGAACCGGAGAAGAGAATGGACTTGTACTTGGGCGAATCAGTCCTTGAGCTAACATGTCCCGTACTTGATTCTCTAATTCCTCCTTTTGAGAATGAGTGTAACATTGATTGGGCTGGTCCCTGCCAGTAGAGGAATTTTGTGATCGATGGGCCGTTGTGGAGGAAGGCCCACGAACGGAGTGAAAAGGTCCTAGTACTTGTCCAGCAAAAGCTGAATGGGTTTGTCATGAGAAGCGGTGACCTGGACACTAATTGTAGAATTATCCAATTGATCGGAAGGTGATAGGCCCAATATTTCAGCTCGATTGAACGGTGTAGGACTCTGATTTGAGTTGACCAACCCTTGCAGAACATGACATTTATCATTGGCCATGAAAACCATTAGTTTTTCCGAGAAGTGCCAGCCTATGAATCCCAGTGAATCAAGCCAGGGAACCCCCAATAATAGATCGCAACCAGACACAGGCAATAGTAAGAAGGAGTAGTAAGATTATAATCTTGAATTTGAACAGTTACGTCATGTACCTTCCCCGATGGTGAGACTGGATGCCCAGAAGCGGAAGTGAAGCGAATGGGTTCGATCGGAGTGACGGGTAGGTGTAATTTGTGGGCAACTGAGGGATTCAAGAAGTTCATCGCGGATCCGCAGTCGACAAAGATGGTGATTAGTTTGCCATTGAGTGAGCCCTGGAAGCGCATCATCTCCCCTATTTTGGTGTGGGTAATGGAATTAAGAGGGTACCCAATTTCAGGGATCGGTTTTGGTGGCTCTTCTTGTGGAGAGGGATCGGTGGGTGGTGGGGAGTCCTCGATGCATGGGACGGGGCAGTCAAGGATGGCCAAGGCCGGTTTTTTGCAGACATGAGTAGGGCTGTACGGCTCCTCGCAATGAAAGCACAAATTACTTCGCGCTGCTTGGTGATGGACCATTACCTAAAGGTACCTCTGTTTTGGGGTCGTTGTACAGAGGTTGTGGAGGAGGACAAAGCGGATTGCAAATTGGGGCTGGTGGACTGTACCGATGCGGTTGCTGAGCTGTGACTGGGACCACCAACAGATCGTGTAGAGTGGGCCCAAGGGGTGGGTTTGGGAGGGCGAGCAGCGCGGGCATCGTTGAGCGTTTGAGGCTCTAGAGCCTGGACATCGTGGCAAATCTCATGACGGAGGCCTCCAAGAAAGATGGGTAAGAGGTCTGCATCTTTCCATTCAGGAGCCCTACACGCTAGCTTCATGAATTCATTGACGAAGTCGTCGACGGAAGCGGTGTGTTGAAGATGGGAAAGCGTGGATTTGAGGTCAGTGATGTTCCCAGCATCATATTGTTCCAAAAAGGCTCTATTCCCAGGAGGGGTTGGGGTGGCGTGACTCAAAGGCGCTCATCCACATCGATGCGTCAGGCCCAAAGTGGCCACCTTTCCAGTCGGAGGAACTCTGTGAGAGCGCAAGTAACGTTCAGCCATAGACAACCAGCCAACCACATCGTCTCAGGTGAAACGAGGTAAGTCTACCTTTGGAGGTCGAAACTCCTGGGTATTGTGTGGTGATGGGTGTTAGAAGTATGGAATCTGCTGTGGTGGGTATGGAAACGGGTGTGGAGGATATGGGTACTGGAACATTGGAGGTGGCAATGGGTAAGGGAAGGCCCCCTCTGGTTAAAAAAATTGGGGTTGTTAGGTCGAGGTGATAGTGGAGAACGAGGGACCGCCTGCCGGAAAGGGAGTGGACAGTGGTGATGTAGTGGAGGTGGAGGTCGTCTGTGGTGGAACCGAGCGTTGTGGAGGGGAAGAATCGGAGCCAGACCCAGATGAGGTGACGGGGGAAAAAGAGCCAAAAGGAATGTGTTGGCTTGGGGAAGAAGTTGTGACGGAAGAGGCGGTGGACGAAATAGTTTGGGTGGCCGGTGCGGTGGAGGTGGCTGAGGAAGGGCCTGTGGTGGGTCGATGTAGAAGGGATTGGAGCACAGTGCTCTGTAAGGCAGCAAAGTGATGAGTGAGGGAAGCGATGGACTGATGAAGGTCGGCATGCTGGGATTGGAGCTGCTCCATAGTGAGCATGGGTTGGGATGTAGAGGAAGAGGTTTGTGCGGCGGAGCTGTGGGGAGGTGTAGTCGGTAATGGTGGGATGGAGGAGGTAGTCATGGGGATGGAGGGGGTTTGGGTCTGGTTTCCTCGCAGGGTCATGGCTTTGATACCAAAATGATAGGAACAAAGGAAATGCAGAAAGGAAAAGAGATAAATTCATAGCAAATTCATATTTTCATTCCTGAGCATCCAAAGATGAAGACTACAGCATATAAAGGTCGAGTTTTGGGACCATTGTCCTCACAACTACTAAATGAGACACGTGTCCAAATGGACTGAAAATATCTTAGCAAATAGAGATAACTATTGAATGTGGATTTGGATGGAGTATGCTGATAGGGATAATCGGTCCAGGGCAGAATGGTCCTAACAGAATCCTTATATTCAGCAAATTGGGATTTAGGGTTTATGAATTTTAACATGGCGGAGGACGGCAGCGTAGCTCACACCGAATTCGACGACGGCGAAATCATTTCAGAGATTCTGGCGAGGCTACCGGTCAAATCTGTGATGCGATTCCGGTGCGTATCCAAGTCGTGGAACACTCTGATCTCCGATCCCTACTTCACTAAGAAGCACTTCAGGTACGCAGAAATGGGCATCACCGAGAACAGCTCCAGGCTCCTTTATTCAATGGACCCTCCACAATCCCTAGACCACGAAGCATTGAAGGATTTGAAGGATCATAGGGATGGTTATTTTGCCAACAGAGAACTTGATTTTCCGGTAATGATCCCGGAGTTTTCCAATCGTTATAAAAGTATCGTTGGTTGTTGCAATGGCTTAATATGTTTTTCCGTCCAAGGGGACGACTTTATCTTGTGGAATCCATGCACTAGATACTCCAAGCTGTTACCGAGAACTCCATTGCCTGTTTTCAATCGGCACGCGTTTTGTGGGTTTGGTTATGATTCTGCTAATGATGATTACAGGGTATTAGTGGGGACTAAAGAGATGGGTGAAGAAATTACCATTCAGGTTTTCGCTCTAAAAACGAGTTCATGGAAGGTGCTCCCCATTACCAATGCTCTTAGCATCTCAGGTCGGGGCTTCTTTTTGAATGGAGCTTTGCACTGGTTAACGAGGGTTGAGCCAAATCGAGGGAATAGCCGAACAATTTTGTCTTTTGATTTGGCGGAGGAGAAGTTTCATGAGATGATTCCATTACCCTATGATGATGATGATGGCGGCTTTTATGGTATGACAATTCTTAGAAATTGTCTTTGTGTGTTTAATTTCTTAGTTGGGCGGGCTGGTGTTAGCACAATATGGTTGATGAAGGAATATGGGGTGAAGCAATCTTGGACTCAAGTTATAAGGTGTTCTAAAAGGGAAATTCCTAAAGAGCACAGACTCCTGTTCTTGCAGCCTATTTGTATTCTAGAGAATGGAGAACTTGTAGGTAATGATTTTCGTGCAGGTTTCTTGGTGTTATATGATCCAAAGGAAAATACATTCAAGAATGTTACCAAGACTCATAATGAATTGAATTGTGGAGCTTTAGTTTACAGAGAGACTTTAGTTTCACCAGTAACCGGCAGTGTTGTAGACATCTGAAGTCGCTGTTGTGGTGAGTCTTTTCTTTGCTTTCTTGGTCTAGTATGATTGTTCCTTGTGCAATGCGTCTAAAGCAGCATAATGGTAGATCACATATGCAAGTAATTTAATGTAACTCTTGATACTACAAAATTTCAATGTCATTTGATTATTTTGATGGTTATGCATTGAGAGATTTACTACGGAATGTAACTGATTAGCTGATATTTCTGAAGCCATACAGGCTGCCTAGAAAGCAAAAACCAACCACCAGTTATTTAGTACTGAAGAACTATATGGATATGGTTGTCCCAGCTGAATCTAACAACTTTTTCAGATTGCTACTACCCTGTGTCATGCATTAGTGTCATTTGCCTGTGCCTTTGCCAAATTGTGGCGTAACCACTTTCTTCAGCTTCCATCTTGGTGGGACTATTCTTGTTTTCCTTTTTCATTTTTTCTTTTCACTTTTATACGGAAGGATAATAGGATTGAGAAACTAAGTCAAGTATTCAATCATATTTCTACTATTTGGTTTAAATGAATAAATTTTGGGAATCTAAATATCGTTGATGGCTGACTGTAAGCCTGTAAGTATGGTTTCAGTTTTCAATTAAGTGCTGTAGGAGCAATTTTATTTTTACAAGTTACATGTGAGTTATAAATCTTTCAGCTATCTGTTATTTTAGTGCTACTGGAATTGGAAATTTAAGTGCTTCTGATCATGTTGGTCAATGGAGACTCATTCCTGTACCTAATCTCACTTTTCAGTCTGTAAGATAGTTTGAGGTTTGGTGTCTCACTCTCACAAAAGTCAAAAAGATCCAGCCCTGAACTGGTTATGGTGAATGCCCAATTGCCTATTGTCTTTTCTTAGGGCATGTTTGGGTGAATCAGATTTACAACCTAGAGCCTTTAACCATTCCAGCAATTCTTATGTTAAACACACATACGCCCATCTTCTCACCTGCCATCCTTTTGTTTTTTCCCTGACTGAAGTTATCATGTAAGCTTGATTTGTTTTGTTTGTGATTCTCATGGTGTTAGGCTTGAGACAAGGACAGTACTTTCCATAAGTTATGATTTTCTTTTTGAATGAGTTAAATTCTTGGTGATTACTATTGCTATAGATATGCATGACACTTGGTATTTTGGTAAACAGAGAAATCAAGAAGCCAAACAACCCAGTATAAAGTCAAGGTGGGAGTCTGGATGTAGAGGCATGCATTTCCTTCACTTGAAAACAAATTCAAAGATCCTAGCAGATTGAGTAGCTGTCATTCCTCAACTAGCTGGAGTTCTCAGAGCCTATGTGTCCTTATGACGTATAAACTTTGTGTTGTTGTAATAAACTATAATTTGGGTGTTTGTGACGTATAAACTTTGTGTTGTTGTAATAAACTATAATTTGGGTGTTTGAGTAGAGCTTTGAAGAAGTCTCAGTTATGGATTTGAAACCCATAAAGAAAGTTGGTCGATCAGGCCTCTCTGTTTTCATAATCTTCTTCTCCAAAATGCTCTTTCACCTCTCCACCCGTTCCCTCCAAAACTCGTTCTTACTCCCAGTAGACTCGCTCTCTCTTCTTTAACCCCAAAGCCTCAACCTTTACACCCAAAGCCCCAACCTTTCCCAACCCCAATTCACAGCTGTTCCCTCAAGATCAATTCCAAAACGATGCTCTGCCTCGTCGTTTCATTCTTCTCCAACCCACATGAGCTCTACTCTCAAGACTCTTCTCCCCCAACTACCACAGATGGTCGAGTTGGTAAGAGCCTCCAAGTGTGGAACCCTCACACTTGGGTTCGAATTCCGCCGACGCTGCTAATTGGAGTTTAAAGCCCATATATTCATGGTGGCCGAGAGGAGGAAGCGTTTTGACATGATCCCTTGAGCACGGATTAGTCTTTAGGCCTATGAAACCTTTGGGATCCCCGTGTGATCTCAAGCAATAAAAAATAAAAAATAAAAAAAAAGACTCCTCCCCCTATGCACCTCCATCATCTCCTCCTCCTCTGGTTTCAATTAGTTATGGCAAAGAGAATATGAATATGAGGATGCCGGGAATTTTTTTTCCAGTTTCAGGGAGAATGGGGAGTAGTTATAGAGAAAAAATAGAGGGTGGTAGGTGAAAGAATTTGGTGACGTGGCAGCACCCTATGCGAAGTATAGCAGATCATAGCAACTAAAACTATAGTAGAGAATCTAGATCCCTATAAGGGACAAAATTGCCCTTAAATATATGCCACATGTCAGATTCCGTAATGGAGTTAATAGTTTCAATTACGTTGGGTCGGGGTAAGAACATCAGGTACCAATGTGATATTTTTTAAACTTGAAATACCAAAGTTACTAGTGCGCCAAAGGTAGGCCTCGTCAGCGGGCCGGGCCTTATTACATTTTTAAATAATAACGGGCCGGGTCAGGCTGGACTTTATTATAAATCGCAAGATCCAAGCCCGTCCATATAAAGCCGACCTCGAGGGCTTTTTCGGGCCGGGCCTTGAGGGCTTTTTCGGGCTAGGCCTTGCGGGCTTTATCTATAAATAAATCTTTAAAGATACTAATTTTTTATAAACCTATATATATATCACACTCTCCAAAGGGCAACCTCTATCAATTAAAAGAAAATGGGAAAACCGACCGTTGGATGAGATTATTACAATAAATTATGAGTGTGGTAAAAAGTTTAGCCAATTTCACCATATTTTCGAATCCAATCGAATTGGTCAACCGTCGTCACTTGTATGTCTTCTTGGTTGACCGATGGCGTGACGACGGCGAAACGTGCTTATTTTTTCACATCACGTTTGTAAATATTTCATCGATGGATGTGCGTGGACATAAGATAAAAATTTCAATTTTAATTACAAAGACGTTGGCCTATACCAATTTGCCTCCTAAAGTTGTATGACTTATACATTGCATTTAAATTGTTGAGGTTCATTCTAAAGCAACCATGATGTGGAAAATGAATTTGGAGAAACCAACCGCTCGATGGAGAAATTGTAATGTTTTATGGTGGTTGTAAAAAATCCAGCCAATTTGGTTCTCGTTTCGAATTCGATCAACTAGGTCAAACTTATTTACTTTTATAAACCTATATATATATATATATATATATCATACACTCCAAAGGGCAACCTCTATTAATTCAAAGAAAATGGGAAAACCGACCATTGGATGATATTATTACAATAAATTATGAGTGTGGTAAAAAATTTAGCCAATTTCACCATATTTTCGAATCCGATCGAATTGGTCAACTGTCGTCACTTGTATGTCTTCTTGGTTGATCGATGGCGTGACGACCGCGGATACGAGGCTTCGGCTTCAATATATAATAACACGCACTACATGACGAGTCTTTGAAATTTTTCTTTGATTATTTTGGACACCCGAGCTATTTTTAACAATATATGGAAGTGTAAAGTAAATAAAATTAAGCTAATTAAATTAATTTACGGGCTTTTTCAAGCCTGGCCTGTGTTGGATCATAATTCATATACATAATTGTGCCCTAAAACATGGAAATTACTTGTTCTAAAGTCCAATTTAATGTTGAATAATTCAATTCCATTATTCCCCTAATATTGTGCTTTTGCTTAACCTTTGTGTTTATTTATATATATTTATTATGTTTTCCTTATCATGCTAGGAAATGGTGGAGAAGCATGCAAATGCACTAAAAAGTTAATCTTAGCACATTTTCCTACTCCGGCTAGGAGAAAGCGAGTTAGACAAGAAAGGAGGGGCGGTAGCCTGATCAAACGAACTTCAAATTAGCTGAAACTTTCTAGATCCATTCTAGACATCCTAAGGATCATTTATTATGAAGAGTTCAAGAGCTAGTTCGGAGTGTGAGGCCTTCCAAAAGATCGGTCCAAGTTTCTGACTAAAAGACAAAAAAGACAAAACCGGACCTGTACGGATTCCGGCAGCATTTCCAGCCAAACCACAGTGAAATAAGCTCTGAAATTTTACCAAGATAATCTACACTTATCAATGAACATTTGGTATGAAGAAGTCGAAGGCCAATTCCGAAGTCTCGGTGGAGATTCAATTGAAGGAAGCTTCAGAAGTAGAAAACAAAGTCAAAACATGGCAGTTTGGCCTAGAACCTTCTTTGGACGGATTTCTTGTGCATTTTTGGAAGGTCTATGATGCTGAAATTATCAAGGAGAGCCCTAAAATATTCCTACAAGATTATGGCAAGATTAGTCCATTATATTATCCTTTGGATAATAGGCATCCCTATGCACCTTCTTTCCTTTGGTTGTCACATTGACTTTGGTGACCCAAAACCACCTCAACACTTTTCATTTTCATGTTTCCTATGCACAATAAAGAGAGCAGCTACTCCTCTCTTCTCCTAAGTCATCTTTTGTACTCTACACTCTCATGACTCATCATTACTTCCCTCTTTTTACTCAATCTTTTCCATACCAATTTCCCTTGTTTTTAGGATCTATTACCACTCTCATACTCCACCTCCATGCTTCTTACAATGCTTGAGCTGCTCCATTTTGCTTCCATTCATCATTTTACTCCTCTCTCTCTTCTCTATATAAGCATCCCTTCATTACACTCTAAGACACCACTCATTCCCCCCCATTACATCTTCTTTCTCTCTTCATCTCATTCATAAAACCTCCATATCCACCTCCCAAAATCCAAATCCATAAAAACCATACTCCCCTTACCACTCCATCTCCTCCATCACCACCACCACAATTACCATCTTCCACTACCAAAAACTTCATCACCTCCACCACTCCTCCATCACTACCACTCAAAGTTGGCCAAAGGAGCATCATATCTTCATCCCCGTTCCATTCATCATCACCATCAAGAAGCTTATCATCCATCCATTCCACCATCAAGGAAGATTCAAGGAGCATCGAAGGAGGAAAACAAATGAGGAGCTAGCCATTGATTTTTCAAGCTTCAACTAGTTCATTCTTTCCTTAACTCTTTGATTTACCTTGATGTACTTTATAGATTTGATGCTAATTTGTATGATTATGAGTGAGTAGTTACATTGTTGGGGTTAGGGTTAAAAGCCCTAGCCAAACTTGTATGAATTGATGTTTTAATTGACATTTGATGTTATTTGTGATTTTCATTTTCATATTCTAATTCAAGAAGTGAATGCATCCATTCAAACTTAACTACTTTGAATGTATTGTATTTGTCATCTCATGTAAAAATGTTTAGGGAGTAGTTAACCTTGAGCATTAATAGCATGATAGCATCATCTATGTGCATATGAATGCTGTGAGTTAAAATCACCTAGATCTAGGATTGGTTTGCTTACATGATTATCTAAACTCAAAACTTTATGCATCTAAAGAACAATGAATTGAGACTTAACCGGTAATAAAAATTGTTCTTAGGTAGTTAATTCTAGACTTATCAAGTTGGAATTGATAACATTAAAGGAGTTTAAGCCTTTGTAGTCTTATCTGGATGCAAAGAGGGTAATTGAGAAATTAGAATATAATTATTTGTATTTGAACTTCAATACTTGCATGGGAGGTTAGTAGTAGACAATCCAACCCCTAACTTCATCCATTATATTACTAGTTTAGTTTAGAGTAGTTTAGTTTACATTTGAGCATTTAATTTAATTTGGTTCACCCCTCTATCCAACAAACAATTTCACTACCACCATAATGCACATACTCACCATGAACCTAAATTTCCTTGTGAATTTAGGTTTGTGATTGTATATTTGCATATTCTAGCTCTTCTTAAGTTAATACCCTAGCTAGTGAAAGGAATCCAATCCTCGTGGGTTCGACAATCTTTCTTAAATCTATATACTATTTCTTGTACTACTTATACTTGAGGGTGGCTATTTGGCTAACAGCCTGTCGGGCTTTTACGGGCTTTTGGCGGGCTGGGCCTATGGGCCGTGCCGAGTTTCAAACCTCTAAACCAAGCCTGGCCCTCTACCCACCGGGCCGGGCCTATTGCAGACTTTTATGTAGGCTGGGCCAGGCTTTGAGCCAATGGGCCTTGCGGGCCTCCATCGGCCCACTTGATCCGAGGGGAAAATGATGAGGCCTAGCCAAAGGTAAATACACTGTTTGCATTTTTTTTCCTATTTATAAATTACATAAAATAACTCAAAATGAATATTTTAAATTGTAGAGAGCCTCATCTTACTCTCTATATTTATGAGCGAGATAGCTAAAAATTATAGTAAAGAGCCACTTAAGAGTCTGATGCAGCTGTTAAAATATATAAAAAGCTAAACATACTCGTCACAATCGCTAAGGAACTACAATAAAAAATCTGTATTGTTTTGTAGGGAAACCAATAGGCCCATCACCGATTCTAATAGTTACAAGAATGACGTAGACTGGTTCTTAGCCAAGCGTCAGCTCCCTCTCTCTGTTTTTTTTTTTTTTGTCAAGTATTAAAGGATTGAATCCTTTATCACCTCTCAGCAAATTGGGATTTAGGGTTGAATAACATGGCGGCGGAGGAGGGCGGCGTCTGTAAGCGAGCTCACACCGAGTTCGACGACGGCGAAATCATTGCAGAGATTCTGGCGAGGCTACCGGTCAAATGTGTGATGCGATTCCGGTGCGTATCCAAGTGGTGGAATTCTCTGATCTCCGATCCTTACTTCACTAAGAAGCACTTGAGGTACGCAGAGATGGGCATCACCGAGAACAGCTCCAGGCTCCTTTATTCGATGGACCCTCCGCAATCCCTAGACCACGAAGCATTGAAGGATTTGAAGGATCATAGTGATGTTTATTTTGCCAACAGAGAGCTTGGTCTTCCGGTAATGTTGGCGGGCTACGCCAATTGCTATAAAATTATTGTTGGTAGTTGCAATGGGTTAATATGTATTTTTGTTGAAGGAGTCGACTTTATCTTATGGAATCCATGTACTGGATACTCCAAGTTGTTACCAAGAACTCCATTGCCCGTTTTTAATCCACGTGGTTGTTGCAATAGTGGGTTTGGTTATGATTCTGCTAATGATGATTACAAGGTATTAGTGGGGACTAAAGAGATGGGTGAAGAAAATTCCATTCAGGTTTTCACTCTGAAAACGAGTTCATGGAAGGTGCTCCCCATTACCAATGCTCTTAACATCTCAGGTCGGGGGTTGTTTTTTAATGGAGCTTTGCACTGGTTGAATCGCCAAACAATTTTGTCTTTTAATTTGGTGGAGGACAAGTTTCATCAGATGATTCCATTACCCTATGATGATGATGATGATGCTTACTTTCGAGGTATGATGATCCATGGAAATTGTCTTTGTGTGTCTCATGTTGGCCGGGATGGTCTTAACGCAATATGGTTGATGAAGGAGTATGGGGTCAAGCAATCTTGGACTCAAGTTATAAAGTTTCCTACAGCGTACTTCCAAGCCTGCTTGTGGCCTATTTGTATTCTAGAGAGCGGAGAACTTTTGGTTAACATTGGGCGTACAGGTTTCTTGGTGTTATATGATCCAAAAGAAAACACATTCAAGAATGTTACCAAGATTCATGAATTGAATTGTGGAGCTTTAGTTTACAGAGGGACTTTAGTTTCACCAGCAACCGGCAGTGTTATAGACATCTGAAGTCGCCGTTGTGGTGAGTCTTTTCTTTGCTTTCTCGGTCTAGTATGATTGTTCCTTGTGCAATGCGTCTAAAGCAGCATAATGGTAGATTACATTTGCAAGTAATTTAATGTAACTCTGTATACTACAAAATTTCAATGTCATTTGATTATTTTGATGGTTGTGCATTGAGACTTTTACTATGGAATGTAACCGATAAGCTGATATTTCTGAAGCCCACAGGCTGATTTCCCAGCTGAATCTAACAACTTTTTCAGTCACTACTACCGTGTCTCATGCATTAGTGTCATTTGCCTGTGCCTTTACTAAATTGTGGCTTAATCACTTTCTTCAGCTTCCGTCTTGGTGGGACTATTCTTGTTTTCCTTTTTCATTTTTTTCCCACTTTTATACGCTAGGATAATAGGATTGAAGAACTAAGTTAAGTATTCAATCATATTTCTACTATTTGGTTGAAATGAATAAGTTTTGGGAATCTAAATATCGTTGATAGCTGACTGTAAGCCTGCAAGTATGGTTTCAGTTTCTAGTTAAGTGCTGTTGGAGCAATTTTATTTTTACAAGTTACATGTGAGTTATAAATCTTTCTGCTATATGTTATTTTAGTGCTACTGGAATTGGAAATTTAAGTGCTTCTAGTCATGTTGGTTAATGGATACTCATTCCTGTACCTAATCTCACTTCTGAAATAATTCAGAATGGAAAAAGTTTTCAGTCTGTCTTACTCTCACAAAAGCCAAAAGATCCAGCCCTGAACTGTTTATGGTGAAATCACTTTTGTTATGCCCAATTGCCTATTGTCTTTTCTTAGGGCGTGTTTGGGTGAGTCGGATTTACAACCTAAAGCCTTTAGCCATTCCAGCGATTCTTATGTTAAACACATATACGCCCATCTTCTCACCTCACCTGCCATCCTTTTTTTTTTTTTTTTTTCCCTGAGTGAAGTTACCATGTAAGCTTGATTTGTATTTTTTTGTAATTTTCATGGTATTAGGCTCGAGACAAGGATATTACTTTCCATAAGTTATGATTTTCTTTTTGAATGAGTTAAATGCTTGGTGATTACTATTACTATAGATATGCATGACACTTGGTATTTTGGTAAACAGAGAGATCAAGAAGCCAAGCAACCCAGTATGAGGTCAAGGTGGGAGTCTGGATGTAGAGGCATGCGTTTCCTTCGCTTGAAAACAAATTCAAAGATCCTAGCAGATTGACTAGCTGAGCTGTCATTCCTCAAGTAGCTGAAGTTCTCAGAGCTATGTGTCCTTATCATATGTATAAACTTTGTGTTTTTGTAATAAACAATAATTTGGGTGTTTAAGTAGAGCTTTTGTGTTTGATTTCTCAACCCAGAACCTGATCTAATGCAGTACTTTTTGACTTCCGGAAGAGGAATGTTTGATGCAAATGGAATAATGCAAATGTTTTGGACGAGTCTGATTTTTAACTTCCCTTATCTGCAGAATGAATGATGAATGTACTAACAACAAGCTAACACCATCTCATTCAACATCTATTGGCTTAATCCTTCTGCCTTTTCTAGTTGAACAACGTTCTTTTCATAATGATTATGCATATTGGAACTGCTGATAACAACCAAAAGAACAGGTCAGATGGGAATGAAGTAGGAGACCTTCATGTTGGTAAAGATGGTCATTCAATTAAAAAAAAAAAAAATTTCTTGTGTTCATCGACAATGCAAGTGAAATAATAGATCTTCTATTAATGGGTATTTAAATCTGTTTTTCTTTTCGTTTGTTTAGTAACTCTAGCACATTGGTGCCCCAAAAGTGAGTATTCAATTTTCTGTGAAAACAATTTTTGCCCCGATGAGATTTCATCTCTACTGTTTATAATTGCCGACGAAATTTCGTTATCATTGATTGTTTTCAATTTTTTTTTTCAACAAATTCTGTCGACTGAACTGCATCGGCCACCGGTCGGTATTCAGTTTGTCAGCTAACTTCTGCCGCCGCACATGGCTATTCAATTTTTTTTTTCCAAAAAAACACTATGACGAACAACCCACCGACATTGGTGGGCATTCAACTTTTTATTTTAAAACTGACTTTTGCTGACCGGACATTTCATCGGCGCAGGTGGATATTCAATTCTATTTTAAAACAACTCGAGGTAAAAGCAATCACCGTTACGGTGAGGCCGCTTTTAACTGTCAACTGTCTCTTGTAATTAATGGTTCTCCAGACTTCCCGCCACATATATGTACATCTCTTTTATCTTCTCCCACATGTTTTCAGACCCTTATAACTAAGCAGCCTTTATCATTTAAAGCCTCCTGATCATATGTACTGGTTCATTCTCCCAAAAAGGAAGAAATCTTCGAAACAATGGCAGCAAAAAGAATTTACTCATTAATCTTTCTCTTCTTGTTTCTATTGGCGTTCATAGCTGTAATTGTCAGCGCTGAACCTGGTCCAGTAGAAGATGCGTACTGGAAAAAACGTGAAGCCGATGCTCAGAATGTAGCCGAGCAATCTGTTGAACCACATCCGGAGCAAGTGACCGAGGAATTGAATACTAATGTTGGCCAGTATGTCTAAATATTTTATCATCCCAAAACCTATATAACATTGTGATCGATAAAATAAGTACAATTGATTGGTATGTTTTTGACATGAATGCAGGCTTGTATCAGAGCAAGACAAGCATCATTGAAGGAGCTTGCTGGTGAAACATGTAAAGAATTCAAATCATGGCCTTCAGTGATGCACTTAACTATATAAGATAGATCTGTTAGCGTCAGTACGTTGCTGCATTTTTAGTTTGAAATTCCTTTGTATTCTTAACGGTCAATCCTTCTGTTTCTGTTTCCTTGCTCAATCTTTATCTCTTCTTCTGCTACAATTGATTGACGATCGATGAAGTTTTGCAGTAAAAATCGTTGTTTCATTTGTTTCACTAATTAAAGAAAAACGTATATGGCCTCATAACTGTATCTAAAGTTTTTTCTTTTTGGATTTGTTTCTTGATTTCAATGAGGAAGAAATTACGTACAGATGAGGCAACTAATGATGGTTTTGTTTAAAACTTTCCCAGGAAAACCGTCTAATGTATCATTTACGATAAGATCTTATTCAATGTTCTTCATGACCTATTCTGTATCGAAATTCTTCCAAATTTTATTTTTCACTTTGGATGAGCTAGCAAAAAATTTTTGGGTGAGCTAATATTGCAATGCATGTGGTTGTTGGCTGAGCCTGGGGAACCAAGCTCCTTGATTCGAGCCACACTGGCTAAGCTTACACTTGCCTATTGGTCTAGATCTTGATCAATCTCTAGACAGTTACGAAAAAGAAGAGAAGATGGGTTTACATATGACAATTTGGAGGCTTCAATGTTCAATATTTGGGGGTGGGAAGAGAAACCGAAAATTTTGCTCGGGTTTCTGGGTTGAGTGTTTGAGGTTTGAGAGATGAGAGGTCGCATTGTCGGAGTTTTGCGAAGGCCATTGAAATTTGGGGTGGTCGTAGTCTGCTTTCTGTGTTAGAAGAGAGACCAACGAGTCGGATTTTAGGATTTTGCTCGATAAAAACAAAAATGAAATATTCTATTCGTGTTTGGCTTGTAAAAGGTGAGAATGATTACCTATGGCTAAACCTATTTTAGACTTCGTGTAATCTACCAGACTAGCACTTATTTACAGGCACATGTCATCCGGTTCTGTCGAACTGTAGATGAAGTAAATATTGAACTCTATATATAATCAATCGATACAAGCAAGCAAGCAATTTTCTCATCAAGCATCCCAACTTCTGTTTGTGGAATTCACTGAAACTAGCCTATACAAATTCAATATAGTTGGCAGTAATTACAACATAAGAATTTATACAATGGGCAAAACTGAGATCTTTTACATGCACCAATCTCCTCTCCACTGCCCCTATAGGAGATGAAGGAAAAAGAAAGACTATTCCATCATGAAGAACTAGACATACCCCACCACCACTAGCTTTCTCACAAGGAGACGGGGTGAAGTTACAAGTGGAACAAAGAAAAACCTATTTCGATATGATTAACTCTGTCACTCTCATCATACCTGTGAATATTGTATAAAAGAAAATATGCTACAATCGTTTTGGTCCGGTTAGCTGCTCTCTTGAGAGGGTGAGGAAGTGACTTTGTCAGTCTCACCGGCCGAAGTACTTGACTTAATGTAGGAGCGGGCAACTTCCAGCATCACCTCAACCTCTTTCTTGTACTACATTTAGTGACCACAATTTATCATAAACCATTCAATTATCATAAAGGGAAGAAAAAAAAATTTGGGCCCATAAAACAGACCTCATTAATAGCGCTCGACTTTATTTTAGACTGCATCGGACACCATTTCTTAAAATGTGCACCTGCAACAAGTAGCAGATCGTGACCAGTTTGTCCAAGTATTCCAAAGAGAAAACAAGAATGCTTCATTTTAGTAAAAAAACAATGCAGCATATCCCTTCCTAGCTATTATATGTCGTACAAATTCCACAGCATTTCATGTACCACCCCACTATGTAAAAGGTAACAAATAAAAATGTTTCAAAGAAATTGTTAGCAACAACATCCATCAGAACTGCAGACCATCCGGTCAGAACCAAATGGGGCGATTTAAACTTACCCACTTTTATATCTATGATACATGAGTTTTCAGCGTTAGTCTCCAACTTCCACCTACAATGGATCTGGTACAGTAATTGAATGTCAGCAGAATATTCAGATAATAATGACAGCCAAACAATACAAATTAATCTCACACTGCAATTATCAATTAGTCTTCAACTCCATACCGTAATAAGCTGACAGATAAAATATTATATAATTTCTCTAATATAATGACAATATATAATATCCTAAATGTTCCGGAACACTAAAGCCAGCACTACATGAAGACCAGTTTTCTTTCAGTCTTAATCATCAAAGAAAAAAAATAATTGAAATTCGATGAATTGATGAATACTGAGAAAAGTTTTGACATTGACAACATGTCTAGTGAGAAAAAAAGTCAGTAATAAGGATTCTACAGTTAGAATACTTGCATTTTAGTTCCACCAGGGTACACTGATTTAGTTTTCCAAATTCACTTTGTCATAACCAAAAGCAGCATTTTCTAGCTTTTTGTGAGGTTAGAAAAACACGTTTTCCACATGAATATGAAGGAAGCACTCAGGAGAGTATTGACAGTATAAATATATCCAAAATTAAATATAAAGTAAATTAATATGACATGCAGACATACCTCAAAGTAAGAACCAAATGGAACATCATGAGCCTGTTGTACTGTCTCAAACACCTGAAACAAAAAACAAACTCCTGAGAAAATAGTAAGGATAAATATTATGCAAAGAATTTCTAATAAAACAAAAGAAAATTTGCAGGACAAAATAATGAAAAAGACTAGGGAGTAAAAAATAAAATATGCCCAAGATAGAAAAAAGAAAAGATAACAAATAACGTAAATAACTAAATAATGGCAATAAATTACAGAATATTAACAGTTGACAGAGCAGAGATAAGTCGCACCAGTGTTTCCTTGTCAGGTGACAAAACAGCATGCTGCCACTCTGTCATGGCAGTGTCCGGAGGACACATGGGACTGTTACAAAGACCCCTGAATGTTATCTCTCTTACTTGACCATCATATTCATCTGCTGGATGCCAATGTCCCATCTGCAAATAGAAAATCAAAATGAGATCACACACAAAGGATGTGTAGTTTCTACAAGGGACGTGTAATTCCACTGTCCTGTTTGGGAATGTATAGTTTCTACAAAGGGATGTGACTATGAAGAAGCATGTGCTCCCTTCACTTTGCCATTCCATTCCATTGGCATGCATCTATCAAAGCTACCAAATTACCCCTTGCATAGGTTTACAATAAATAGGGTAGTCATGTAATAACTAAACAAAATTTGATTACTATTACAGAACAAACCAAACATTTACTTCTGGTTGCTATTCCCAGCATTTCACACACTGGAATGGCTCCCATATCGCTTAAATTAGCATAAGCATGACATTCAAAACCACTCATTTGGTCAAACAATCGTTACCATTAGGACATTCCAGGTATAGAACACAAATGCTTGCACTAGAAGGAACACAAAAAAGTACTTACTACAAGATTAGTATCCTTTCGTGCTGAACGGTACTCGTTTGTAAAATTTGAATTATCACTCAACAATAAATTGAAGTAATTCTCAGCTGTGCAGGGAAAAGTATCCTGGAAAAAAGACTAATTAGTGACTGCTCAGAATACTCCAACTTGTTTTTGAGTTCAAAAAAGAATGATATGGATTACATTAAATATACTGTTCAAAGCTTCATCCTTGATAAAAGCTTGGCGCTTCCCAGTATTGGGGATGATATCTTCAGGAATCATAGCCTGACTTTTACTTCCTCTTATAGAACTGCTATGTGCACGCAACGCTGACTCTGCCTTCTCCTAGATACGAGAAAGAATATATCAGAAAAGAAAATACTCTTTGTCCAACCATTTCTAAACAAGTTGATAAGAAGATCAGGAAGTAAAAAAATGACAAGGAACAAACGGGAGATTAAATAATACACTTTGAAATGGGAAGATGTTAAACTGATCAAAGCCATAATAAGAGTTGTTTTTCAAAAAGTTCTGTACACATATCCTGAAGAATACATGTACAAAACTGAGCTTGAAAACCCTAGTGTGTAGTTTTTCCATCGACGGTGCTTTCATCCCTATATAGATAAACTATAAAGTATAAACCAGCGAACTTGGTTGCACACAATAAACTTTATGAAACGACTGGTATCAACCTTCTTTTCAGCTTCTAGCATTCCATGGTAATTCTTTCTTGCACGCTGAAGAGCTCTGAATGCATGATTCCTGTTCCAAAATGATGCAAATTTATACCTGACTCTACCTGGAAAAGGGAAAGCAAAATAAAAGAAACAGAACACCATATTACCAGGTATTTCATGTTAATGGGTGTTTTCAAGAGTAGTCCACAAAATAAATATCATAAACAGAAAAAAAATAAAATACATTAAAATTCATATGGAATATCTTGTCAGCATTATGCTAGTACGTAAGACATCAACCAAAAAAGATAGCAACTACAAGTTAGAAATCATAGCATGTACTATATGTCCTGTTGGTGATTTAAGTACCAAAAACAAAAACAAAAAATAAAATTAAAAATAAGAATAAAAATAAATGAGGGCACAGATAAATTTACAGTATTATAATAACACTAGCCTGCCAAATGAATAATATGGAAGTTCAAAACATTAGCCACAAAATAGATGTTTTTTCTCATATCCAGTGAAAGACATAAAGCTTATATTCATTTCCAATCACACTAGCTACTACTGAATGAATATTAATAATCACTATCAACAAAAATAAAATATTAACAATCACCAAGACCAAAAGAAGTGGCATTTTACATACAGGGAGAGGTGCAGTTGAACCAACAAAGATATCAAAGCACACAAAAAATAAAATAAAATAAAATAAATAAAGATAATTGATGTAGTAGAAATCATCAATTTAAGCTCCTTTCATTATGTCGTATGCCTTTCATATTAGCAGGTAGTTACAATACTTGATAATCCAGATTTATTGTAATTGGCTGTAGTTGGTCTTGGCGTCCTAATTTTTAAGTTCCTTTAATGGCATATAAAGTTCTAATTTCTACGGTTTCCTACTCTAAAGGGTAAAGCGGCAAACAAACACATAAACCTCTCCTTTGGCAGAAATCACAAGGCAGACCTGTCTTGGCTAATTTTGTTAAAAAGTCCCGGGGTGGTTGGGGAAGATGACACAGGAAACTAGAGCACTCAGACAGCTATAATGTCCTGGAAGACAGAAACAAAAAACCCTAACCAAAATCAGTTTCAGCTTCTCAAACTTTAAACCCAGGTATCATCAGCTATTTAAGCCACCATCTCAAAGGTATCACCGGGAGTGCCAACCAGGTACTAATGCCGTTACGCCTCCACCTCCGAAATATTAGTGAGGACTACAATACCATTTTAATCCATTAAATAAAAAGAAAAAAAGCAGTGGCAAATCTTAGCTGCCATGAGGCTCCTCCTAATGCGGGAGCCAATGAATAGATTATAAACAAAGTCCCATCAAATTACTAAGCACCGCAACATGAGTCGGTGTCTGTTTTTTAATATGCAATACATGCAATTCACACGCATTTTCAGATAATTATCTTTTCAAGTTTAGTATGCAATGATGTTCAATAAAAGGATCATGAATTACATCTTTCAAAATGCTTAGGTGCATTAATCTGGAGTCTTTGAATCAGTGGCTCTAAAGAGCTAAATTGGATGCTTTGAAAGACAGTTGATAGTGAAGAAGTTTTTCAATTCTGATGCTCTGATATGAAGCATGGGTGTGATTCCAGCCTCCAGGCACCTTTTGTGTGATACCAAAGGCCGGTGTGATGCCTCAGCTTTTCTAGTCTCTCTAGGAGAATCATACGGTTGTAAAGCAGGTAGTTTCTATCCCTTTCTACATTTTATTTCATTTGTTCTATATCACCTCATTTCTTTATCTTTCTGTGTGATGCAACCTCAATTCAAGGGTAGATGCCAGTGGGAGCCTAGGTGCAAGTTATCTTCTTCTCTTCTCTTTTAACTATCTAATCTTTCCAATCATCCACCAGACTTCCCAACTACCACAAATTTGTATCAAAAGCCTAATTTTCAATGTCCTTGAAAATTATTACCTTATTCTATTTCCCTAGTCTTGAAAATTGTTCATTGACACTATACAGAGTCCAGCTCCCCCAATCAAAACAGTGCTAGACAACCAAACCCCCGAAAGCAAAACGTTACTTTCCCCCTTCCCATAACCTGAAGTAATCTTGCTATCAAATGGATGCTATGAACCAGAATAAAAAGGTTTACGGGAAAAGCAAAACAAAAACAGAAACAAAGCAGATGAGATCAGATAAACACTCATATGGAACTCCTACTCGCAAGTTAAAGAACCAAATTACTGACCATCAGGACTCCCCAAAGGAGGTACACCATGCCCACCGGCACCCATGCGGAGTATAATTGTTACAGCAGGATTAATGAATGCATGTTGAGTCCTCCGAATCTTTATAAACCAAAAGATCCCACAGGATTAAGCATTGCAAATCATTCAATAATGGGATCTGAAGTATGTGTGTGTGTGTGTGAGAGAGAGAGAGAGAGAGAGAGCACCTCATCAATATCACCAACTGGTATGAGCACCTGTCAAAAGTAAATATATACCCGGATATCATTTTAATTAACACATAAAGGTTAATATATCAAAAACAAAAATTAGCATCAACTTACAGATTTTCCATATATCCACAAAGAAACAACTAACCAATCCAATGGCATGCATCTATATATTTTTTAATTGAAAGTCTAGATAACAAAGAAACAAAAAAAATTCATTTGGTTTGTGTAGATTCAACTCGCTGAAGTATGCTACTTTATATTTCATGTCCAATGGATCTTTTTTCCTTATAAATATTGTCCTAGTCAAGAAAAAAACAGATATGGATTGCATAAACCGCTAAGAATCCAGAAAAGTATGAACATGTGTCTTTTTTCAGCAACTTTAAAATAGCATACCTGCGGTTCTACATGTGTATTTTTTCAAGAAGTTAATAGCTTTGGAAATATCATTTGTGGAGAACAATACCCATGATGAATATCGTTATGTAGACAAAGCAAAAAAAAATTGATGTAAAAACATTATTAGCCTTACGCAACACAGTTTCATTTCTCATGTCAAGATAAATATTTACCTGATCTATACATAATATTGATGAAATTCATAAGATGTATGCAACATAAATAATATACCAGTTTCCAGTAGCACAGACACATTATCCTCACTTCATAATTATGTATTCATGTGGGGAAGGGCAGAACCATGAATGTGTAAACTGCTAACCGGGCTTACTGAACTAAACACGTGAAATAATAGAATGAGGGTCAGTTACTAGCTTGATGGGTCAGGCTACATTCAAAATATGTAGTATTTTTGACTTCTTCACAAAAGTTACCAGGGCTTAAGGTCTCCGCCAAGGATTAGGAATGGTCATTAGATCTTGATTAAGTAGTTTCCATTAATAAATTAAATATTGAGCATAATAACCGTCAATGTGATGTGGACATTCTCAGACCTAAAAAGAGATGAGAACAATTTTTGAAACCTAAACTATACAAGAATTATAGCCACATCTAAACCGGAAAGAAGCAAATGTATTAATGAATTATTTTAAATTTGTAAAATTGCTAACAGCTGACATAATCCACATGGAGATAAACAAAACAAATTAAAAATAAAAACTTAGTGAGGGACCAACACGTAATAACTCCAAGTATCATTATATACTATCATACTTATTTATCAATTGTTCTTACTTCTGTCGCATTATTTATAAGATGGTTAACAAACTACCGCACAAGTATTTTTCTTTGCTTTTGTAATATGGTTATTAATATCGCTGTGAATGGTAACTCAATAAATTCCTATACCATAAGTATAAATATTAAATCTCTAAATTATTTAAAGATGTTTATTAAGGTCAAGTATACTATATTGTGCATTACAGTAAAAACTAAACCAATGTTAGACAAGGGTCGGAGCACCATCAACATTGCAAGTTTATTTCAAGCTTCATAGAAAAGTATGATTGCCTGACCTTCATTTGCTTAGAAAACACATTAGAGTGGAAGCAAATGTGCCATGCAGAGACATACATACGGCCATGATATAAGAACGACCTCTCAAGTGCACATGAATAACTATGCTCCACAATCTGAAACAGTCAAACACAAAGTATAATTATCCAAAAAAATAAAATGTAATTATTGGATTAAACTAAAAGAGCCATGCACACGGACAAACATTAGAGTGATTAGACATATCTCATAAATAACTACACATATTAACATATACAAAAATTCAACCCAAGTCACCTCATCTGGAAGTAGATCAAATATGGTTTGAAGGGGTCCTGGCTTTTGATGAACAACTGTGGGTTCTTGTTTATCTAAAGGTGTCCTTCGGCCACCACCATAACCATTCACAACCCTACCACTGATTTCGAGTGATAAGACATAAAATTAATAAAATAGCAACAATAACAATATTAACTAAGAAAGGAAAGGAGTGTGGAGTGTACAATTGTGTGTGGTTTCACTCCACTTAAAAAGGTATCATTATAGACAGTAACATCAATAGTATGTTTTTGTTCATGGTCTAGAATAGTGAATTAACAAAGCATAATTGAAGGAAAAAGAAGAGTAACAACAAGCCAACTGTGGGTTGCAATATGGAAAGGTAAAGCTTGTAGTCTTACTTAGTGCAATAAATGGAAAAGTGAAAACAATTTTGAAATCAGAAGTTTCATATCATACAAACAGTAAAATGAAACTCAGAAAATATATTCATTTCTAGGCATGATTAAAAAGAAACACAAACATCACCAGTAATGTTCTACTTCTAAATTACACAAATAAAATAAATGGCTCTCAAGATAAGACGAAAGAAAATGTTGAGAAATATAAATGAGAAAGGCTACCTTGGAGAAGTTACGGGAAGTTTTATTGATTTTATATGGAGACAAACCTGACAAGCATAAAGAACACTAATATAATTGGGCAAAGAAAAGGATATGAATTATAAAAGGTCTAGTAGAGAGTTACCTGACCCGATGGGCTATCTAATGTATACCACAAAGCACCTGTTTGACCCTCACTTTCAACTGGAACAGTCACTGAACCAAGAACTGCGCTTTTCCATATAATATCCCAGTCGTATATTGTCACATTAATCTGCTGGGCCAGTAGGAAAATACATCACTTATTTTTGGCAATTAGTAGATACATCAGTTTACTAACTAGGTCAATAATCAGTTCAGAAAATAAGACTTTCTTCCTTGATATCATACTTGTAAAACGTAAACATCCAAAAAAGACCTGTTCGAACATAACAATATCATAACAGAATGTAGATGTACTTATTCTAATCTTAATTCTAACTAGGGAGATGACTACCCAATCTATCTTACCCTGCAACTCGGAAATGCAAGACAATGGAGTTGACAGAAACATCAACAATCCGAGCTTACCAAATATCAAATAGGACGCGAAAACATTATGAAAGTGATAAGTAGAAATAAAATAATAGGGAAACAAAAAAGACGTTGGTGCATCTCCAGAAAATTATTTGATTCCTCGCAATTAATTGAATCCAATTAAAGAAAATGTGTTGAGGCCGAATTGAATATTGTTATCACAAAACCATTTTAAAAAAAAAATTTATATATATATATATCCACACACACTTTCCATAGTAGATGCTTTGTTATAAGATATTGATAAAGGCCCCTCTCAAGAGCATGAAATAATTTAGAACTAAACTCCCTGTAGTGTAAAATAAACATAGTTCACGTTTCGGGTGGAACCTATTTAATCAATCAAAATTTGATGCCAACATAAGATCAATTTCTTGATGTAGAACTTATTACTCAACAACGTACTGGTAAACACATTCATTTCTAATTATTGAACTCATAATGACAGTGCAAACACAAAAGTGTTATAAAGCATGATGGATACCTGGACAGGAAGCTCATCAACAGAAAAATTAAACTCCTCTCCCCACATGGGATTTCTTGAACCAGGGACCATTGAACTGCACCAGCAACACGAGTGCTTTAGCCTTCTAATGAATGTAAGATACACATATATACAAACTCACCCTACCTATTGATATTCATTATAGTGGAGATCTTTGCACTCCCCTTTCAAAAAAGCCTTTGTATATGTTATACTGTTTTCTATAAGTGCTTGAAAAGGAAGTGTAAGTGTGAGAATGGTGAAAAAAAGGGAGTATGAAAATCACTCCCTTCATTAAAATTATAAAGTGGCAAACTATAAGAACCAAAATTAAGTACCTAAATCGCTTTTCTGTTCCACATGTGATGATAGCATATGGATCCGACGTGCCATTTAAGTTTGCACCAATAAGATTCTTAGCAGCTAACAGCTCAACCTGAAAAGCATTACAGGAAGGCACCATCTCATTAGTAAACCATTACCTTCTTTCCGATACCAAACATGCTTTTTGGCACCATCTCATTAGTACATTAAGCCAAAAGCAACTGAGTGTATAAATAAAGCTAAAACAAAAAAGCTCTTTATTCCATTTACAGATTCGAGCAAAAATACAAGAGTCCATCAGCTTATACCTTGATTAAATATGGAGAATTGTTGTGTGCATCCCCTTTCACCGTGCCATCCTACAAAATAATTGCAGAACTGCATGTCAAACAAGTTGAAAATTACTCCATGAATGGAGGCTTATTAGCAAATGCATCATGTAACATCAATGATATCCAAAAAGAGTGAGTAAAGACAACATTTATACCCTTTAGAAAGCCAATACACCAATTTTGTGCCCACCTCTTGATGAAATTAAAAACCAAAGGAGTTTCAAATTTTTTTTTTTTTACTTTATAACTAGTTTAGGGTTTGAGACAGGTGTAAATGTTTTTGATTTAGTTCTGATGTTTTAACCCCAGATTTAATGAGCTATTCTGGTGGGATGAAAGGGATTTTTATACTTGTCACGAATTGCAAGGGTTTGAGACAGTTAATACTAATTTAGCGGAAACTTTTTTTTTTTTTTTTTTAAAGAGTAATTACAGAGGAATAGAACTCCAAAGGAGTATGGGATGTAATGGAAATTTTAATAGATATAGTAAGGGTGATCCCTAAACAAAGACCTAAGAAACGAATGATTCAGATTATTGGAGTTCAATGAGGGTCAGGTCCACAAGAGATCTCTTGCCTTCTTATCAGATGACAACCCTCTTAAGAAGTTATTCCAAATGCAATTCTTATGATCAGAAGCCAAAGAGATTACATGGATGAAGCACCACAATGTGTTCCAATGATCCAAACAGTCAGTTTTACGGAGCTATCTAAGAATTACAAAAAATAAAGAAAATCGAACATCATTTGCGCATTTGTCACACACACACACACACCATCTTATAATAATATATAAGTGGAAAATACAAAGTAGGGGACAAGGTGCCCATTGATTAACTAAGAGACAACAGCATTAAAGCCCAACGAAATAGCCCACAAAAAACAGTCTCTAAACATAAGAGAAACTATCTCTAATCATTTGAGCATTTATCATCATGACCATTTTAGTGTTTATCAAAAGAAAATATCTAAAGAGCATATCAAAGCTACAAACTTCACAATACTAAGCAAGAATCAATATCAAAGCTACAAACTTCACAATACAAAGCAAGAATCATATCAAAGCTACAAACTTCACATACACTCTGACACCAAAAAAGAGCCTATTAGTAGAAAACATCCAAATTGAAACAAAACCAAAACTCAAATTAGTAAATTGACCTTCTCCTCTATGGCATCCCCAGATTCACCCGAATTGTCAGCAAGTGAGCGATCACAGTAGCCATCTCCGCCGCCTCTGTACGTGAAGAACCAGTAAGCGAAGATCACATAGATGGAGGCAGCCACTGTAACCTTGATCTCCCACAAGGACGGCACAAGGAAATCCAACGACATAGTTTCCATGATGGCTTTCAAATTCTGACTGTAATCAGAAGAAGTGAAAGAGTATTAGTGTTTCAAGGACTGTCCCGCAATCCCCTAAAAACAGACAAACCAAGAATCTGCAAAATTCTGATAAACACTTTTCCTAAATTTCAATAAACCATCCCAACTCCACTTATAAAAGTTCAAACTTAGAATCGAATCAAAGAACATGCTATTAAAATTCTCATCCCGGAAATATCATGATAAACCAGAATCATAAATGCATAAAAAACGAACTTTCAACTCATGCTATTTAAACTATCTTTCCAAGATAAGGTATCGTAAACTAAATCTTGTAAAAGCATAAAAAAATGATCACTTAACTCTTACTTGTTAAACTCATGAACTATATAAAAGATGTTCATTAAATTTAAACATTTGAGAAAGTAAAAAGTCAAACTCACTTTGAATAGGGCAGGTAAGAACTACGCACGATCCTTCCCAGGATCGTCACTGGAAGAGGCTCCACCGTCTCACCTAAACAAAAATGATCTTGTTATTAATCTGAATTTCGATAACTATTACTCAATTAACTTAAACATTCAACCCGGCGGTCAATTCTCAAGAATGTAACTGTCACCGAAACCTTGTCTATTCCTAATTATCTTTAACCTCGCCGAACCATATCCTCCTATCTCTATATATATCTTCATAATTGAATCATTTTCTTCCCACTCATCTACAACACCAACCATTACATTTCTCAACAAGTTCCATTCGGGTTGGATTAACTTGTATGTATCCTAACGCGTCTAATAAGGTTCAAAAACACCAAAAAAATGTTGACACAAGCCGCCGATCACGGTGGCCGGCGGTGGCACAATTCACTGAAAATTAAAACTCAAAAACTATACGCAATATCACACGCAAAAGAAAGGCCACGAACTGTAGAGAAACTTTATACCTTGGCGTTTGGCCGGAACTTACGAAAACCACCGGAAAAGCTCGCAGCTTGTCCTCTTTGACTTGTGAGGCACGGTGAATTATAGGAGGGGGAAATGGTATTGATGGAGAGGAAGAGAGTGGTATGAATTTCGTCGACGGAGGCGGGCGGAGGTTTCGGCAGTTGGAATGCGTCGCGCGCGTCAGGTCGTACGTCTTGAATGATTCTGGGTTTTTCGGTGGGTCGGTCTGACTCGCTGACCTTTATTTATGATCCTTGTTTGTTTTTTCGCTTTGGAATGCCCGTCCGTTTCAACTTTGAATCACTGTTTGGGATCACATCGACGTCGTTGTGTTCTAAGATATGAACGCCAAAAATATATGAAAATTTATTATATATATGCATTAAAATTTAACAACGAAAAAGTAAAATCATCTAAATGAAATTAGAAATTTCTAAAGTCATTAAGGGCCTATTTACTATCAAAATGTGTTAAATTTGTATTTTTGATGAGACTCTTGAGTATGGCTGTCACTTAGGGGTGTGTATTCACTTAGTTCACGGATTGTTTAAATTCTATATTTTTTTTTAATTAAGGAAATAACTTTATAGATTAGAACTCAATAGAGTTGAATACAATAGTATCGTAACACATCCATAACACTTTCTGGAGCGTCATCAAAACAAGAGAAACTTGTGCTAGCCTCAAGTCAAAATGACCGTTACATATCTTTCCGCTGCCATATACAGACAGAACAAGAAGATGTGGTAGTAGCCACAGTGATACATAGAAATAGGTCCATTCATTGAACACTCCATGGTCCGCCATTACAGAATAGCTTGAATCCTCATTCAGCACTACTCCAGAAGATTCGCTAGTACCGCATGTGACAAACCAAAATGTAGTTCGGATTAACCCTCCGGGATCCCAAATACGAAACCCTAAAGAATTAGAGTCCATCAGTTTGGTCCACAAAAGGCCCCAAATACAAGAAGTATCCCAAGATAATTTGGACACCCAAAGTGTTCCACCTGATCTGGGTCCCTAACATGAGTTGGGCCACCCAACAGATTTGGGCCACACATTGGGCCTCGAAAGTGATCCGGGCACCCAACCCAAATACGACAGTCATTCTCCTGCTCTGATCACAATCGCCGCCGCACTTAGTCTGGTACTTTTGCCACCATCAGCAGCCCAGAAGCCAGAAGGAGCTAGCTCTGCTTCGTCTTCACCACCTCCAATGATCGGAGCAAGCATCGATTCTACCAACTAGAAATCAAATAAGTTTCGGAACCGAAACCTTTTGAAACTCAAATGATTGGGCAAACAAATATTCGCCCGTCTGCTAGGCACGGTTGCTTTCTGTTCAACCGTGCAGCCCTCCGCCGCCATCAAAATTCGATCATTTGGGAGCCAACCACCCCAAGGTCTCCAGGTACTCGCATCACCGATCCAACATAAATCTGCCTTGAGCCGAGCCCTACACGGACGACTTAGAGTCAATTCTCGCACCCACTTAGCATCAGGTCTCCACAACCATGGCCACCGATCAATTGCCTCCTCATCATCAAGTCCATGTCTGAGAGAAACAAATCGGGTGATGACAGTTTTGGGGGAAAAAGCTTTGCCCGATCGAGGGGTCGCAATATTAGATCGGCGTTGTAGGGCCATTAGAAAATGGCTTAGGACGGAGACCAATTTCAGCCGCCATAGTTGGATTGCAAAGCCCCGGGGGCTAGGGTTTGGGTACATCTTTTCACCTAATTTGTTTAAATTTTATATGGACTCTGATTGATTCTAATAAATTGATTTACTAGTATTTGTTTAGATTTTTCAAGTCCTTATAATTGATTCTAAAGCCCTTTTTTTTTTTTTAATGTTATAATTCTCTAAACAAACCAATTGACTGTAGTTTTTTATAGGAGTCTGAACATTCTTGAGAACCTTTGGAATAGTTTAATTAACAACAATTCCTCGGAAGGGGAACACTCAATAGTTTGCCGGATGGAAGTGAGATGGCCAAGCCTTGTATGAAAAGTGCTAAAGCCCTTTTTTTTCTTTTTTTTTTTTTCTTTTTTTAATGTTATAATTCTCTAAACAAACCAATTGACTGTAGTTTTTTATAGGAGTTTGAACATTCTTGAAAACCTTTGGAATAGTTTAATTAACAACAATTCCTCGGAGGGGGAACACTCAATAGTTTGCCGGATGGGAGTGAGATGACAAAGCCTTGGATGAAAAGTGCTAAAGCCTTTTTTTTTTTTTTTTAATGTTATAATTCTCTGAACAAACCAATTGATTGTAGTTTTTTTATAAGAGTCTGAACATTCTTGAAAACCTTTGAAATAGTTTAATTAACAACAATTCCTCAGAGGGGGAACACTCAATAGTTTGCTGGATGGAAGTGAGGTGGCCAAGCCTTGGATGAAAAGTGCTAAAGCCCTTCTTTTCTTTTTAATGTTATAATTCTCTGAACAAACCAATTGATTGTAGTTTTTTTATAGAAGTCTAAACATTCTTGAGAACTTTTGGAATACCTTAATTAACAACAATTCCTTGCAGGGGGAATACTCAATAGTTTGTCGGATGGAAGTGAGATAACCAAACCTTGGATGAAAAGCGCTAAGGCCCTTTTTTTTTTTTTTTTTTTTTTTTATAACTCTGGACAAACCAATTGATTGTAGTTTGTTATAGGAGTCTGAACATTCTTTGGCCATCTCCAACCGTCAAGGTCTAAATAGACCATGTTATAAAATTTTAAAACTTTGGAAGCTACTATTTATCTAAATAGTAAGGTCTAGAATTTTTCCAACTCCAATCGTTCGAGACTTTAATATATGTTACTGTTTTTAACTTGTATAATTCAAAATTATAAGTGTTTTTAGTTATACTAGCATTTTTAACATTTCTATGGTTGCATTTTTAACTCCCCGACAATTCCACGATAAAATTGAGGGATATTGTTCATATGTTACGTCTTCTCTACATCCATCTATATACATTACTAACTCTCGATTACCTCTCAGTTTACCAATGATTTTGGTTAGTTGACTACTATGAGACATATCTCTTGTATCACTCTGATATACTACTTCATAATTATTTCCAGAACCCTTTATAGGTCTCTGATAAGTCTTTCGGTAGCCCAGGTCATGTGCAAGAGCTTTGACCACAGTTAAACAACAAATCTTTATATCTAGATTATCAATGCATGCAAATCGTTTGTTCTCCTATATAATTTAGGCAAGCATTCTTAGTTTCAAAGTGCCCACCATACCAAATTTGGATGGTGTATTTGCTCTTTACAGGAGGATGTCTTAAATCATATGATGTCTTAAGCGATTCAATAGCAAGTGTTTTAGGAATTTATCAAAGTTAGGGCAGCTCAGATATGGGATCAGAGGCGATCCATGAGTCAACCAAGTCGAGTCATGACAAGCTCAAAGTGAGTGCCAATTTAAACCCTGTATCAGATAGTAGTATAGAGTAAGTACGGTATCGTTCTAATCGGGGATTGAGGGTGCTCCTGTTATTTAAACGTCAAAGAAAGAAGAATTAATTACAAGTATACAATATGTACGAAAAATTACAAAATATTAAGGAGATTTCGAAAGTATTTGTATTTCTAATCTAATTAAACTAACTACATTAATCGATTCAAACCATGAATTAAGATAGATAAGGGGGAATGAAATATGTATGATGAAGTTAACAATCATTAACACGAAAACGAGTTTTCTAATCATATATAAATCACGGATCAAAACATGTGAATGAAGAAATCAATCAAGAACAAAGATGAACGCATACAAAGTTCTTTTTACTTTCCTTAATTAAATTAACTAGATGAACGCAACATAGTTAACCCTATTAAACATGCAATGCTAGTCATAGAACACTACTCACTAACAAACATATTTAACGCATTAAACACTTAGAAAGATTGATTGATTTAAGCCAAGAACACAAGTTGGAACACCATACAAGCATGCAAGACTCTTCATTGAGTTACCTAAGGAATTATAGGTTTTCCACTTGACAATTAAGACCTAGAACGCTAGCATATCTTAATCTGAATTTAATTACATGCTCAATATTCTAAGCTGTACACCAAAGAACACAAAACACATAAAAGGTGGGATTGAAGCACAAAATTAATGAACTTAAATCATCACATATCAAAATCGCAATTTATGTCTTCTAGAAACCTAAAACGTTTTCATGCTTCATGATTATTGGAAACTAAACATCAAAACATAAACTTTATTCTCACAAAATATGAAAACATCCATTTAAAACAAATACATAGAACGCTAGTATAATTGTTTTTAACGTTACAAAACAAAGAAACCAAAAACAAAAGATAGAAGGACATGGTTTTCAAGAACGCAAGAAGGTCTTCAAAAGTGGTGGACGTTGATGAGGACTACGGCAAGGATGTGTTGGAGATGATGGAGCTTTGCTTCACGGCTTCAATGCTTGAACAATGGAGAGCATCCGAAATTTAGAGAGAAAAGGGGAGGATGGCGTTATTTGATTTAGGGTTTGAGAGATTTTTGAGTTGTGGAAGGAGTGGACGTGTATGGAGGGAGAGAGATGGCTGAATGGAGTGAAGGAAGATGTCAAAAACGTCAAACATAGGTGTGTATAGGGCTGGGTTCTGTTCGGTACCGAAGCTGCAAGTCCAAAACCAGCTACCGTACCGGACTAGTTTGGTACACAAAATCTTCTCCCATTACCTGCCACAGAAGTCGGTATACCGAGAAGCTCGGTTGGTATCGGTTGCTTGGTCCTCCAACCGAGTTTCTAACAAGAGTGAAGAGTTGAAGAATCACTGAATCCAAAACCCAGAAATCGAGCCTGAAGAACACCGAATCCAAAACCCAAAAATTTGACTTACCACTTTTGCTACTGAACCCAGAAACCCAGAGTCTTGGGAGAGCTAGAGAGTTGGAAGAGTGGAAGTCCAGTTTAACCAGAGCTACTGAAATCCCATCATGGCCGGAGAGAGACTGAGAATCAAGGGGAGTTTGAGAGGTTCAGAGAAGAGAGAAGAAGAAGAGAGAGTCCAGAAGAAAGAAAAAAAAAATAGAAGAACGAGAAAGAGAGAAGAAGAAGAGCGTCTCCAGAAAGAAGAAAGAGAAGAGAGAAAAATAAAAAACTAGAAGAAAGAAGAAAGGAAGAGAGAAGAATAAGAGAGGGTCCAGAAAGAAGAAGGAGAGAGAATTAAAAACTAGAAGAAAGAAGAAAGAGGGGAGAGAAGAAGAAGTGGCCGTCCAGGAAGAAGGAGAGAAAGGATAAAAAACTAGAAGAAAGAAGAAAGAGGAGAGAGAAGAAGAAGTGACCGTCCAGAAAGAAGGAGAGAGAATAAAAAACTAGAAGAAAGAAGAAAGAGAAGAGAAAAGAAGAAGTGACCGTCCAAAAGAAGAAGAGAGAAGAATAAAAAATTATAAAAATATGAGTAATTAATTAATTGTATATGAGTTCGGTCGGTACGGTATACCATGTATATACAAAAATTGAAACCATTACCGTACCGTGTATGTACAGTCGGTACGGTTGTACCGTACCAAGAGTTCGGTTACCGACAGTGTCGGTTACCAACTTTTTTTGTTCGGCTCGGATTCGGTTGGTTGGTTTGTCTCGGTTGAAAATGCCAGCCCTAGGTGTGTATATATATAGGAAGCTTTAGACGTCAAACCCTAGCTCTCCGTCTTCAATTCTAATTCACCTTCCTTCTTTGTATTGATGTAGATTTCCTTTTGAATTTTATCATTGGTCCACATCACCATGGCTACAATATATCCTCAAAATCAGATCAAATATGGAGTAGAGACCTTCCCAAACTCGTCTCATAAGATATTCACGTCTAAACTCTCTTTATTCGCGCAAAACAGATTTCCGGGCAGATTGACCTTCGTGCACTAAATCGGCCATAACTTCTTCTAAAAAATTAATATTGACGAACTGTAAAAAGCTCTGGAAACTAGACATCCGTAGGTTTCCAACCATATAAAGATCATAATACATTTAGACTCTGAGCGTAAAAAGCTGTATTTTATTGGATATGATTTTGGTTCTGAACCAGCATAAAAAACGTAAATTGCTATATAATAATATATTTTGTTAATCAGTTTTTTTTTTTTGGTCAGATAAAATATTGTTTTTCTTAAAGCATATATGGTCAAGAAAATTTTATCATTAATGAAAAAACTCTTTTTTTCTGCAGGTGTCCTCAGCAAGGTTTTATCATTGACCTTGAATACGAGGTTTTATAAACCCTACATGATTCCATAACTTATTGGCATATGGCATGGAAACATTTGGAGTCAATGTCTTTTCGATGCTGCTATGGTTTAATTTGGAGAAACTTCTGTCAGAAATCAGCGGTCACTGCAAGAAGTTTTGTTCTTTACAGTTGATTGATGCTTACATTTGTAAAGACAAGGCAACAGCAATTGTTGGCTTCCTTCCTAAGACCAATTAAGCAGTTGATTTTGAGAAAGGCGGTTATAGATCGGTATAGTGATCTTATCATGATACTGCGGGAATGCAAAGAGCTTGTGCTTCTGGATGTTCGCGACAGTATTGGTTTTGATCAGTCTGCTGATGAAATACTGAAGCTTGCTTCTGGTATCAGTAAATTCAGCTGTGTGGGTTCTTAATTCGTTTTCCTATTGTACCGTAACCATCACTGTCTTGTACTTAATTTCTGAATAAAGTTTGGCATTCGGTTTTTATCCCATTCCCTGCATGTTTTTTTACAAAGGAGTTACTTTGCGAGATTAATGGCAGTGAAACTAAATGGTAATATACCAATTAATGTATAGCATTTTATTCAGTGATTTGATGATCCAGCACCGTGTCTGGAAATCCATGAAGTTAGACAAAAACGATTCCTTCTTTGCCATCCCTAAGGTAAAGTTAAGAACCAATGGTGTGGCTGCTTCTTATTGATTTGTTATAATATATAGTTCCATATGCATTCAAATTACTTGCCTTGATTTCTCTTACCTATTGT
Organism: Rosa rugosa; assembly: GCF_958449725.1. NCBI lineage: Eukaryota > Viridiplantae > Streptophyta > Magnoliopsida > Rosales > Rosaceae > Rosa > Rosa rugosa. Next base: position 18,540,087 of record NC_084821.1, on the reverse strand, counting down.
TAATCCATAATCAAATCTTGGCTCATGCATGGAAATTCATTTAAAGTTTTGAACATGGGCAGTAGAAAAGAGGACTAATACTTTCTTGCAAATTAAGTAAAACTTCGTAGTACGTTGATATTATTATCAATATATTAAAAAAACCTTTTGAAGTTTTTTTTTTTTTTTTTGAAGGAATGACGACAAGCTGTATTAAGTGAAACTGAGGAGTACATGGAGCGATGCACAAAACATCGAAAGAAAGCAATAAAACATAACGAGATGCACAGACACATCAATAATAAAGAAAAAATAATAAAGCATAACTAGATGCACAATCGCATCGAGAAGGAAAGGTAACCAGGTAACCATGTGACTTGATGCCGACTGGCATTGCTGCACTGCATATGTCACTAGAGCAGTGTAAATGTAATAGTAACCGTAACAAGGATCGTAACCATAGCTTGGGAGATACACCTCAAGAGAGCAAGGTGAGGCTCCCGAGAGGACGAAGGCGACCAAGGGTGTCAAAAACTTGGACGTTAGCAATTGAACTCTCAAGAACAAGAACCATGAAACCGAGGCTCCAATCCAAAATTGAACTAGAGCCCGGATTAAGCATCACCAATCCCCTGGGTCCCAAACACGAGCCCAAGAGTGCGTAGGCCTAGAGAAAACCCATACACTTGTAGAGCCCCACAAAGAAGCCCAGACCCAGGCCCAATTAAACCTACTGTGGGCACCCAAGCTTCCCAAACCCAAGAACCCAGTCTTTCGTCGGCACCACCCGACCCGCGCTGCTGAATCGCCGGAGGAAGCAAGACGTCCACCGCTAGAAGAATGAGCGGCCCGCCGGAATGAAACAGCACACCACGCCGATGCCAATCGCCGAAGTCCACGAGCCCAGACAAACCCAGTAAGCCGGATCGGATCCAGCCTCCTGCCAACGACGAAAGCCTTCAGACGCCGTCCTCCTCCGTCTCCGGCACCAACAGGGCAACTCTTTTTGCCCCAAAAAAGAGAATAGGCAGGTCCAGGGTCCCAAAGGCGAATCGCCTCACACAACCCCATATCTGAGAAAAGCCTCCTCCGGCGAGCGATTTTCAAGCCCATACCAGACTCCCCTCGAACACCGCCGCAAATCGAAAAGCAATTCAACATGGAACGAATGCCCCAACCCATAGGTTGAACCGAGAGGAAGAACGACCCTGAGGAGGGCGACATACATGCTTCACGAGGAATATGAATCTCATCGGAGGCATTAAGATTCAACGAGCCAAACCCTAGACCTAGAGTTTGCCACCACCAGGCGAGAGAGAGGAGAACTCTCGTCATTTTCACTTTGACGAAGTTATCACATAGGATTAATCATACCTTTGAAGTTAAAATATACAAGAAGGATAAAAATGTCGGTTAACAAGAAAAGAAAAAAGAAACAGACAAATAAAAAAAAGGTTAACCTGTTCTTCCCAAAAACTACCCATATATTTTCCTTTCACCCACAAACATAGGGTATGAGCTCCCTGCATGCTAGTTACTTTTCTAAATAGAGGACAATAGTTCCCAAGTTTTATTAATAATAAACTAAAACAGTACAAGGATGGGGGGAGACATGAAACTCAAATCCTTCTTAACAGAAAAAGAAATAAAAAATATATATAAAAACAAAAGAAAAGGAAATTCAAGATTTCAACTACATAATTCATATGACTCGACTCTAAATTAAACTAATCCAATAGGTAGCTTAATCAATAAAAAACAAAACCCTAAATTCTAGGAAACTCAAAACAAAGCTAATTGAACTCAGAAATTCTCAGTTTCCTCCTTTTCGATCAGGAACACATCTCATGTGCATGAACATGCACTTCCAGCAAACTTTTTAGCAAAGGTTGGAGCGTCGACTTCCTGCTTGTCACCGTCATCAAAGTTCAGAGCATAAGTTTGCGCAGTATAAGCATTCTTCACTCGTGGAGTGCTTCCCAAGCAATTACAAAACAGCCTCTTCAAATCTTTCCACGACATTCTCAACGTAATGTGTTTGAATATCCTATGAGCTCAAAGTTGGTCTTTATTAATTGTTTTTCAGAAGAAGTACTTGTTTAGGCAGATAGCTGATATGTAGTATTTATAGGACGTGCAGGTAACACGGTAGGAATTCTTAATTTATGTTCCCGCACCAAAAGGGAAAAAACTAAGATTTGCTCTATCCTATTAGGAAAAGGAAATCTTTCAAACTTATGATTCCTTTTAGTAAGTATCGCTAGTCTTTCTTCCAATTGATTAATTAGCTGACCGATCCACTCTGCTTAAGATTCAACTTTTTATGTTTCCTAGTTTGATTAGGTTTTAAAATCCTAGTTAGACTATGTTTCCTACTCTTAATCAGGATATTTCTACTTGCACAGATCGTTCATTACAACAACTCTGCAAATCCTCCAAGTTTTTTCTCATAAAATATCAACCGCCCAAATTTTTGTGTAGATGGAAGATGAACGAAAATGGAGGACTTAAACCTGGACTGTTTGGCAATTAATATCCTTGCAAGAGTGGATGGAGTCATTACTAAAGGGCCTGCAGGTCATGGTGCAGGGCCAGCCTCAATCCTTGGTGCTGGGAATGTTGTGCGGAAGCGTAACAAACAAGGTATTGATATGAATTCAACAGTAACAAACAAACCAAGAAAGCAACCAATAAAACAAACCACAAAGAACACCAAGATTTATAGTGGTTCACTCAATCGGTGTGATTGAGCTACATCTACTTTCGGAGTCGGCAAGATATTCCACTATGATCAATTTGGAGAAACATACAACTAGAGTTTATGAACAACTCTCTCTACCCAAATCCCCAATACACCCTAACCTATTAACTCTCTTCTTGATTCAAATAGAGAAGAAGAAGAATACTTACTTCGAATATACAATACATAGCAACACCAACAACTAAGCTTAAGAAGCTTCAACTATGGAGTAGCTAAGTCCCCAACAAGAAGAGGAAGGCACAAGGAGTATTCAAGGTGGTTTTCAATGTTTATCTCTCTTCCCTTCTGATCTTCCTTACGGCTGCCCCTTCAAAGGCATATATATATGTCTACACATGTGCAATTAACCTAGCACATGCAGCTCACATGGGATGCCAATGGGCCAAGCCCATTAAGTGAAAGCCAACATCAACAATCTCCACCTTGGCTTCACTTGATACAATAATATCACAAGTAGAACATCATATACCAATTTGCCGCTCCGACATCCCCGTAGGGAGAATCAAATGCTACGAACACCAATCAAGTTCAAGCAATGCTTGAACTTGCTCAATGGAACTGGCTTAGTCAACATATCAGCAGGGTTGTCTTCAGTTCCAACTTTCAGGAGCTCTATATCACCATCTTCCACCAGTTGACGAATCTTGTGAAATTTGACATTGATATGTTTAGTGCGAGCATGAGTAACCTGGTTCTCTGCCAAATGAATAGCACTCTGACTATCACAATAGAGATCCACATAATCTTGAATTATTCCTAAGTCCTCAAGCAAACCACGAAGCCAAACTGCTTCTTTTGCACCCTCTGTTACCGCCATGTATTCAGCTTATGTAGTCGACAAAGCAATAGTAGATTGCAAGTTCGACTTCCAACTCACCGCTCCACTAGCAAGAGTAAACACATAAGCTGTAGTAGATCGGCACTTATCCAAATCACCTGCGAAATCAGAGTCCACATATCCAACAACACATTGACTCATCTTATCCTGCTGAAATACAATTCCAACATCCACAGTACCAAGAATATACCGTAGAATCCATTTCACAGCTTGCCAATGGCTTTTACCTGGGTTATGCATATATCTGCTCACCACACTTAAAGCCTGTGAAATGTCAGGTCTAGTACACACTATACAGTACATCAAGCTACCAACAACACTAGCATATGGAACTTTAGCCATATATTGCATATCATCATCAGTGCTAGGAGACATAGTAGATTTAAGCTTGAAATGAGAGGCAAGAGGTGTACTTACAGGTTTAGATTAATCAACCATGCCAAACCGCTGTAGTATCTTCTTCAAATATTGTTTTTGTGACAAATAAACCTTGCCTTTCGATCTATCACTTTCAATTTCCATGCCCAAAATCTTCTTAGCTTCTCCCAAGTCCTTCATTTCAAATTCACCACTCAACTGTGATTTTAATTTTTCAATCTCCACCTTGCTCTTAGATGCAATTAACATATCATCAACATATAAGAGCAAATAAATGAAGGTCCCATCATGTAGCTTGTGAAAGTAAACACATGGATCATAAAGACTCCTAGTGTACTTCTGACCAAACATAAATTTATCAAAGCGCTTGTACCATTGTCTTGGGGACTGTTTCAAACCATACAATGATTTATGCAATTTGCAAACCAATTTTTCCTTACCAGCAACTTTGAAACCATTTGGCTGAGTCATATAGATCTCTTCTTTCAATTCACCATGTAAAAATGCAGTTTTGACATCAAGTTGTGCTAACTCAAGATCAAACTGTGCAACCAAGGCTAATAGAATACGGATAGAAGAATGCTTCACAACAGGAGAAAATACCTCATTGTAGTCTATTCCTTCTTTTTGTGCATAGCCTTTTGCTACCAATCTAGCCTTGTACCGAGATCCTTCCTTTTTAGCAAATACCCATTTGCAGCCAATTGCTCTCTTCCCATGTGGTAACTGAACCAACTCCCAAGTCTTGTTCTTGTGAAGAGACTTCATCTTTTCATCCATTGCTTTTTCCCACTCTACACTATCTGCATGTATCACAGCTTCTTCATAGGTAGAAGGAATTTCTTCTTCAGTAATTGGAAGTGCATAAGTTACCATATCATTTAGCCAAGCCGGCTTTGGAGCATTTCTCTTTCCTTTTCTAAGTGCAATAGGTCCATGTTGCTGTGGAGACTCTTGAGCTTGAGTGTCTACTTCAATACTTGAATTTTCATTTGTTGAATCATCTGACTCAACTGTAGGACTACCTTGATCAATCGGAGTTTCATCAATTTTTTCTTTAAACTCCACCTGCTTCAAACTCTCTATGGTCATCTCCTGTTTTTGAGAATCAGTCTGCTCACTCTGATTAACCATAACAGCCTCATCGAATGTCACATCTCTGCTTACAATAACTTTCCTTACATCTGGACACCAAAGCCTAAATCCCTTCACACCATCATTAAATCCCAAGAAAATAGCTTTCTTGGCTCTCGGATCAAGCTTGCTTTCCCTGACATGAAAATAAGCAGGACAACCAAAAATATGTAAGTAATGATAATCAGTAGCAGGTTTTCCAGACCATACCTCCATGGGCGTTTTACCCTCATTTGCAGCAGTAGGCAACCTGTTGATGAGATGGCCTGCATATGTAACTGCCTCAGCTCAAAACTCTTTGCCTAATCCAGCATTAGACAACATACATCGAACTTTCTCTAGTAAAGTACTATTCATGTGCTCTGCCACCCCATTCTGTTGTGGTGTCTCTCTAACTGTGAAGTGTCTCACAATGCCCTCATCTTGACATAACTTTAAGAATGGATCAGACTTGTATTCACCACCATTATCTGATCGGAGCCTCTTAATTTTTCGACCGGTCTGAGTCTCAATCATCTTCTTCCACTTCACAAATATATCTAAGACTTCATCTTTATGCTTCATGGTGTACACCCACACTCTTCTAGAGAAGTCATCAACAAAAGAGACATAGTAGTGCTTACCTCCCAAAGATGCAGTTTTGGTAGGTCCCCACACATCTGTGTGAACATAGTCTAGAGCACCTTTAGTCTGATGAACTGCAGTACCAAATTTCACTCTAGTCTGCTTTCCCAATACACAATGTTCACAAAATTCCAATTTGCAAGTCTTTGCACCTTTCAACAAACCTTGCTTCACTAATCCCTGCATTGCTTTCTCACCAGCATGTCCAAGACGCATATGCCATAATCTGGTAGTATCTGCATCATCTGTAGTCTCAGAAATTGCTGTTTCACTTGTCACTGTACTCCCTTGTAGAAAATACAAGTTTCTATCTCTAGTACCTCTCATCATCACAAGTGAACCGGAGACAACTCTAGCAACTCCATCCTTCAATGTAATTGTGAGACCCTTTGATTCTAAAGTTCCCAAAGAGATAAGATTTTTCTTCAAGTTCGGAACATACCGAACATTTGTCAATTCTCTAACAACCCCATCATGCATTTTGAGACGAATTGTACCAATCCCTCTAGTTCTGCAAGGACTATCATCTCCCATCAAAACTACTCCACCATTTACTTCTCTTAATGTAGAGAACCATTCCTTGTTCGGACACATGTGGTGTGTACAAACCGAATCCAGAATCCATTTCTCAGAGTAATCAAGTGCAGATGAGCTTGCTAAAGAAAAATCAATCTCATCCTCTTCAAAATGATCGAAGGTAGAAGAACAACTTAATGCGAAACCAAAGTCATCATCATCTTCAAATTTTGCAACATTCACTTCAGAACCCTTCTTGTCTCTAGTCTTCAACTTGGGACAATCTTTCTTCCAATGCCCCTTTTGGCGCCTTTTGGCGACAAAAAGCACACTCATCTTTTGCAGGAAATTTGCCTCTTGACTTGGAACGAGAATTACCTCTTTTTCCACCAAACTTTCTATCATCAGATCTTCCTCTTGCTACAAGTGCTTCACCTGTCACTTTTTGCAATTGCTTCTCCTTCTTTCGACACTCATTATTTATCAATGAATTACACACATCATCAAATTTCACAAATTCTTTGTCATGCAACAAAGTTGTAATCAAATGCTCATACTCGTCAGGAAGAGAATTTAGCAAACACAAAGCCTTATCCTCATCACTAATTTGTACATCTAAATTAGCCAAATCTGCAAGTATCTTATTGAAATCACTGATGTGTTCAGACATAGAAATACCTTGCTGATAATTGAATCGAAAAAGCCGCCTCTTCAGGTGAAACTGGTTTTCAACACTCTTGATCATGTATTGGTCTTCCAATTTCCTCCACAACCCTTTTGCCGAAGTTTCCTTCATGATAAAGAACTTCGTATCCTTTGCAAGACACAATCTGATAGAACCACAAGCCCACTTATTAATCTGCTTCCACTCCTTCTCACTCATATCTTCTGGTTTGTCTTCAAGAGCTATATCCAATTCTTGTTGACACAAGACATCCATCATCTCACACTGCCACATGCCAAAATTGTTTGTTCCATCGAACTTCTCAACTTCAAATTTGGCATTGCCAATTGATGGCCTAGTAGTCGACGATGAACCCGAACTCGAATTTTTCTTTGTGTCAACCATTAAATCAAATCAATACACAACTCCCAAATTCAGAACCAGAGCTCTGATACCAGTTTGTTGTGCAGAAGCGTAACAAACAAGGTATTGATATGAATTCAACAGTAACAAACAAACCAAGAAAGCAACCAATAAAACAAACCACAAAGAACACCAAGATTTATAGTGGTTCACTCAATCGGTGTGATTGACCTACATCTACTTTCGGAGCCGGTAAGATATTCCACTATGATCAATTTGGAGAAACATACAACTAGAGTTTATGAACAACTCTCTCTACCCAAATCCCCAATACACCCAAACCTATTAACTCTCTTCTTGATTCAAATAGAGAAGAAGAAGAATACTTACTTCTCATATACAATACATAGCAACATCAACAACTAAGCTTAAGAAGCTTCAACTATGGAGTAGCTAAGTCCCCAACAAGAAGAGGAAGGCACAAGGAGTATTCAAGGTGGTTTTCAATGTTTCTCTCTCTTCCCTTCTGATCTTCCTTACGGCTGCCCCTTCAAAGGCATATATATATGTCTACACATGTGCAATTAACCTAGCACATGCAGCTCACATGGGATGCCAATGGGCCAAGCCCATTAAGTGAAAGCCAACATCAACAGGGAAGCGGTTATAGATCGGGATAGTCTTATCATGATACTGCGGGGTTGTAAAGAGCTTATGCTTCTGGATGTTCGTGACTGTATTGGTCTTGATCAGTCTGATGATGAATTACTGAAGCTTGCTTCTGGTATCAGTAAATTCAGATGTGTGGGTTCTATATTTTGTTTTCCTTTTGTACCGTTACCATCAGGCTGTACTTTTTGAATAAAGTTTGGCAGGCTTTTATCCCATTCCCTGCATGTTTTTTACAGAGTAGTTACTTTAATTTGCGTGGTTAATGGCGTTGAAGCTCAGTGGTGTATCACCATATGTATAGCATTCTTTCAACCACTTGATCCAACACCGTACCTGGAAATCCATGAAGTTAAACAAAAACGACTCCTCTATTAACTGAGACAAGCTATGGTACTTGTACTTGTTGAACTCAGAAACTCATAAACAAGAGCACGAAATCTGGAGAATGCAACCTTAATTACCTTCATTAATTGCAGTTGGTGGCTTTAAAGAGCCTTACAATAAAAACAGAAAACAAAAGCAGCCCATAACTAGCACGTCTTCTAGATTGAGGTACATGACTACAAGAAACAGTAAAAGTAAATGCTAAAAACAAGCAACCACTAAACCAACAATATCCTCCCCTAAACTAATTGCTATGAGCAATCAGTTTACCACTGGCACTTCACAAACACCTAGCAGCCCTCGCAGCTTCACAAAATACTCATCCAGCTTTAGTGGTTTTGTCATGATATCAGCCACCTGATCTTTGGAGCCACAATGAACCAACTTCACCTTCCCATCTCTAGTTAAGTCTCGAAGGAAATGAAACCTAACATCTATATGCTTACTACGCCCATGAAGCACTGGATTTTTAGAGAACTTTATAGTGGAACTGTTATCACACTTAATGGTAACACTGCTGTTTTGTGTGAATCCCAACTTCTCCAACACTCTTTGCATCCAAATACCTTGTGTGGCACAAGATGCAGCTGCAACATACTCCGCCTCGGTGGTTGACAAAGTAACAATAGGTTGTTTCTTCGACATCCAAGACACAGCTCCTCCACTTAAAGAGAAAACATACCCCGACTTGCTCTTCCTATCACTCGTATCTCCGGCATAGTCGCTGTCAGTATAAGCTTGCAACATCTCATCTCCTCTCCTCTTATAAAAGATTCCCAGCTCCACAGTTCCTCCCACATACCTTAACACTCTCTTAACAATCTGAAAATGAAGCTCTGTGGGATTTGCCATGAACCTGCTAGCCATACACACAACAAACATCAAGTCTGGTCTTGTTACGGTTAAATACATCAGGCTTCCCACCATCTGCTTATATACCGTAGCATCCACTCTAACCCAATATTCATCTTTTCCAATCTTCACACCAGGAACTATCGGATTATGAACTGAATTGCATCCATCCATGCCAAACCTTTCAAGCAACTTCTTTGCAAACTTCTTTTGGCTAATATAGATGCCTTCGGTGCATTGCAATACTTCCACACCAAGAAAGGACCTCATCTTGCCGAGATCACTCATATCAAACTCTTGCATCATGGACTCTTTAAACTTGACAAACATTTTCTCACAATTGCCAGTAAAAATTAAGTCGTCCACATATAAACTTACAATTAAACACGTACCTCCTGCACCCATTTTGATGAACAGAGTATGCTCAAAGTCGCATTTCTCGAACCCTTCCTTCACAAAATAATTCTCAATCCTGCTATACCATGCTCTAGGGGCTTGTTTGAGCCCATAAAGCGCTTTCTTGAGCTTGTATACCTTGTTTTCTCCTCCCTTTACTTCAAAACCTTGTGGTTGCTCGACAAAAACAACCTCTGTGAGTTCTCCGTGCAAGAAAGCACTTTTGACGTCCAACTGATATATGCTCCAATTCTTTTGTGCCGCCAATGCAATGATCATTCTTATGGTATCCCATCTAGCCACTGGTGCATACACCTTTGTGTAATCAATGCCAAATCGTTGAGCATACCCCTTTGCCATCAATCGAGCTTTACATTTGTCCACTTCACCCTTCTCTTTGTACTTCGTTTTAAACACCCATTTCACTTCTATGGTTTTCACACCTAAAGGCCGATCAATCAGCTCCCAAGTATTATTTCTCTCAATAGCTTCAATCTCCTTCTTCATTGCTAATCTCCACTTGGACTGACTCACAGCTTTCTCAAAGTCCACCGGATCTTCATTTGCGGTAAACACAGCTAGGTTGTGTAGTTCTCCTTCTTCGTCACTCAATCCCAAACCTACTCCACTCACATAATCACTCATCCAAATAGGCTGCCTCCTTTTTCTTTCTTCCTCTATTGCTTGCGGGCTTGCTTGAGAAGAGCTGCTTGAAGAGGAATTATCGGTTGCTTCTTCAATAGTAGCTTCACTAGCCGGCAAGTCATTTCCAATTTCCTCATCACTATCGTTATCGTGATCCTCCAAGTTCTCATCACCATCTCCCCAATCCAACACGTCAAGTTTTATGTCCTCTGCATTCCTCCCTAAATTCCAGCTTTCATTCTCTTCAAACACGACATCTCTACTTACAATAATCCTCTTTGTTAAGGGATTGTACAACCTATAACCCTTAGTTTCTTCACTCACACCAAGAAGAACACATTTGCAGCTCTTGTCATCTAACTTTGTTCTCTTGACATCTGGAATATGGGCGTGAGCAACGCAGCCAAAGACTCTGAAATACCCAACATTTGGTTTGACTCCGCTCCATGCTGCTTCAAGAGTTACATCTTGAACAGCTTGTGTTGGACTTCGATTAAGAACATGAGTGACCTAATTTACAGCTTCTGGCCAGAAATTCTTAGGAATCTTCTTCTCAGACAAGATGCTACGCACTAAATTCATGACCGTCCGGTTCCTTCTCTCAGCCACCCCTTTTTTGCTGAGGGGTGTAGGCGGCGGTGAGCTGGCGTTTGATGCCATTAGACTGACAAAATTCGTTGAATTCATTGGATGTGAATTCTCCGCCTCTGTCAGTCCTCAAGCAACAAATAGGGAAACCAATTTCCTTTTCAACTAGACTCTTGTATCTTTTGAACATGGTAAAAGCTTGTGACTTCTCGGTTAGAAAGTAAACCCACATCTTTCTGCTGAAATCATCAATAAAACTCTGAACATACCTCTTGTCAATGTTCGAAGTAGGAGTAATAGGTCCGCAGATGTCTGCGTACACTAACTGTAATCTTTGTGAGGCTCTCCACTGGCTACTCTTCGGAATTGAATCCCGACTTTGCTTTCCCACCAAGCAATCATGCCAAACCCTTGCAGAAGCTTTGATTTGAGGCAGCCCCTTAACCATCTTTCTATAATGCAGCGTTTGAGTCCCTTGTAATTTAGGTGACTATAACGGCAGTGCCATAAGTGTGATAGGTCATCTGAAGAAGCTTGCATACATGTGGAGAAGTCTGTGAGCACAACATTAGCCAAAAGTACAAACATCGATTTGCGGTCAATGGAGTCTGCATAATGAGTCCCCTTTTCGAACGATAAATTTTACAAACCCCATGTTGTATCAAAATGGCTAAGCCTTTCACTTGCAATTGACCTATACTTAGCAGGTTATTTCTTAATTCAGGAACAAAGTAAACATCACTGATTACCTGAGTCAAGCCATCCACCTCTAACCTGATGCTTCCCTTGCCCATCACCGACATCCTTGCATTGTTGCCAAGTTTCACAGAGTGCCTGAATTCTTCATCAATGTCAGCAAACCATTTCTTGTTGCCGCACATATGATTGCTGCAACCACTATCTAGAAACCACACATCTTCATGCTTGGAGTCATTCCTCTCCACATGAGCCATCAGCAAGAGTTCATCTTCCTCCTCAAGCTCTGCATAATTCACTCGCTTCTCCCAACTAGGGCATTCATATTGAAAATGCCCTAGTTTGTGGCACTTAAAGCATTCAACTACAGCCTTGTTGAAGCTTTGTCTACCTCGCCCTCTTCCTCTGCTTCTGAAAACCCCACGTCCTCTGCCTCTTCCTTCGAATCGGTCTTCTTCCCTGTTTGCTCCAAGCCTCTCAACACTTGTGACTTTCAAAACTTGTTCATCATTATTGCCTTTTCTAAACTTCTGCTCATGGACGAGCAGAGAGCTCTGCAACTCATCTACAGAAAGATGGTCGATATCTTTCGACTCTTCTATTGAGCAAACAATATAGTTAAAATTATCTGTGAGAGTATGTAAGATTTTCTCGACAATTTTCACGTCCTGCATATTTTCTCCGTAATTCCTCATGTCATTGGCCACCATCATCACCCTTGAGAAGTAATCTATGACAGATTCACCACTCTTCATCTCCAGGATCTCAAATTCTCTACGAAGAGTTTGGAGATGAGCTCGCTGCACCCTCTTATTCCCTTGATATTTGCGCTTCATTGAATCCCACAATTGTTTAGACGTGTCCTTCTGAATGATGGTTTTCAGAATAGATTTATCGATGGACTGGAAGAGGTAATTCTTGACCTTGAGGTCCTTCAGCTTTAATTCTTCCAATGTCTTCCTTTGCGCAGCTGTCATGGCTTCTCCCTCAGCAAGCTCTGTGTAGCCAGTCTCAACAAGGCTCCAATACTCCTTCGATCGCAAGAGATTCTCCATTAGCATGCTCCAGTGATCATAGTCTCCATCAAACTTGGGAATACTAGGTAGAGCAAAATTGCTATTGCTCCCTTCCCTTGCCATCTCACACTCTTTCTCTTTTCCCTTATTGTGTTTCACTCAAACACTCACCATTTCTTTTCCGCAGAGTTTCACTCACACTTTACTCTCAATCAGGCCCCTCTAGTGGGGCTCTGATACCAGATTTGTTGAACTCAGAAACTCAGAAACAAGAGCACGAAATTTGGAGAATGCAACCTTAATTACCTTCATTAATTGCAGTTGGTGGCTTTAAAGAGCCTTACAATAAAAACAGAAAACAAAAGCAGCCCATAACTAGCACGTCTTCTAGATTGAGGTACATGACTACAAGAAACATACAAAGTACTAACAACCAGTCCCTACAAACTAGGGATTAATCAACAACAGTAAAAGTAAATGCTAAAAACAAGCAACCACTAAACCAACAGGTATCTCATACACTCATTTACTACTATTTGAATAAAAAATTACAATTATTTGAACCAAAATTACAACATTGAGAACAAAAGTTACCATATTCATTTACACTATTTACATATAGTTAAACAAAAATTACAACATTGAGAACAAAAGTTACCATATTCATTTACACTATTTACATATAGTTAAACAAAAATTACAACTTTGACAACGAATTTGTTCAAAAACTTGTAACAATGTCGTAAAAGGTGTAATTACTATTATTAGAACTAAGATTACACAAAATATGACTCAACATTACCACTCTGACAACAAATTTGTTGTCACTTTTGTAAATGTGGGTATGAGATACCCACAAGTACACTAGAATTTCCCCTATTAACTTTGCCATCTCCAATGATGTGGCTGCTTCTTATTGATTTGTTAATATATAGTTCCATATGCATTCAAATTACTTGTCTTAATTTCTCTTATGGTGATTCTCAAGTTGTTTCTCGCTCCATTCTTTTATCACAATCAGTACCTGAACTTATCTTTCATATCAATTTCTTAACTTTCCTAAAATGGAGTAATTGAAAACTACAGAAAATAGATTTTTCTTCTTTCTCCATCAATATCCAATTTACGTACATCAACTTTGATAAGGACCACTGGAACCCCATAATCACACAGTCGGCAATAACAGCTATAGAAATTAAATTTCTCATCCTCCCTGTCTACCAACCTAACCTCCATTACGTTCACACCACACTCCCATCCAATTTTTCGACCATTTACTTCTATATTAGTGCTCTGTTTTCCCCTGTTTTCTCATTCACCCCAAACCTGAAACTGAGTTCATAATTTTGATCATGGCTAAGAATGATGTGAAGCTTCTAGGAGCATGGCCGAGCCCATTTGTGTTGAGGGCTCAGATTGCCTTGAATGTCAAGTCTGTCGAGTACGAGTTTCTGCAGGAGACAATGGAACCCAAGAGCGAGCTTCTGCTCAAATCGAACCCGGTTCACAAGAAAATCCCGGTTCTGCTTCACAATGAGAAACCCATCTGTGAATCTCTTATCATTGTGGAATACATCGACGAGGCTTGGGCCTCTGGCCCATCAATCCTACCTTCTGGTCCCTATGAGCGCGCTGTTGCCAGATTCTGGGCTGCTTATATTGATGAGAAGTGGTTCCCCGCGATGAAAGGCATCGTTGCTGCTCAAGGTGATGAGGCAAAGAAGGCAGCAGTCGGGCAAGTGGCAGAAGGTCTAGTGCTGTTGGAGGATGCATTTCAAAAGATTAGTAAAGGAAAGAGTTTCTTTGGCGGAGATCACATTGGCTACCTTGACATTGCACTTGGGGGACTTTTGGGATGGCTGAGAGTGACTGAGGGGATGGCTGGGATCAAGCTGCTTAACGAAACAAAGACGCCGGGGCTGGTCAAGTGGGCTGACAAGTTTGCTGCGGATCCTGCTGTGAAAGATGTTATGCCAGAGACAGAGAAGCTTTCTGAGTTTAGTAAGTTTATTGCAGCCAAATTAAGAGCTGCTGCAGCTAAGTAATCAATGTTGTGTGAAGCAGTGATGAGAATAAAGTGTTTATGAGAAATAATCAAGACCTACTAGCTAGAGTGTTTATGGGAAATAATCAAGACCTACTTGGTTTCAGCAGCCAGCGGTCTTTGTGTCTTTAAAACTCCTTATGCTACTAGCTAGAGTGTTTATGGGAAATAATCAAGACCTACTCGGTTTCAGCAGCCAGCGGTCTTTGTGTCTTTAAAACTCCTTATGTAAAGCAGTTGTTATCAGTTATTAACTTGTTTTCCTTGCCAAAAAAACACTTATCTTCCATATCCATCGGTGTAATCTCATCAGGTTACTATGCAAAGAGCTTGGCTTCTTGATGTCAGTGATTATGTTGGTTTTGAACAAGTATTGAAGCTCGCTTCACATATTAGTGAGGGCTCTAAAGTTGCACCAACTACTGGAAAAGGGGCCAAAGGACAGAGTAAGGAGGCACGGATGACAGATGAGCATCCACTCTCAGGCACAGATGAATTATCCCCATTGCAAGTGGCCAAGTAATACTAACAAAATCGTTATTATTAGACCTAGAATAGAAAAGTCATCAAAATGTTGACTCATATATCAAGATATCTCGGTCCCCGACTGTGTTTTTGTTAAGGATTCCATATGTAAACTATACGAGTCCCTAAGCCGTAATTCGAGTTTGCAATTGCCTATATACAAACTATCAAAAGAATTAACAAATCAAAATTTTCCTCATTTTCTTGTTACATGCAAAATTTTCTCCTCCACTTGGCAGTTGAGCTCTCTCGTCATTTCAACGCCAGCATCATCAAAGGAAACTGTATTCTACTGTGTATCAAGGTCAATCTAGTTCACGAATAAAGCCAAAGAAAAGATGACTTCAGTAAAACTCCAGCGGCCCCTGAATGTTGGCAGGTGGGTCAATTGCAATACGAGTAGCCTTCCCTTCTAAATGCAAATTATGTAACAAGTTGGCCTCCTTAGCTGCAACACCCTCTGCAGTCCATAAGGTAACATGTGGCCACTCGTTTTTGGAGACAACTCTTTCACCTTCAACAGAGCCAGGGCATGCTTCAAACGCAGCCATTTTATCCGTGAAGAGCAGTGCAGTTATATCCACAGGGACCTGTTTGTGTAGGAAGACACCGTAATTAGCCACCGCAGTAACACCATGACTTCTCTTGTGTGCAAGAGTAACATGGGCCTTACTAATCTGGTTCTCCAAATTCTTGTCTTTGAGGAAAGCTGCGGCTTTACTATCTTTCCCAGCCAACTGCATGAAATTAATTAATAAATTAAAAACAATCATCACATATATTATCATGTTCAGAAACGTAATTCAAAACTGTATTGCAGATCGGCTTCGTTCATCATTTCATGTTTACCCTAAATATAAGGCCCACCCATTCGTATACAGTATACATTGCAAGAAAGAACAAGCGTTCAACTTTGACATGGCAGTCAATTGAAAATATCCATGTGACAAGCATGGCTGAAACCAGACTCCGATTGGTGATCAATATTTATCAAGCCGAAGGAAAAATTATGGTTTCCTCTTGGACTGGCCAAGTACTAAATAAGTAAATATTCACACTTTGATTTGCAATGAAACAGCAAAACATGCCTAGCCAGAAATCTGTTTAAACCTGCCAGCCAGGGCATAGACGTCTTCTCAAGTACTTTTCACATCGACTAGGATAAATAATTGGTTATGTGGGAGATTAGATGAATTAAAATTCAGTTGTTTGTCAAAAACAACAAAACAACCAAAACCAAAAAAAAAAAAAAAAACAGAACTTGAAAGTCAGATAAATGATATAAGCGATTTTGATTCTAGTTTGGATTGTACCAAAGATATAAGAGGGGTAAAATTTGCACTTATTCAGTAGAGTTAAATTGAGTTCCACAAACTATTGACAAGTAAATAGATGAGAGACAATATGTACTTACATTATCAAGCAAACCTTTGATTTCGGTAATAGGCAGACTAATGGCAGCAAAAACAATGGCCCCGATCTTCCTCTTCCCAGAATCTGGAGTTCTGTACTCTGGAGTCTCATACTCACCTTTTGCAATCTTACTTAGCTCTTCTGATACTTCCTTAACAGCAGACTCAAAAGGAACCTAGAGACATAAGATGGTATAGAAAGGTCATATAGGGATCTGGAAAAACTAATTCCAGTGACAGTCAATGTAAAAGATCCAGTCAACAGCTCGGAAGGTAAATGAGAAACACATATAGAATCTATAATATATATATATATATATATATATATAATGCACATATATCTAAGTATATACCAACCTGAACAGAATTAAGATACTCTGAATTGCCAAATAAAACATCTCGCAACTGTTTCTCCCATTTAGCCCACTCATTTGCATAGGTTCCCTTGGTAGACTCCAATCTGAGTACAGACTCACAACCAAGAACATAAGATTAACAATCATCAAAGCAGCAAAATATTGGTTTGAAATGACGAGCCAAATTACAGAGTTATTCTACTATTAGAAAAGGGTTGAAATAATGGTGTAAGAACACAATTGAAAGCTTGTCTTGTGGAAAAGCCAAGTGGAAAAGGAAAATGAAAAGAAAAGAACCTCCGTTTTGAAAAAAATCTAGTCTAAGAAAAAAAATTATATTTTATTCTTCGTAATTGAAATGGGAAAGAGAGGTTTCATTAAACTATCTTTATGAAACATGAAATTTAATCCACTAGGAGACAAACAAAAAGCAAGCACAAGGTTGCCCACTACATCTTTTACTGATCATTCTACTTGAACATTAATATTTTATAAAAAGAACGGGGTCAAAGAAGCAAATACTGAAATTTGATACAGGTCTTCAATCAACAAATAACATTAAGATTGTGTGAAAATGAAGTCTCTAAAACATGCATAATGTTGCAGTACCAACCTTCCATGTTTCTTAGTGTGAAGCTTGTATAAATTTATTCCCTCCTCAAGAGTTGATTTCACAGGATCAGGTAATGGATTCCTGGGGATGCAAAGTAAATGACCATCACATCAATGTAATTGCATGGCAGGAACAACAGGACACATCATATATGCTTTTTGTATTTAATTGAAGCACTATCACAGCACAAACCAATCGTGTTACATTTTCCCTTGTATACAGCACAGTTTTCAAACATGGACATATTATTACCATAAATTATGATGGCAAATGTTAGCTTATTGTAATGTAACTCAAGTTTATTCTAGTTTTACACTAAAATTGAAAATACAAACATTATTTATCCACCTACATGTTACCAATGCAAAAAATTCTGCAAGCAAATCCGCATCTCAATTGCTATATATTTGACATATTATGAACAATCTTTGATAACTTCTATGCTCATCAGAATTTTATAAACTCAAAAGAAATGTACAAAGAGTGTTGTATTTATCATAATCACAAAACACAAATTGTGGTTTAAAAGCAGAAAAGAACCAATATGAGAGATGTAAAAACCTTTTTTTTTTTCCCTTAAAAAGAAATAGATTTAAAATAATAAAATGAAATACCTATCAGATTTCAGCAGTGGTATCTTGACAAGCGAACCAAAACGCTCAACTAATTCACCATCAAACTCGCTACGACTCTGAGGAATTTAGACTACAATTGTTCAGAAAAGTGCAAAATTGGGTACATCAATATAGCATCAACAAGAAATTTTCAAATGATAAGCCATACTTTGCCCTCATAAAGGTGATAGAACATTAACAGCACATAGCCAGCATTTGGAGAATTCTTGTCGAGGTTTCCCTTCAGACATTCAGAACATGTAAGTATTAGGATGATGTTAATGACAAAGTGTCTGATGATATCTTTGACAAAGAAAAAGAGAAGAAATTATAAGAACTAAACGCATACCGGATGATTAGAACGTTGAAGCACACGATACATGAAAACCGCTAATGCGTCAAGAGAAAACGGATTTGAATCAGTGCCTGCAGATTTAAAGACCACAGTGTAAGACCAACCAAAAGAGATCCAAACATCGTCACTAAGCTAATCATGGTGCACTCTATTCAGTATCGATTTAATGAATTAAGCAGTAAATCCAAAAATCGAACACTAAAATAACAGCATCAAGAACAACAGAACCTTCAGAATCAGGAACAACTGGAACTGCATTGGCCCCGGTTCTGTGGCACATGTCTTCAATCTGCAACAAACAAAAAGAGGAAAACATTAGTATAATTCTGATAAGCACAAGATAGATTTTCATTTGGAAAAGAACGCAAAAGAATTTGATTTTGACCTTCCAAATCATATTTTACCAAAAGAAAAAAGTTCAGATCTAAAACTCATGAGGTTTTTCCATGAAACCAGAGAAATTGACTTCCGCTGACTAGTCATCTTCTTAATAAACTGACATTGGTCAAAAGCATTTTTGGTCTCCATGTTGAGCCAAAGAGGAAGCTCCAAATGTGCTAGATGGAACATAGTTTCTGGATACTCCAATGAAGGATTGCAGTATCATCTTTTGAGAATCATCACAAAAGAAGAGGAAGCGAGTATATTACCTGTCTCCACACTTCTTCATTTGGTGCATTCTTGTCTGCAAGCATTATAGAATACGGTTTTTTCTTCCGCTCATCAGCGACCTTCTGCCAATATCTTGCTGTTCACAACAATGAAAAGATAGTCATTAACATACTAATTCATCAAGCATCCAAATAACAATTCTCTGGTTAAAGATGAGGATTATTAACTGAGAAACCCTTAAATTCTAGATATTTTAAGCTTGCCATCCTATACATTTAATGGGTCAATAACTTGTGTAAATTTAAAGCTTGCTATTGTAATGAAAATATCTCAATTCAGAAAGCATTCGCCAACTTCAAAAATGCTTTGTTCTGATTATCAAAAATTAATAGTCTGCAAAAGTTTCTGGACGAGATGGAAAAACACCTTTAACAAGGTCACCCATAAGAGTGTGAACTGGCCTATCATCCCCAAATCCTCCAGGGACTTTGAGTAGTTCCTTGCACAGTGCTGACTTAGCAGAACCAGGTAGTCCTGGAAATGTCAATCCAAGAAAGGGATATTAAGACATGCAGAGTATGTGTTGAGTTGCATAAACTACAGCCCAAAGTGGGAGTAAATAAATATAAGAACCCATATAACAAAACAATAGCATATATCCAAATAGTAGAGCACATAACAATCGAGAAATTCACAAAGGGGCAGTAATGTAAAATTATGGAAGATTTTGAGTATCCAAGAAGCAAAAATTTGCTTCCAAGAATTCAATGACTTATAAGAATCTACAGCAAAGAGAAACATAAAGATTGCACAAAACTTCAATCCATACAAATTGTTTTTCCAAGGGATGATGCAACATAGTATGATTATACATTCAAGGAAGCAATAAACACTCCGTCAAAAAGGAAAAGTTGTTACCAGGAAAGAATACAATCAGACCCTCAGCCTTTGGAATGATGTCCCCGGTTGAGGCACTGGGGCTTGATGGTACAAACTCCTTCTCAAGATCACCCTCTTCATCTCTTCCTCCCTCAACTATGGCCAAGAAGTCTTCAGCCCTTACTAAGTTTCCAGCAGATCCTATAAGAGCCTGATTCTGTGGGCTCCGTTTAGCATATTGTTCAAGGAAAGGCTCAGCCTCACTGAGGTACACTGATGACGACAGCTGTTTGTTTCCACATTTCCGTCGTATGAACACAGCCCTGAAAATGAACAAACAAAATCCTACTGCCTCAGAGAACAAAATCACAGAAGTCTTTAGGTGGAGAGAACACTGAAACAAAGTAAGGCTATATAAAATCACCATTCATCAAGCATTTTGCTGAGCTCCCTCTGCTTTCCTGCTGAAGTGCCCCATATTTTCATTTGCCTACGATGATAGAAGAAAAGGAAAATTAGTCACATGCAAGACCCAGTCAGAGTAACATAGGAAGTTTACAGTTCCTCAGAATTACTAGGTACAGCTTATGGATTCTTTTTAACTGTAATAAGTAACAACCAGAATACCCAGTAAGTTATCAAACGGTACCGGGCTGGTCAATGTGACATTTTTAAATACTTCAGAGAATCATCAGGTTCATAAATCATGACAGTGGCTAAAATTATTCTTGTCATTCATTTAGCATTGAAATTTGGCTAGTAATACTTAATAGCAAAAAAAAAAAAAAAAAAAAGGCTATCGAGAACGAAAGTGAAGTGAAATTTGAACAGAATAGATGAAGATTTATCCATAAGTCTAGTGAGTGGTGACAACATGGTCGGTCACTGTATGCATTAAATTCCTGATAATATTAAACCACAAAGATAAAATGGGATCCGAATCTGTCATCCTGAAGGTGTTTGGAATCAATAAGTCTTAATATTTAAGTTCCAGAGATTAATAAGGATTCCTAATATTTTATAAGCAAAATTAACAATCAGGTCAATAAAAAAAATGCCCATCTAAGCAACACAATTTTTTTTTTTTACTTTCCCATTAAAGTGTTTTCTTGAATGAAAAAAAATAAAAACTTAATGTCATAATATATGTACCCTAAACCTGCAGTACAACTAAAACTCCAGAGCCCCATTTCACATCATGCAGACAAGCTCAGAACCTCACCTCAAGTAATAGGCTTTATAAGCAGCCGGACCTTCTTTAAAAAGAATTGACAAACCATTGCGGATCAAAAAGGTACGCAACTGCAACAAATGATAAGTACCATCAAAACCATTGACAAACCATTGCGGATCAAGTAATAGGCTTTATAAGTGCCTATTGTATACATTACATTGTATAGAAAAAAAAATAGCAAAACTAAAAGTTGAAAATGAAATAGTTAGTATTGTTGGTTTTACACTGTTACGAAAAGCTTAATTTTTCAAATTATTTCATATTTAACACAATCAATCTTTCATAATCATAATACCCTTTTCTAGCCAAGAAGACCTCCAAACATTCAAAGACTACTTTCTTACAACTAATTTAGAATTTCTTATGGTGAGTCTGCTAGTGCTAACTATAACCAACGTTTCGAAACTCAAAAGCGGTGAGTTGAAGCCCCCTGTTCTTCAGAAGTTTATAAAACCAACAGAAAGTAAAGAACATCGACTACTGCAGGTACTTGAATTCAACATTTTGTCTCACTTCCAACTACTGCAAAGTCTTACTTTTATACTTTACAGCTATTACATTATTGAGCCTTACTCATTTTTAAGACGGCCCATTTCTTCATGAGCCAACATTTAAGATATTTTTACATAGCTAGCCTCACAGTTTCTTCCATTCAATATAGTCCTTTCACATACAGCACACGATATTTGCCCTTCCTTATTTTACCAACAATGAAGTATTTCCAAAAAAAAAAAATGTGAAAATTCTATCAAAAGGATTGACAATAACAACAATCATCGATACGAAGTCAAACATTCATTATTGTCAGTACTCAACTGAAAGTACAATCCTCTAGACTTTGACCTTGCTAACCCAAAAGATATAAATATAACCCTGCTACTATTATTATACCCACCACTTTGGCAGCCAATTTCAAACAAGAAAAAGGTACATTTATCTGGCATATATATTTGACAAGTAAAGAGATCAATCACCATTTCAGTACTGTACCCTTCGGAGATTTTTAAAAAGAAAAATGTTGAATTGTTCTATGATATGAATTGTACCTTATAGGTAAGAAATTTCAATTTGATCATTAAGTTTGCGTCTTCATCAACCAATCCATGTTTTCCGGACATACCAGTGCCACCATCATCGTCCACAACAGTGCTTTTGTTTTTTGCAATCTCAGCAGCTCTCTCATTGCTTGCCTTGAACAAATTAATGTCAACGAAAAAACCTACAGAAGTATGAAGAGTATCATTACCAAATAAACACCTCAAGTTAAAATATATGACAGGTACTTATCCCACACACATGGAGAGTTTGATTCTCATCTACCCCCCAGGCCTTGGCCCTCATTTATACCATTATAAAGGTAGAAAAAATATTTTCTTAGTATCTCTGAATATATGCTTAAATCACTGAAACATCATTAGAGAATCATTGTTCATATACCAACATGCATATTTCTCATGACCATTATTTAATAATGCAAAAACTGTTCAGAAACTTAAAGGTTTAAAAGATGTTTTCTTAGAATCTCTGAATATATATTTTTGAAACATGGAAACATCATTGAAGAGGCCAACCAAAATGAGA
The DNA here is from genome assembly GCF_958449725.1 of Rosa rugosa. NCBI lineage: Eukaryota > Viridiplantae > Streptophyta > Magnoliopsida > Rosales > Rosaceae > Rosa > Rosa rugosa. The sequence goes on along the minus strand of NC_084821.1, from coordinate 18,517,356 downwards.
ATCATTGTCCATAAAACAACAGGTTTTTAATGGCCATTCGTGAAATAATCCAAAAAATACTGCCTGCTATAATAGAGATCACATTTGATGGGATACAAGTCCTAAACATAAATTTTATTTGAGATTATTATGTTCAGCAAGATCTTTTACCTCGATATAAAGGCCAAAGTCCTGGCTTTGACCTGAAATGCACCCAGTAATATAGAAACAATTACATAAACATCTATTTAAAAAAAAAATTATGAAAAAAGATAGGCTACTGACTAAAGAAATTTGAACAATACCTCATCTCTTTCTGATAACGCCGAAATGCAGAGTCACTATGGACATGAATAACCATTTTGTAGAAAAGGTTGTCATTGGACATGGAATCCTGTTTGTGGTAGTTATGGTAGCCTTTAAAGGCAGCAGGAAAATGCTTTTCTCTCATCAAACGAATCACTTCCTGATTCAGTAATAATTATTATTGCCAAGGGGAAGAGCCCAACCCAAAATTAAGAAAACTTGAACAGTGGATGGCTTGAATAGACATTCTCAAAAACATCAAAGTGATAAAAAAAATTGAACTTTCCATAAGCCATTCATAATTTTGATGAGAGAAAAAAAGAAAAAGAAGTTGCTCTTAAAAGGACCGATACAGAGAGAATAAGATTCTTTTACAAACACATCTTAAGACTTCCAGAAGTATAATTTGATGTACAACAATGTATCAAAATTAGCTTGAAATGGAACAGAGTCTGACCTGCAATTTGGTGGTAGAAAAATCAGCAGGGTGAGATTGTAAAAATTTTGAAACCACTGCTTTATCTGCATTTCTAGATTGGGCATCACCAGCTCCCCCAAGCCAGTCTGAATGGTCAGGGCAAAAAGAGGAGCCAACACCCTTGAGAAGAGCTTTTATTTGCTGCAAAAGGATTATCAAAAAGGAAATTACTCATAAAAATATTTGATCGGCTTTTTTACTTTTACTAGCCTCATACATGTGCAATGCACATGTGATTGGTGAAGGCTCTTTATATTTATATTTTTTCCCCTTTTTTCATTTTACTATAGTAACTATTTTAGAGAACTTTATTATAAATTTTATATTTCTATTTGGCAATTCATATTTTGGTGAAGCCTGAGTGCTTCATTTATAGTATAGTATGGTAATTCTCATATTCGAAGAATTAATCATTACCTGTGTTTCATCCGACCTATTTGCAGCACAAATCTCCCTTAGGCTTGGTACCAAATCATGACCAGCTGAAATATACAGCAAACTCTGGTGTTTAATAATTGTACACACTGTTGGGCTATTTACCAGCTAAAATTTCATATTAAATAGTTTGACTGGTGCTTATAACATCACTAACATTCCAAATTTGGAACACAGTTTTTCAAGAGGATAGCCTCTATTTATGAAAAGAAATGACTACAGTGTTGGACTTCATCCAGCAAGGGGTTAAGCACTCGAACCGTCCACATTTAGCTCACCTTCAAAGATCACCCTTACCGAAAGTCAGCCAAATCAGTAATTGTTTTATACTAATTATAAATGGTCAATACATATTTACCGATTTGGCTGATTTGATGACCTGGCAATGAACAGTTAGATAATGGGACCACATTTTAAGGTGGACTCAATTAAAAACTTCTCCAGTTTAATTTAACCTATAATCAAAACATCATAAATGACAGAATGAACCATCATACCTCCTTCCATTGGGGGAGGAGGGAAATCTTTTAAGACTTCCACCATATGCTTTGAGCTCTCATGGCTTACAATACGAGCAACAATACCCTCTAAGATTTCACCCTGCTCCTTGATATGATCTTTTGAACCTGCATATTAAAGGATAATTTAGTTCTGCAGCTAACAAGTTTTCAACTGTTGCTAACACAGAAATAGAAACACCAAATGAATGAGAATCTGTGATGCATGCGGAGCCAATTATAAAGCAGAAGATGACAAAGATAGTTAAATAATACATTTGAAAGGTTACCTGGTATAGATATATCTGCAACTTCATCAAGAGCTCTGCACACAGTTGTTGCAGTTCCTTCTTCACACAAGGCATCAAAGGCAGCAAAAAACGTTGTCACTGCTTTCCTTTAGTTACAAAAAAGGTGGATTAACACAACGAATTATAATACTATGACTTAACTGCAAAATGTTTTCAGAGGGGTTATCTGAATGACAAATATGAGAACCAAACCTTACACTATGATTCATAATAGTACATCTGCTTTTATACCCTTCTCCAGCTAAATTAACTTTAATCAAAAACTCAAAACTGTAACCAGGCTCTAAGCTATATTGAAGTTGTTTAAATATATACTGTGTGTGCATGCGCGCGCGCACACACACACACTATGATTCATAATAGCCCCTCTGCTTTTATACCCTTCTCCAGTTAAATTAAATTTAATCAAAAACTCAAAACCGTAACCAGGCTCTAAGCTATATTGAATTTGTTTAAATATATAATGTGTGTGCGCGCGCGCGTGTGTGTCTCAAACTCATGTATGTCTTTTTCTTTTCATTTTGGGTATATAATGAAGTGTTTGACTTTTGTAGTCGTTAAAGTTCACAAGTCATTGGTTCTTAGCTAATGAAAACTACCTATCAAGAGACACAAACCTAAATCTTAAAATATTTTTCAGTCAGCTTTGCCACTTCACCTAACTTCCAATGTAAGATGAACCATTAGATTTGCAAACTTTCCCAAACCACTGCTTTTGACCAAAATCTCTTTTCCAACCATTTAGTGTAAATCTACAACAGTATCCAAAAATTGTAACAGCACATGCATTTCCACCTAATATAACACCCAAATGTTTGAAATTCCAGCCTCCACCCCAACCTATAACCACATCTCAGCAATATATCAAATGGATAACAGCATGAATGGTGGCACAAAACACTTCTCATCCACACAGGAAATTTTTATTTGTGTCCAGACATCAAAAACCCCAGAAAAAATGTCATGATAACCAAATCCAAAGAGGGATCAGAAATAATTAGTATACCAGCTTATACCCCAATGCATCATTGGAATGAGAAGAACAATAGATATTGCTTTGACCTTTGATTTCCTACTTATAACCAGAACAAAATACACATATGCTAAAAGGTTTTAGACATACCCTATACAAATGTTTTTATGGAAGTAATATAAGTACGAAACTACTATGATTTAAAATGCTAACCATGATTTATACACAACAACCGTATAACCATTGATGTACCATAAGCAGAGGATAGCTTGTTATCACCTTGTTGAGAACAGCCATACATGATTTGTCGGAAGGCGCCATTTCCGACAGAAAGCAATAATCTCAGGGGTTGAGTAGAACTTTGGCTTCCCATTGCCCAGCTCTGTGACTGCTGTCACCACAACTGTTTGATACAAAAACCACATAAGGTTGAAAGTTTTTTTATTTTTTTCATCCTCTTTTTTATATACAGCAAGAACTAAACATGGAACATAAGGAATGGGATAGTTACTTCTGACAGTAATAATGAACAAATGTGCAACAAGAAATATGCTTTGTTTGTTGCAAACCCAAAAAAAAAAAAAAAGGACAATTGAACTGCAACAGGAAAAGCATGAACTCATAAGGAATTTAAAAAAATAATAAAAAACTAAAAAACTGTATATATATAAACAACAAGGACCAGCAACAAAGTGTTAACTTTTAAGTAAATACTAAAGAGAACTGCCGGAAAGAAAGAATGGGAAAAAAAAAAAGACAGTACATTGACTATGACAATGAGAATAACAATAATGAAGATGATGATAACACAATTCAACTTGTACTGAGTAGAACTCAAACAAGATTATAAGATACGCTCATTTTAGCCCCAAAATTTAGGTACATCTGTACACCAAGAAAAATAAGAACCTTATGCAATAGACCTTTTGTAGCTATTGTGGGGAAAATAACTTCTAGAAGGTCACTCAACCTTATGCCTCCAGATCATCTCATTACACGACAGTCATACTATTTCTACTTTCAAATATACTTTCCTTATATGCACTTATACAGCAAAATGAGGAAGGGTTGCAGCTGTGGGGGGTATAGGGTAAAAAACCGCAAAGATCTTGTTAACACAGTAACTTAACCCAGCCCCCATGACTATCCTAGCTTCACTAAGTGTCAATGAAATGAGTTGCATTATCTCTGACATTTGAGAGATATCATGCCAAAAGTGTACTTACTTTTAAGTTTCAACTACCAGATTAATCAGACTTAATAAACAAAGATTTTTTCAAAGTACAAAGATAAAAAGGTGGGTATGCCACTTTTGAATCAAGTATGAAAAGTCAGGATTCTGGACAAGGAGAGCTTCAGAACTATATGAAAAGTTGTGAACCTATATATCAATTATGGCATTTGACCTATTGATTTCATGAATAAGAATTCAGAATCGATGTACAATACTTTTGTCTCAGAAAATCTGAAAGTTTGTGATTTCAGTTTTAAGTTCATGAAAAGGAGATGGTTCCCAAACATCTATGGTGCATCACAAAAATCAATGGGGCTAAAAGGCTTGCACAAACAAATACAACAGACAGAACGGAAACTTTGCATACAGGGCTAATAGAGATTCCAGTAACTGAATCAACTAACAGATGGCACACTTTAGATTCCATATTGACAAGTGGAATCACCATTATAATGGTCCCTTATTCCAGCATGTTCAAACAACTACACAGAGGAATCCTCCAGAGAGACAGAAGCTCAAAATTTGACACTAATCTAGTCAAGCAATAAATGTAAATAATGCAGTAGGGGGGGCGGGTTGAGAGAGAAAGTAGAAAGTCTTTTAAATCACAAGAAAGAAAAAGGAGAGAAGAAAAACACTCAGTACCAAAATCTTCATTTGGACGCTGTCCATGGTCTCCTAGGACTGCAGTTACGAGCTCCATTGATATGCACATATGGTTCCTCTGCAGGAGTAACCAACAAGAAGCCAGATTTAGGAAGGCAGGGAAGGGACAGGGTAGCAGGAAGAATATATTGAGCATGATTATTGGTCACTAAGTTATTTCTTATTTATAAATATGATATGACTGAATACTGCTTTCTGGTGGAGAAAAGAAAACTTTGACAGATATTACGTGTAATGTTCATTTTTCTTTACTATCAGGTCATGTGAATAACACCTCTAGGAAATCATTGAACTCTGCTTGCTTTTTTGCTGCTTCAGATCCCCATGCTTCACGTAACATCCGTCCAAGAACAAATACACCAACAGCTGTATATCTGTAAAAGTACAATACTCAGCCAGCTATTGTTAACCTACATAAACTAGTGATTATTGAAGAAATATAGAGACATAATGGTAACAAAAACATAATTTCCATTTCAGCAAAGTTTATTTTGATGAGGTTTTCCCCAAATGGTTCCACAACTTGCTCTTTGCCGGATAAATAAATTTAAGTAAGCCTCCCAATTTTTCACAAGAAAGATAATCATCCAAGAAATGATTAAGATATTCTGTTTCATAACAATAGCAGTGTAACAGATACAATTCCACTACTGTTTTACTGGTGCACTTAACATATCATGCCCCCTTCTTCAATACGAGTGATTAGAAACAGCAGTTGTTTCACAATAAGGAACATGGGCTAACCCAAATGTACACACATTTGCATGGCCATTCATCTTTTATTCATTAACCAAATTGAACAGCACAAAAATAAAGAGAAAGAAAAAAATGAAGTGTTGACAGTGTGGGGAAGAAACAGTTGTCACCTACATATTACCAAAGCTGTTTTTGGCATAAGCACCACCCTCATTACCAGCATACATAAAAAGTGACCCCGAGTGTTTAAGTGAAACCTGCAAAAAGGATCATAATCAATAAATCTCCGTGAAGATTCTTTTGGTCATTACAGATCAAAATTAGGTTATAAATAACTCCAAATCTTTTATGGGAACCAAAAGTTTATTAATATTCAATACAACAATCGAGGAACCAACTGTAGGATCTGCAACTCTTAGGCAAGAGTAATTAGTTAAAAGTCAACAGTGGTATCCCAATGCACAAAGTAATGTAATTTTTACAAAATAATAAAGAGCTCGTGTAAATCCCTTACCTCCAAGGTAGCCAAGCCTTGAGATACCATCTCAATCATCCTTGTCCTAATCTGAATAGAAGAAGAAAAAAAGAGTGACTAATATTAGCAAGACAAGCAATCAAAGAAGAATTAGATAGAATCATTGCAAGGCACAAAGCAATAAAGTCACAATATTCTATAAAATAAAATAAAACGAAAAAGCACATTCCCATATGTATTTCTTAACTAGATGACATAACCCAACAATGCAAGCACGCATTTTAGTTAAAATGATTTGTTCAGCACATTTCTAGGTAAGGATATTCCCATTTAATAAATGCCATGGCAACCAAGAACGACAGGTGAAAATCATAAAGAGAAAAAAAGAAGAAAAGCCGCACCTCATTATCTGACTTCTCATTTTCAAATTTAGGATAGAAAGTAGCTCGTATTTGCACCTGAGCATATGTTGAGTTGTCCACAGTAAAATTTTCCAATAGATTACCCTTGAACAACTTACTTGCACCAGAACTACTTTTCTGAGGAGTTGCTAGTCCAACTCCATTTTGCTCTAATCCAACCGGACTTTCATCAACAGGTACTTCAGCTTCTACTGCCGTAGATCCACTGACAGTTCCATAAGATTTAGGCTTCCATATTCCTTTTTGACCTTGTACTGGAACCGGATTTACTTGTACCTTCCCAAACTGTATGGGCTGAACTGATGCTTGGGTTTGCCCACTGCTTCCACTAGCACTCCATTCACCAAGTCTGTTATCAACGGAGCTGTCGGTCTTTGTTTTCTCTCTCCACTTTTGCCCACCATTTCGCTGCAAAGTAAACCAAAAATATCTCAATCATCCTCTTAAGCCTTTAAAGTTCAAATTTCAATCGAAATAAACACTTTCATAATCTTCAGCACAATGCAGTGAGGCTCTTACATACAATTTCTAAATCATAAACAACTCTAGCAACAGTAAGATGTATATACAGACACATTTACATAAGCAAGACTACCTGCAAATCATACAGGCAACCAAGTAAGGTTCGAAATTGGCATCATAATGGTAAATTTTTCGACAACGATGGTAAATAATCATATACCGCTTGAAATTACAAAGGTAAATTCAACTAGTTCATCCACAACAAAAACTAAGCATTGTAAAATGGATTTGCATAACAATAGAATCCAGAAATAGCAAAAAAAAAACTGATCTCCGACTAAAAATTTGGCTATAAAATTCACTCGACGACGATCAAAAACCAAAAAACCATCACCAATCAATTTCAATCAAATTGCTGCGTTATCGCAGCAACCTAAAACGAGAACGAGCTCCAAAAACACAGAAAACAATGGCGGAATTCCATCCATGTAAACAAAAACACGTAAAAGAAGGCGAAAATCAGTACCTGGCTGTACGACATGGTTGAATGCGAGAGAGAAATGGAGGAGGAGGAGGAGGAGGAGGAGAAAGAGCGAGGTGGAGTTATGTAGGAAGGAGATGACCTAAGGAAGAAGAAGGTTCCGGAAACGAAGGCTGAAGGAGAAGATGAAGGAAGAGTGAGAGAGAGAGCGGATAGAATCCTGTGCGGAGGCGGCATTCAATTGCTAATGTAGGCCTGCGGTGCCACTTAGGGAGCTCCTATATATACGATTATGTGCGTGGGCGCCAAGTGGTCGAAGCTAGCACGGCGACCGGGTTCCGTGGGAAGGTGAGGCGCTCTGGCTTCTGGTGTTTCGCGATACACAGTAGTTATATCATCCGAGTCCCGTGACCAAAGCCAAGTGCTTTTACTAATTTAAATTTACAGTCCTTTATTGGTAAGAGAAAGAGAAAAAATTAAAAAAGGTAATTTACAGTCCGAAAATTAATTTTCTAGCAATTTGCAAAAGTGCAGACCAACAAATTAAAGGTTTAGGGTTTTCGGAACATGTATCATTTTAATCTGGCACTCTTGACCAAACAAGGTTGGCGGTTGATTCAAAATCCAAACTCTATTATTGCAAGACTTCTTAAAGCCAAATATTTTCCTAATTGCTCTTTTATGGAGGCTGAAGTCAAGGGGGGTGACTCCTACACCTGGAGAAGCATCATATCGGGGAGGGAAGTGTTGAAGAAATGACTACGATTTCAGGTGGGTGATGGAAGTGGTATTTCGGTTTGGAAGGATCCCTGGATAGCGTTACCACTTTCTTTCAAACCTTTTTCTCCCATAATGGAAGGGACGGAGGACTTTATGGTGGCAGACCTCATAGATAGGGAGAATGGAGAATGGTTACTAGACTTGTTGGATGAACTTTTCACACATGGGGAGGTTGAGAATATTGCTTCTATTCCATTAAGTCTCCGGGGCGCGGAAGACAGATTAATTTGGCATTTTGACAGGAGAGGTATTTACAATGTTAAAAGTGGCTACTATGTGTTTAATAAGGCACAAACTGCTTTGGAAAAGGCTACTTCTTCTATGGCCGTGGAGGGTGGAGCTTGGCGGCGGTATTGGCAGATGATATGGGGAGCTAATGTGCCTCCAAAGGTGAGAGTTTTTATGTGGAGGCTACTCAAAGAGATTTTGCCAACTAAGAGTGCTCTGGCTAAGAAGAAGATCCATATCCATGATTTATGTTGCATGTTCTGCATGGGGGATGTCGAAACAGGTACCCATCTTTTTAAAAGTTGTCCTGCTTTACTTTGTTTTTGGTTATATGGGCCCTTGAAGTTGAATGCCTTGGAGCACCCAGCCACATGCATTAAAGAGTGGACGTTGGACATGCTAGATGAGTTGTCTAATGATCATAGAGACTTCTTCTTTGTGGGCTTGTGGGCAATATGGAGGGAAAGAAATAAAATGGTCTGGAATGATGCTGCGTTCCAGCCTATGTTTCTAATTGATTGGGCTATTCATTTTTTGAATGATTACCAGAAATATCATCCTAAAGCTGTGAAGAAAAAGAAGAGGCCTTTAACCAAATGGCAATGCCCACCTAGTGGTAGGCTGAAAATCAATGTGGATGGCGCTTTTAGAGTGGATAATGGTTGTGGAGGCATTGGTGTAGTGGTCAGGAACGACGCTGGTATGGGTATTGCTGCTCTGGCTAGACCTTTTCTACATGCTCACTCAGTCCTAAATATGGAAGCTGAGGCATGTAGAGCGGGTCTTCTACTTGGTATTCACCAAGGTTGGTCTGAAATTGACATTGAAAGCGACTCTGCCATTCTGATTGCTGCGCTCAATAGTTCGAAGCAGGATTTCTCTGAGGTAAGTCGGATTTTAGATGATTGTAAAGATTATTTTAATGTTTTTCAGTCAGTTAGAATTCGTCATATTTACCGTGAAGCAAATGGTGTTGCTGATAGACTTGCGCACCTTGCTAGTTTGTTTGCTATTGATGATGTTTGGTCAGATGTGACTCCTGCTATTATTCAAGATGTTCTCTATGAGGATTATTGTAAGTATTTTCCTGTAGCACGGGGTTCAGGTTTTATGTCCCCCCCGTTGCAAAATCATACTATTCATATAATAAATGAAACCGGGCGTGGGGCTGAGCCTCCAGCTAGGCTAGGTTCCAAACCCCTTTCAAAAAAAAAAAAAAATTAAAGGTTTAATTCCGTGAACGATTACAATCTTATATGGACTCTTCCATTCGAGACACACACAACTCCATTCAAAACTTCATCATGGGTTTTCTTTCATTTTCTTAGCTCCGGATTAGTTAAAATGTTTCTTCAATTCCATAGTTGTCAGCTTTGCTAGTTCAAATCATTTTTCTTCATTTTCCTTATAACCTAATATGATTTTTAGTTGTTTCAATTGCTACATTTTAGAAATATTTTCTCTTGAAGCCATTTACCTTTTAGCCATTCATCTTTCAGCCATTCTTATTTACTTTCTTGAGCTTTATTAATCGCTATTTACTTTTTCACTCTTTAAGTTAGTGCTCATTTACTTTCCTCCAATTTACTTTATTGTTCTTTACATTCCAGCGCTTAGTCTACATTTACTTTCTTACCTTTTATTGGTATTCTACATTTTTGCAGTAGGAGTAGTTGTAACGTAAGTATTCAGTCACCAATCATCACTCGACTCATCCTATTAACAGCCAAAAAGTCCGTGATTCTAAGGCATCGAACCCTCAGCTGAGATTTGTTTCTTCCTCGGGTTTCAATCATTTGACAAGTCAGATACATGCGCACTACATCTACAATCACACATTTGGCCTCTCGGCAGTGTGCTGGCACGCCCCACAAGTCACTCATCAAGAAGGATGCTTGTGTTTGCCTCATAATCATCTTGGCCGAGGAATTTGCAGTCCAATTGGCCTTTTGAAATATGAGAGCGTGCCAACTCGCGACCGAAAGGCCAAGCGAGGTTTTGATATGACTTATGTCTGATCTGACTTCTTTCAAGTGATTGTGGGCTAAGAAAGGAAGCTTCTCAGTTGCTGGGTTCTTTTGCCTTTGTTGCAAGAACTCTGGCTAAGCGTAAATCATGACCAAGATCCTCGATCATTGCCACGTCTTGGGTTAATTTAAAGGTTCGAGTGACAAGTGAGATATCTATTGGATGAAGATACTCGTAAATCACGGTGAAAATGAAGGCGAAGTTGACACGGTTGTCAAAACGTTGGGAGGTGATATGTGTGTGAACGGCGAATTGCATCGACCAAATCCGTACTAGTTGAAAGAGATCGATAGATAGAGGATTCTATCTTACAAACTACTCTTGAGTATAAAAATAAATTGCATGTAAAGTAAATGAACTAGGAAAACAAAGTGTAGATGAGCAAAGAAAGTAAAAGGCTGAAATTGAATCTAAATTGTGAAAGGTAAAGTTGAAAAGTTAAAGTACCCATGATATTGAAAGATAAAATTTGAGTAAAGATTTGTTTATTAATTTGTGTGTTTGTGTAGGACCATTTTTTTTTTTTTGAATCAATCCATCAATGATTGCATTACTTAACGCAAGCCAGAATGACCATTACATACCCCTCCGCTACCATTCAAAGATAGACAAGAGAGATGTGAATGTAACACACGGTACATAGTCCTAGACCACTCAGTAGACATCCAGTGCTCACTTATTAAAGCAAAGCCTATTAACTATGATAACTCTAGGACATAGTAATAGGCATAGTTCAAAACGAAAACTATGTTTTCTCCTTGCCCTTTGTGCTAGGGCTAGGAGATTTCTTTGAATACAAGACAATTAAAACTTCTTCAGCTGGGACTTTCCTTGCTTTAGATGGATTCTTGTTTTTAGAGCCTAAAGGCCGGCCCTTCTTCTTCTTGCCGCCACCCCCCCCCCCCCCCCCCCCGGCATGCTCCATTTTTGCAATCTCAGTGGGCATTGAAGCCAAAGGCATCATCACTTCTTTTGGGACAAACATACCTCAGGGGGTCTCAATGAGTCCCAACGACTTGGCACTAAACTTGGAAGGAAACTCAGGCATTTTGACCTTCTTTGCAGCAGCATCAATTTCTCTTTTCTCTTGCAACCCGTCAAAACCACACTTGAGCTTATTTAGATATGTGAAAGGGGACGAAGGTCTACCTCGTTTCATGGTTTGCTGCTTATTGTCCACCGAGACTAATGCTAGGGTATGATCCTGTTGTTTGGCGTGATCATCATTTTCATCCTCCTGCATCCCCGAACGCAATAGAGCATGCTTGATGACAATAGGCCTGCGACTTTTGGAGGTCTCCATGCTGCCAAACAGGTTCCTTGCAATCGGAAGTACAGGGATTTGTGTTCCCTGAAACATTCCATTAGTAAAACAATGCTCCTTGAATCCAGAAAAAGAGCTTACCAAATCCAAACATGGAGGAGCTGCTGTGGTTCGATCAGTTTTGGATGGAGTGGCCACAAGGCATGTCTCATTTTCACGGACACTGAGATTACACTTGCGACATCTTCCGATCCCTAAACCCTAATTGGCCACTTGTGTAGGAGCATTTAAATGAGTTTAAAGCTATTATATATATAGGTTGAAACCTAGGCTAACTTGGGTTGTAGAATATGAGTAGGATTCGTCTTCCTTTTTCTGATAGATACGTCTATTAATACTTTCATTTAGTTGCTATCTTGAATATTTGCAATTGAAATTCTTAATTAGCTCAAACTCTTTCCTTGTGAGAATTCATTCCTTAAATGAACACTTTAGCCGATATCGTTTTTTAGCATACTTGGGTTTGGTCAATTACTTTTAATCTCCTTCCCGATCATTTGCGTAATCACCAATTTGAACTTGGATATCCCCACCACATTGCTGTGTGATCTACTTTCCTCAATCTTTCAGTTGTACCACTCAAAATCTCTAATCTTGGTAGTCTGACCAAACGCTGCCTTCATTTTTGTCGTGTGACTCAATGCCTCTTTGGTCTATTCACTCAAACTAGTTATATTTGATGTAATGTGAGAATTGCTAAATTTAGGTCCAAACTGTTTGTTACCAGATCTCTTAGCTGTCTTGGCCGAGATGATTTTCATACGCAACATGGCTGAATTCTAAACTACCTAAGGGCTAGTTTGAGATTGCTGTGACTTTAAAAAAAAAACTGTTGCTGCTGTGTTGTGAGAATAATCAGTTGTGAATTAAAACAGTTTCGTGTTTGGTAAATAATATTTTTAAAAGTGCTGTCAGTACATAAAACAACTGCAGAGTGTGTTTTGATCCATTTTTGTTAGTGCATGTGCATATCGGTGCACTGAATATATTTTTTTCATAACTTCTCGATTTGAGTTGATCGTTAGACTGTTATGCTATTATGCCCCTTAATTAAGTATTCGAGCTTCTGTGTGTTCTATACTAGTTTCTATTTTGCAAATAACTGAAAATTAGAAGATTGTCAGGATATTGTCCTTTTGTCCTATCATTAACATTATTATGGAAAATATTTCCAATTCGTCCGAAATTTTGTATTGCACTTGAAACTAAGAAGTTTGCAAAAGACTGGAGTTGATTTTATGTGTGGAAAGTTCTTGTTTTTGTTCAGTTCTTTTCATTTTGGACAAAATACTGTTTACTCCCTATACTTATAGGGAGTCAATGTTTCAGTTCTTGACATTTCGATTTCACCTAGAAACTCCCTATACTCTCCAATTTCACACGAAAGGTCTCTGCCGTCAATTCTCCTTCAAAAATTTTGTTATCTTGCTGACGTGGCACTCCTTTCACACTGAAATGACAATTATACCCTCAGTTACTCTTTTTTTTTTCTCTTTTGTTTTAACCTCTTCTTCTTCCCCTCTAGCTCGTCTCCATCGATCCTCATCTTCACTGCAAATCCAAACCAACAATGCAGATTATTATGATCTTCGCGCCACCATCTCGCAAGCCAAAACCTCGCCGTCCCACCACCACCAACGTACCCGCCACTGAGCAAGTGTTAGCCATCCCACCATTCATCCATCATCCCCGTCATGCCGGCAAGCACCAATTTGAAATATGAACAGAGCACCACCTTAGAGAACACAACAAGATGCTTTTTCAGGCCTGGATCAGGAGTAGAAGGTGTGGGAGGCTTCTTGGCGAGTGGCGACGGTGTTTCGGAAATTGCGGCGGGCTCGGATCCTCCTCTTCTTCTACGCAACACCATGGGATGCGTTTCTTCCAATCTCTTCAACCACGACGACGACTTCTCCCAGCTGGGCAGCTATCCGAGCCCACCCCCACCCACCACGCCACCTGTCCGAGCCCAGATCGCTCTGGTCCGACCCCAAGCCCCTCCAATTTGACCCGGAAGTCATTAACTCATAGGAGCTCATGGCGGCCTCGACGCGACAGCTCTTGGTTATCGCCGCTCCCACCGCCGAAACCCTTCTCGATTCGGACCCCAAAAACTGCCGATATGTGGGCGGATCTGAGGAGGTATTGAAAATTGTAGATGAGGGGTGGGGCAGAAGCGCTGGCTGGGGGTGAGTGAGGGCATTGGGGTGTCGAATAAGGAAAGGAGGGAGGCCTACGTTAGGAGAGGAATGAGGGTTGGGATGGTGGTGGTGGGTGGTCGTTGACAACGACAATGGTTAAGGGAAGAGAGAGAGAGCGGGAAGAAGAGGTAAAAACAGAAAAGAAAAAGAAAAAAAAAAGAAAAAAGTAACTGAGGGTATAATAGTCATTTCATTGTGAAAGGAGTGTCGCGTCAGCAAGATAACAGAATTTTTGAAGGAGAATTGACGGCATGGACCTTTCGTGTGAAATTGAAGAGTATAGGGAGTTTCTAGGTGAAATCAAAATGTCAGGGACTGAAACGTCGACTCCCTATAAGTATAGGGAGTAAACAGTATTTTGTCCTTTCATTTTTTTGGATATAAATAGAGATTGCATTTATTGGTGAAATTGTAACGATTACAGTTATTGCTGCAACCCTAACATATTTGACGGTCGGCTGCCCACAAAGGCCCAAACCCTAGTCCCTAGCTATCCTAGTATGGACACTCCACTCCAGACTGGACTTACTGTACTGCTGGAACTAACGCGCTAATATTAATCGTTAAATCAGGCAACAATAGCAAAGATGGCATGAAATACGAATAGATCTACTCACTTACTACCAGCCGTTTTTCGGCTCCATTAGTTCCTTTTTCATTCACAGTCTCTCATCTCCTAGTCTGCATTTGACTGTTAATCTTCCATTCGGTGACTCTAGCATTAGTTTTATTCTTTCAATGTTTAAAGGCTATTAATTAGCTTTCCATTTCTCAAGGTTATTATTCTTTTTATTGACCAATTTTCAAGGTAGGTTGCCGTTTCACTATATCATTTAAGTTCTCAGTAGTCCGAGAGTCAAATCTGTACTTTGTATCTGAGTTGGTTATAAAATGGCTATGTAGTTGCCTCATGTTGTTCTGCCATAATCATCAGCTTTGGAGGACCGGCCTTGATCCCTTCTGAAGACACAACTATTTTCATCTAATTTCACCTTTCTGCAACATAAATCCAATTGATAGGGTTCTACCGGAGGTTGAAACCTGGAAAATTTCACTGATCACGGGTAAGTGTTTCCCCTTTCCTCTTCTGATCAAAATTTTTTATACACAGTTTTAGATTTTGTAGGAACAATAGCTTCTTTGGACTTACATCAGTGCTTTCAATTTGACCTTGAATTAGGGTAGAGAAATGAATTCGATGTTGAAACGTGGAGCAAGAGTGCGCGAAGATAGGATCAGTGAATTACCAAAAGCACTTGTTTGTCACATACTCTCCTTCATTCCGACAATAGAGGCTGTGAGGACTACTGTTTTGTCTAAGAGATGGAACGACATGTGGACTTCTGTCACCAGTCTAGACTTCGACGATGACAGAGAAAGTTCACCAGTACTGTATGACTGTAGTCATTTTACCAAGTTTGTTAATCGTGTACTTTTCTTTCGCAACTCATCAGACATACAACTTAGAATTCCAACTTAGAATTCGGTATTTGTCTGACGCGGATTGTGTTGAAGATTGGATTTGCACTGCGGTTAGGCGCAATGTTGTAGAACTTTATATATACTTCACATGTGCAGACAAGGAATTTGCGATTCCTCGTAGTGTTTTTAAATGCAAGACATTGAGGGCCCTGAGACTTGAACTCCGTTGTAATACTATTCCTAGTGATTTTCCTCCATCAGGGTGTTTCCCCAATCTCAAGTTCCTTCATGTAACATTTGAATATCCTGATTCAAACTTACCGGAAATGCTTTTCTCTCGTTGCCCTGCTGTTGAAGATATGATCATTGATGGGGTGGCCAATGACATAAAGTATGTTTTCGATGTCTCTGCACCTAAACTGAAGTCATTGAGGATATGTTTGGTAGGTACTTCTTATGAACTTGATGAGAACGATGTTCATATTAATACTCCAAATCTTGAAAAGCTTGTGCTCGAGAGGGTTTCTTTGTCAGATTATAATTTGGAGAATTCGAAATCTCTAGTCAGTGCTAGTATCTCTTTCAATGCCATTTCTGCATCTGAATATGTATCCTTTTCAACTTGTGCAATTGCGCTCCTGGCTGGAATCTCCAATGTCAAATATCTGTTTCTTTCAACTCATTATTTTGAAGTAAGTATTATCATAACTTCTATTCTATTGCACAAGATAATATAGGATAAGAGAAATCATTATCAATCTTTCTATGCTGGATAGATTAAAGGAGTGAATGAAAGAAATTTGTTGGTAATTACTGATTAGGTTTTAGTTTGGCCTTGAGATAATAATAGTTCTAGAATGGTTATATCACTAATATGGAAAAAAGAAAAGAACACAGAACTAATATATCAATCCATTTTACATGCATAGTAAATACACGCCGCCTGCATCTCTTAATATTCCTGTCTATTGTTCTTATTATTCCCTGTTTTTATCAGTCATATTGTTGTTCTTTGGGAAATTATGATGGAAACAGTTTGTTATGGGTAAGGAAATTTATAATTTTGATAATGGTTGAGTTATTTTATTGATACATGTATTATTCCTATAGGTTTCGTATCTACCTGTTTTTATTAATTTGAAAAAATTGGATCTGCTTCTTCATGAACGCAATTACTGGGAAGTGCTGGCAGAGCTTCTCTCCAGAGCCCCCAAATTGGAAGATATTGTTCTGGAAGATGTAAGTGAAATTTCTTCTTCTTCTTTTTATTTTGTTTTGTATAAATAAGATGTCATTATACTTGTGCTTAGTTATGGTAAAGTGCAATTCCAAGATTGGACTCTGAACATTTAATCCATCTTTTCTTGCCAGAAAACCAAATGTGATATTGAATATTCAGAGCTTTCATGGAATCCACCCAGGACTGTGCCTATTTGTTTGTTGTCACACCTACAGACCATCACAATTAAAGGATTCAAGGGACGGAAGTTTGAGATGGGAGTGGCAAAGTATTTGTTAAGCAAAGGTTATGTTTTGAATAAATTGACACTTTATACAGCTGGGTTTCTGTATACTGAAGCTGAGGAGATGTACAAGGAGTAGTTTTTGACGTTTCATAGGGTAATGAGTTGTCAAGTTAAGTTTATCAAGATGTGATGTTAAATCAAGATTTGAGTTCAGTTCTTGGTTTTGGAAGGACAAAATTTGTAAAAGCACTTTGTTTGTTGAAACTGGATATATCTATTATCTGTATCATTCAATTGTTTTATTTGTTTAGATTCTTTTAACTATGTGAATAGTTGCTTACATATTGTGGCATTTATATATCTGAATGGGCAAAATATTTATAAAATATTCAGTTATGCCTTGACTAGTCATTTGAGATGAGTGGAATCATACCTGCTTCCAAGTTAATCATGAAGTTACTGAGAAATGTTGAGCTGTTATTAATGGTTATGCTTATAATGTTAGTGAGAAATTTGAGCTATAGAGATGTAGATAAAGCAGTTCCCGGTCTCAGTAATGTTGTACGGTCTGAAGTTGTGTCTGTCTTGGTAATACTCCCCCATTATATAAGGGTGTTTCTAAATGTACCCAGCAAAAATCTATGTACACTCAGCAACCTATTTAAATTAAAAATATATAAAACAAATTTGACTAGTTTCCCATTATGCCCCCATTGCTAAACACTGACACACAAAAAATCTTTCCAATATCTTTATCAGTTTATCCTTAGCACAGAGTCAAGTCGTCTGGAGGAGGTGCTGCTAGGCCTGGAGGAGGTAATGGAACGGCGGTGCCACGACGGAGGACGGCGAAGGAGGCGGCGAGGCCTGGTTGGAAGAGTAGGTGGCGGACTGGACTTGATGGGTGGTAATGGCAGTGGTGGTGTTGCAGTTGTTGTAGTTGTTGGCATTGTTGTCCATTGGTGGGATTAAAGTTTTGATGTGGCGAACTGGAAATTGGGGTTTGATAAGAGGGTGCAGTGAGGTTTGATTTTGCAGGGAATTTTTGTAGTGGGAATTCAAGAGTTGGAGTTTTATTAGTACAACATCAAGTTCGAGGTTGTTTTGTCTGGGGATGAAGTACTCTTAGTTTCTTCTTCTATGTACTACTGCAATCTAATATTCTATGCCCCAAACTGATAGCCCAGTTGATGGCCTTACAACTGCTGGAGTGAACACAACTCGGTCATCGGCTGCAACTTCTTCTACCTCAACATAAATGGGAAAAGATTATGATTTCTCTTCCTTAATTAACACAAGGGATGTTCGCAAAATAGTGGTCGAGGACCCTTGATGGGTGATGATCATGATCCGATGGAGGTCTCTGTTGTACCATTTAAAAAACAGAAAAAGAAAAGAACAGTTAAATCATAGGAAAATATTGCTGCCGAAGCATGGTCTTTCATCTTCTTCTTTAGTTTAATTTTTCTCTTATTTAAGACGAGGTCTAGTAAAACTGTTTAACTCTTGAGAAAAGAAAGGGAATAAGATGTTGTTGGGTACAAGATGAGGGTATTTTAGAAAATTTAGTTGAATTTAATTAAATATTATTAGATATAAATAATTAGTCGGGTACATTTAGAAAGACCCTTATATAATTTATTTCTTCTATCAACCTTATTGCTTCTACCACTTTCTTTGTACATTTTTTCACGAATATTTTTAATTTCCAAAACTCTTATGATTAATTAAATTACAGTTTGAGGCCATATCATCATTTCATAAATGCAGTATAGTAATAAATTGATGCAGTATAGTTAACTATTAACTGAAGTGTTGTTTTCTCAACGTGGTGTGCTGGTAGAGATCCCAAGTTCAACTTTCCCCTTCCCTATTGATCAGGGTAAAAATATTAAACCAAAGATAAATAGTGCTGTTTTGATTCCTATGTACCATGTGTATATGTTTACGAATTTCTTTCTAATATCCATGACTCTTTCTATTTTCTGTAACATCTAGATGGCTAAAATGATTGGTACTGATAATAATGCTTTCTGAGCGTAATCAACTGGTTGTCTGAGCCTGATCTTTTTATCATGGGATTAAACTAAATCATCTTTTTATCAGTAATAAACTAAAAACCATTTTACTAATGATTGATGCAATTGTCAGATTTTTTTTTTTTTTTAGATGAATTGCAATTGTCGATTAGATGTTCATTTTGGTAAAGATTAGAATTTAGACATATACTTAGATTATGACCTTATTTTATGCTTTAGCATTAGCATGGTTGATTTATAGGTGAACTCTTAGCTTGTAGTCTATGGTCAATCATATCTGTTCCAGTCAATGGTCCAATCGGTTAAGAGTTCTATTAATTCTACGAATTACATCGTTCATCTTCTCTCCCTCTCCTATTGCGCGCAATCTCACTACAAAATTTCATAAACGAAAAAGAAAGAAGGAAAGAAATTGCCAAAAAAAAAGAAAGAAAGAAGAAAACTGGGTTGTGGCCAGTTGCAAAGTTTTTCTTTGTCTATTTAATCAGGAGTACAATCAGATATTTAAAGCCAATTGGAGTGTCATGTTTAATGAGCAAGATATAGGGTAACGGACAATCGTCGTACTCCATGATTAATTTCGCGTAACAAATGGTATCTTTTGTTTGTTTTCTTTTGGTTACCCCTCTCACGGACACAAAATGGTACCAAACGTACAAGAAATGCAATAAGAATCATATAGAGAGGAGCAGAGCTCACATTTCTGGTGAAACCTTTTTCTTTAAGGAAAGCAAAGAAGATGCACTAAAATTTAAGACAGCTGATATCTACCATGCATGGTTTATCATCATTGCAGACAATGTAGTGTGCGACTTAACAAAAACATTTCAGGCTATCGTATTCGAACTCTGAGAATTAAGTTGTCGATGTCTATATTATGAGCTTAAAATTTAGGAAGGTTTTGCGGGTCATATTGCCCTTTTTATGAATGAGAGTTTATATTTTTCAAATTCAAACTGATGATGTACTCTTTTAGAGCATTGATGTTCCAAGTTTTGTGTGTAGATTTCACTCCTAAAGGGTATTTTAGCTGTGCCATTAAGAGTTGACAGAATTTGGCTTGAGTGGAAACCCCTCCTAAGTTCGAGCTCCAGCGTACAATTACGCCTCTTAGGGCAAGTTCACCCGTTGGGTCACCAGGTCACCCACTATTCACTACTTTTTAGTGTTAATTTCGTGCCCTGGGTCACGAGCACAGTGTATTTCGTGCTCTGGGTCACCCAGTACAGTGTTCTGGGTCACCATGGTGACCTGCACAGTGTATTTCGTGCCCTGGGTCACGAGCACAATGTATTTCGTGACCCAGAGAATGAAAATATACACTAAAAAACAGTGAATAGTAGGTGACCCGGTGACCCAACGGGTGAACTTGCTCTTACTGGTAGATAACTGGGTTCACAACTAACCTAAGCGTGGGGCCGTATGTGGGGCAACGAGCGGAGTCCCACATGTGTGCTGACGCTATGATTTCTGTAGAGCTAAAAGGCCAAAAGTCGGCTAAGCATTGTCTTTGTGGCCCAGCCCATAAGGGTCATGGGGACTTGACGTCTTCCCCACGGTTCCACAGTTTGCCCTAGCTATAAAGCTTTGCTTAATAAACGGTCGCTAGCAAACCTAGAGCGTCGGCCTTTTTTCTTCTGCTGTGTTCTGATCCCATCAGTTCGTACCAAGTCTCAGAGCCAACGATGGTTGAACCGTTTTCTTTTACAGGGCCGCCGTCGATCATATGGGTTGGGCGTTATGACCCTACGCTTCCCAGACCATGGAAGGGTTTGATTGATCCTTCCACAGGTTGGCTATATTTCTGGAACCCTGAAACCAACGTTACCCAATATGAAAGACCATCGGCCCCTCTATATCATCATCAATTTCAGCTGCAGCAATATCCATATCCATGGCTTCCTCGTTACGACCGGCCACAACTCCAGTACTCTCACCAGTACCCAGAACCTCTCTCTACATCTCATGCCCCCATATGCGCCTCACCATGTATTCCGATTGCGGTTCGAGCTCCACACCCGGTTACCGTTCCGATCAACTACCCACGATATCGATCCCTGATTCGTGAGGAAGGTGAAGATAGGGATAGGATTAGTGAGTTACCGGATGACCTTATTTGTCACATACTTTCTTTTCTTCCAACAATAACTGCCGTAAGGACAACTGTTTTGTCTAAAAGATGGAACAAGTTGTGGACTTTTGTTCGCCATCTAGACTTCGACTTATATAGAGATCGGCCCGATGGGCAAAAGTACCTTTTTGAGAGATTTGTTGAATTTGTATTTCTCCGTCTTGTTTCACTGGACATTGGAAAATTTCGTCTTAGATATGCCTCTGCCAGCTGGGAAGGTGATTTTTCTCATGTTGACGATTGGGTTTCTGTTGCCGTCTGGCGCAATGTTGTTGAACTTGATCTTAGAATTTTTTATGTTGCTAGTGGGTATCTTTGTCGCCTACCTAAAAGTATTTTCTGGTGCAAAACCCTCAAGGTTTTGAAACTGTGGATAGAAGATATAGCTATTCCTGATCCTCCTACAAAAGGGTGTTTCCCAAGTCTCAAAGTCTTGCATGTCACACTTATAGATCCTGATGATAAACTGGGAAAACTTCTTTCTTACTTCCCTGTGGTCGAAGATTTGAGCATACACGTACAGATGAGGTACTCTTACAATTTCTATAGCAATTTCAATCTCAAAGTCTCTACCCCAGAACTGAAGACGTTGAAATTAAGTATGGAACGGGAGGAAAGGAGAAACTACGAAATGGAACGTGATTATGGTGGAACCCTAAAACAGAACCATTTTTGTGTCGATGCCCCAAAGCTTGAAAACCTTGATCTTGTACAGATTCCTTTGTCAAATTATATTTTAGAGAACCCAAAATCCGTAGTCAATGCCAGTATTGCTTTCAAATCCCTCGCTGAAGAATGGTCTTCCTTTCCAGACCTTGCATTTCAGCTTCTTACTGGAATATCTAATGTTAAATGCCTCTCTCTTTCGGATCATCCTTTCGAGGTAACTTAAGTATATCCCAACTATTATTTTCTTCATAAACCTGTTTATTTGTGTTGTCTATGCCACTGGTAATTTATGATTTGGAATTGCAATATTAATTAGTATGCTTCTAACTTCTGGATGGCTGTATGTTTAATACTTTCACTATTTCCCCCTGCAGGCTTCAAATCTCCCTGTTTTTGGTAATTTGAACCAATTGAAGCTGGTTCTTCGTAATTGTAGTAGCTGGGAATTTCTAGCAGCTCTGCTCCACAGAACACCCAATCTGGAAGATCTAGATCTTGTCTTGGAAGATGTAAGTTGTACGTGTACCACATATTGTGGATTCTTATTTCAGGAACTCTTATTTTATGCTCAGAGAACCGGAGGCGAGAAAGATTATCCAGAACTCCAATGGACTCCACCGGAGCTTGTGCCCAACTGTTTGTCATCACACCTCAAGACTATCTCCATAAGAGGATTCAAGGGTCTACAATTTGAAATGAAAGTAGTAAAATACATGTTATTGAATGGTTGTCATTTGAATAAGATGACAATTTATACAAGTATGTTAGAGAAGGAAGAGGAGTACTGCAGAGATCTTTTGAGCTTTCAAAGGGTAATGACTTGTCAAGTGGAATTTAGGGAGATGCAATTTTAGATGTTACATGCATGCATGGATTTTAGAAGAATTTTTTTTTAGTGCAAAACATCTCGTAGTTTTTACGGTGAAACACATATATTTGAACGGACAAAATATTTTACCCTGGAAGTTATGGGAACCAAATCCTAAATTTTGCTTTGTTTCTATTACTAGGAGAAGTGGAGAACCCATCAATTGATGCAATGATGATGTCAACATGACATAGGACGCAAAAGACAGTGTTGCGAGTTTAATTGGTTTTTTTTATTCGACAATACATTACTGATCGAGTCTCTACATTACTTGATTTCTTTTTATAAAACAATTGAGACGTATATTTAAAATGGAGAAAATAATTGAGCTTGTATTCATACCTCGACAAGTGCTCTATTGTTTGTAAAAGTCCTCTTAAAAATTCTCTTCTCCCTTTTACAAACTAAAGGAAGAAAAAAAAAATTATTTATCAACAAACTAAATAAAGAGATATGAATAGAACCACTCTGAAACTATTTGAAAAAAAAAAAAAAAAAATTGCTCCGGTAAATTTAACCTCAAGCTACACATCACTAAAGATTCACGCGCTTGTTAATTATGTTGCTGCGGCGCCAACAAATAAACAGAAATTTTGTAAATTGCACGAACAGTCAGAAACTCAGAAACATTTTTGACATTTTAAGTTTAACCATTATAATGGAGAAGCTCATAGAGATGAGAGTCGAGAGGGAGAGCGAGTTCACTCGGAACCCTAGCGCCGCCGCCTTCAATGAGCTGCTTCTATGGAGATCTCCGTCATCTCCGCATCTGTGTTCGCCTCGACGAACGTGCTTCACCACTAACTGCCTTCATCCTCGGTGTGAGGGATGGCGAGGCAGCCTTTGGAGGACAGTGTTGATGTGGCTGCTCTGGCGTCTGACTGGGCAGCGTAATTGGGTCTTCGATGGTGGAACTGGCCTATTAGTTGCTCTCCTGCAGAGCAGGTGTTGGTGTTTGCACTGGTGGATGGCATTGATGCAGGCAACGTCGGAGTCGGGGTTGGGTTCGATCTGGTGGATTTTCATCGGGGTTGGATTTACTCTGGTGATCTACGGCGAGGACTAGCTGCGAGTCTTGTGGTGGCCCGGAACGATACCGGAGATGCAGATGCGAACGACGCTTGGCGTGCAACGTCGTGGCTGGGTGTATGACAGTCTGATCTGTATGATCTTCAACGCACGGATCGATCGCATATTGGTTGAAATTGAGGGCAGATGTGGGTCTTCTGCCGGACGACTTGGCCAGGGTGGTCAACGCTTGATGAATGGGTGGAACAGCCGGCTGCCGGATGGCCTGGCGGCGACAAAGGCTGGCTGGAGGCAGAGGATCAGGTTCTCGTTCCCTCTGGATCGGGTTTGGGCTTGGGCCAGTGGGCATGGGCTCAAACTTGGTCTGAGGGATGTTTGGGCCTTCAGGCCTAGTCTTGAGCTCAAGTTTGGGCTGGTTGAGTTTGCTACAATGGCGTTGGACAAGCAGAGCAAGACCAACCTGTTGCCGAGGTTGTTGGCTCTTGATGAGGCTAAGGAGGGTGCTGGCTCCAACCCTAAGGGGGCGGAGCCAGTATTTTCTTAAGTCTCTGCTATTAGACATCCGGTTTACAAGCCGTCTAGAGTTGGAGTAATCTCTATGAGTTGTTCTAAGATGTTTCTAGCTGTTATTTGTACCACATTGGCGTGCTGGCAAATTAGACTAGATGAATGATGTTTCCTTAGAATAGCGAGTTTGTTCTTACTCGTCTTAGGCTTGCTTTCCGACGAGCGTCCCTTAGACTTTAATGAGTTTAGTATTGGCTTAGATAGGTTTTATCCGATTTACCAGATTCTTATGTAAGTGCATGTTAGACTCTGGCCTGTTTTCATGGCTTTGATATCTAATAACATCAAATCCTATTCAAAAAAAAAAACTCAGAACGATTATGATATCTTTCTATATATTCTTTTCTGGCCAACACTTGCTCCAACAGCTATATATCATACTCCACCTGGGAATCCCAACTAGAACAGCGCAAAAATTAAAACCAGAGACCATTACGATGTTGAAGTTGTTCGTTCATACTATTTTTCTTCATTTTTTTCCTTTTTGTTAACTCTCTATGTGTGACGGAGCACCCTATGGTATATACATGTTCCTCTCTGCACTAACTAGATAATCATGTCTCAGCTCGTGCCAGAACCGAATCACCAAGTGTTATCTCCTCCTGTTCTTCGGCATGAACTTGGAGAGGACTTTGATCCACTTCTGTGGCAATGTTGATTGGCCCTTGTGGTGTTCCAAAAAGTGTAGTGAATATCTGTCTATGGCATTCATCACAAAAGTAGATGTAGGTGAAATGGCCCTCATAGGGGAGCTTATGTACAGCAGCTCCTGGTAAAATCCTGTGCACGAAATCAGTCATTGATGGTGGCGCCACCTTATCATCCATCCCCTGTCAGTAAAGCGATCTCAAGTAAGTTTACTTGCAGAAAGATTATACTGAAGGCATTTACTGGGTTCAGATTCATTATGGTTATAAGAAAACAACAACCACCAGCAATCTGCTTTTAACATGTTATCGTATTCCATCCATATTTTTAGACAGCACTACCCCGTCTAATCATTGATCTTGTTATTATCTACTAAACATGTAACGTGGTCTTTCAGGAAAATATTGCAAGTATATAAGCAGTAGATTATTGATTGGCTGAAACAAATATGTAGTAAGATAAAGAAGCTTCTGACCTGCCATATGTGTATTGGTCCAAGGAAGCCGATATATTCCTCCTGAGCTGCACTGAGCACAGACTTGAGCCAACTGATCATTCCTTTTCTTTGTTGCTTCTTCTGCAATTTGAGGTCTGCAAGGCTGAAACCCCAATTCGATACCTGCAAAACAGCTTCCTCCACAAAAGGTTTTGCACTTCCCTGCCTAATTGACTCTTCAACATCCCTTTGCCAGAATTCTTCATAGATTGGACTCTCTATTAAAGCCTTATCCTGGTACATGTCAACAACAGATTCTCAGATTGAAGCATCATCATGGCAAACCCTAAATGTAAAACATACAGAAAATGATCCAAATCATAAAAGTACAATGACAGAACCACACACTACTAACAAGAAACTGTATCCCAGGTGAATCACTAGAAAGATAATTTTAAAGGATAGGAATACACAGCTAAAGAAGATGTCTCAGTACATTTTTAAAATGATACTATATCATGGCATCTGATCAACTATGAAATTCTTTCTGCATTATTGCAAATTTACGATAGAAGACTCCAAGATCATATTCTCAATTCACAATTCACACACATTGTTAACTATAATAAAAAGTTAGCATAATTGTAATACTCGAAACTTTAGGTGTCAAATTTGCAAATATTTACACCTACAAACAAAATAACGAAAATGACTCTCACCCTCTTCCCCAGTGACAAAGACAGCCATTTGTCGATTTGTCCATGCTTTCCAGATAAGAAGCTCCGCTGGTAGAAGAAAGAAAGAAATCTGGGAAATCTCCTAGCTAAAAAGTACAAAAGTTGCCTTCTTCCTGTCCACCTTTTCCAGGTTCTACGTCTCTCTTCCCTGTTCATGATTGAATCGTATGGATTAACCATTGGAGCCAACATGGCAGCACCTGCAAGTTAGATAAGTAAGGATCATGAAAAGATAGTACTACTGGAAATAATACAGCAGAGATCATAATTTCCTCCAAAGAAAATTTTATCAGTAAAAAAGAAACATCACAAAGTCACCAGGAAAAAAAAAAGAAGGTAAAAACTAATAGAAAATGTTGTTGAACTCATCTACAACCTTAATAAACATATCCTATCAGGCCTCATTAAAGACTTGTCATCTATAATGACAATAACATGTTCATGTTGGTTATGGAATCTGGCAAAGACTAACCCATGAAAAAGATTTTTCAGGTAACTTATTACAGGAAAATCAGAAACTACAGGGAATAGCAGAGGTGATTATTATTACCACAATGTACCATAACATATAGTACTTTAATAGCAGAACAAACATTCTTTTGGAAATATCGTATCTGTTTCACTTCTGGAAATCTTTGCAGTACATGGTAGAACCTTTCACATGGAGATATCATACAAGTGTAAGAGACATCATACCTGCAAGTCTATCAGGAATGTATCTGAGTGCTGCCCAAGCATGCATGCTTCCACTCGAGTATCCAACAACCCAAAACTTGTCATTAACACCAACAGCATCAGCTAAGAGCAACATATCCATTGCTGAAGTTTCAAGGTTCCTGTTGGGATGAGGATCACTCTCTCCAAATCCAGGAAGATCATATGTCAATAAGTGAACGCCAAACTCTTCCAACAGTGAAGCCTTAAGTCCCGGTATTCCTAATTTTGAAAAGCAAGATACAAAATCAAGAAAATGCATGCCAACATAAAAGAAAAGGAATAGTGAAGCAGATACATTGTCAGTTGGTTTAGGCCGTTTAACCATAAAGAACATCATACCTGCAAGCCTGGAGGAAAGAAAAGAATGTGGAGAAATAATTGAGAATCTAGCTCTGTCAGCTGGAACTCCTTGCTCCTTATATGCAATGTATCTACCATCTGGAAGCATTACGCGGGCAGCACTAGCAGGATGTATGTATACCTTCTTCACTACCTCTGGAGTGGTAGGAGTAGTTTCCATATTCAGAATCAATGCTGGAAATTTTTAAGTCATGTCAGCAAGATGCACACAATAAAAGACCTCAACAACCAAAGGAGAAGAAAAGAGAAGGACCCCCTGAATCATCAGACTAACAGGCACATATACTCTAAATTCCTATACATAATGCCCTTTGCTAAACTCTAGAGGTCAATCTCAGACCCTCAGCAAATTCTCAATCAGTGTACAACTCACATTCACATGCATACCAGAACAAAAACAATCCAACAAATATAAAAAGTGAAAAATGACATTTCAAGTTTCAACTGTTATGATCAAAATTCCTCTGCTAGAATTGAATGTTACCAATAGTAACTTTCCAGTACAGTGAGTCAATATTTATTCCATCTACAACTTTTCCAGGATTTCCACAATATCCTATAAAGAATAAAAGTCCAACTTTACTTTCCTTCGTTTTCGCATCAACCAGACAGAACAAAACCTTCGGAAACATATCAAATACTTTCCGGCAAATAATTTCCGGTGAATATTTTCCGGCGAAGTAATTATATCTTAAAATTCCCAAATCAACCAAACATCCAAGCATAACTGATTAAAAAAAAAACTATACATGATCATAAATTCTCAGCAACCAAACAGAGCACAATCTATGAACAATAGGAAAAAGATCAATTCTCCTCCTACATTTTATGAACAACGAAACAACACAGAGTCACTCACCTGCAAAAGCCAGAACGGCGACGACCAGAATCACAGACCAAGCATGAACCGGCTCCTTATCCTCCGGCAAATACTCATTCACAAAGCTCAGCTTCCCGCGCAGCTTCGTCACTCTCTTCCCAAAGTACGACTTCTTCACCTTCTCGAAGCTTCGGAAGACGAACGAGTCCCGATTCCCCAAGCTCTGCCTCACAATATCCCTACACCCCTTGCCGCACTCCACCGCCATCTCCGCCGCCGCCGCCGCGAACTCCCTCACGTGCTCGCGGACTCCCTCCGGCTTCATCGCATTGACGCTCGAATACACCGGAACGCCGCCGCCGTACGACGCCGCTCTGGCCGCACCGTCCCCGTTGAGAAGATCGTCGGGTCGCCATGGCCTGGCCTGACCCGCGGAGAACACCGGCTCAAAGTCCGAGTGCGACATTGACCGAAAATCGCAGGGAAAAGAGAGAGAAAAGGAGAATGAAAAGGGAGAGAGAGAATGGTTCTGATCACATTGGATAGAAAAAATGGGTTCGGACTTGGGAGGAGAGGAGAAGACGAAAAGGTGAAAAGGAAAGGGCTTGAAAAGTAGAGAGTAAAAGAAGAATAGAGTGGTTGTTGCCCTTTTTGGTTTCTTGCAGCGGCAACCAGAAATTTCCTTTTTTTTAATATATTTTTTTAATCTTTTAATATATTTAATTTGTTTAATATATTTTGTTTATTGCGTGGGATCTGGTGCCGGGGGGCACACAAGGGAGGAGGTGGGGAATTGTGTATGGTGGGACCCCAACCGGTTAAGACGGTAAGAATTTGACCACGTAAAAAGATGGGAGTTAGCGTCAGGCGGTGGTGATGGTGGAAGTGGAGGTCGTTGCGTGGGTCACGACTTTCTCTCTCCTATTGTCTTTCTCGTTTATTCTCAACGATTGGGCCCCGCGTCGGCATGAAATAATATCTTTTAGAAATTTAATCTTAATCTTTTAGTGATAAAAGAATATACGTCACTTCCACCACCTAACTTCGACGGAGGTGAATTTACTCTACTCTTCGTCGGCACTCGCCACCACACAGAGACGAAGCTGGACTTTGGGATTAGGGTGGACTAAATTGAAGGTGATTAGTCTAAAACACGAGGAGATTGAGGATTGGGTAATCTATGATACATTATAGGGATGTGAGTAAGCTAATTAAGCTTATATTAATTAATCAAAAAGCTAGATTTGCCCACATCTATTGAGATCAGCTGACCGCAATCTCAGTTGGTTTGACGATCTTCGTTCGTTGTTTAATTTTTGAGTTTTTGGACTGAATTGTATGTTTATTTTTGTTTTCCTTTATCGACTTTGCCATATTTGAGGTTGACCCATTAAAAGTTTTGTAATATATTTTGTTTGATGCCTATATTTTAAATTTTCCTTGATAGAATTACAAACTTGCGAAAAAAATAGAGACCTTGCATCAATAGAGAACTGTCATATTAATAACCATAAAGGCAAATTAGCCTTTTCATGTAACTCCTAAACATAGCCACAAGACCCAAAAAGACATAGCACCAACCGAATCCGAAATTGCTCATAAGGCCTTACACTTTCTCGCAACTTGCTCCTCTACATACCCAAAGCACAATAGTTGCCTGTTAGGATTGAGGACAAACTTAATATTGTTACCCTTCATTACTCAAAATTAAAAGAGTTATTACTATCCAGACATATATAGTAGATCTTCAACTGAAAGTATCATATTATCACATATATTCGGTGGAAAAGTGTAAGATTTTGAAGTCTTTCCATGTATATCTGATAGACACTGAATCGATACATTTTTCAATCTCATAGTATTTTGTTACTTGCATCACCGTGTAACATACTCGTTTGTGTAGAATAATAACCAATCAAAACCCAACAACCTAGAGTCAGGTCTAAATCTTAAATCGCTACTCTTACACCTCGTTTGTTTCATGGGGTGAAGTTATTAAAAAATCAATCCTAAGATTTTGTGATATGGGAAATATCAGATTTTGAATATATCAGGGTACAGTAACTCAATCCGACCATGCATTTTTCAATCTCATATATATTGTGGAATTATTTGTCTTAACTAGTTGCGTAGCGCATGAACAAAATGATGATACCTTTTGGTGTAGCGCATTGTGGCCTGAATGATTATAATGGTGGTCCTGACTCCTGATTGCAATGCATTACTGTATAATTGCTATATAATTGCTCAGCACCACATCTACATGTCGATGAGTCACTCCAACTAATATGTTTCATTGACAATGCCCAAGTTGGTGCCAACCGTTTTAGAATTTCTTTAACATTTTCGTTAATTTCTGGGCCACGTGGATTAAGTAATGATAATAAGATAATTCAATAAGAAGAAGAGGCAAGCCACACACCAAACGACCTCTCATCCATGCAATGCCAAAAATATAAAGTTGGACGTGACACAATTCATGATTTTATCCCCATAAAACGAATATTGTTTTCGTAACCAAATTAAGTTTACTAATTGCTTGTTAATATAAACATCAAAGAAAAAATTGCTTGTTAATATATTAGTTATCATGGCTAACAATGCTTTAGAATGATGCTTATACGGGTGTTGTTTACTCAAAGTAGAATCATTGCTCACGCTACTGTTCATTGAATTGAAGATCTTAAGAGATATGAAGAACATGCATGGGAATTATGTGCTTTTGTATCCAATAGTTTCCCACGGGGGAAGAACTTTCCACACGAAGGGTTTCAAAGGGTCAATTTATCCTTACAAAACATAGAGAGGATATCTCAAAAAAAAAAAAAAAAAAAAAAACATAGAGAGGAATGCAAAACCAAAAGCTTGGCATGTTTTAGTAGTTTTTGCTTGATTGTTTATTGTTTTTCTTTTTTGAGGAAATTGATTTATATTTAACAACTATGATATTCAGAGTATTACATATTTTAGGAGATTAGTTCAATAAAAAAATAAGACTAAAATTCATTTTACCTCTTTGAAATTTATACTATAAATCACTTGTGTCCCTGCAATTTTTTTCATCATGTGCCCCTATACTTACTAATTCAATTGATTTTGTCATATCCTTAGCTTTTTTATTAACTGTTGTGTAATACATTTTGAAATTTTTGTCACTTGTGATATAATTTTTCACTCCACATTAGTAATCCATCATCATATAAGGGAGTCTAATAGAACCACGTTTTCAATTTACAAAATAATTTACAGAAAGACTAATAATTGGATAAAATTGATTAAATTGGAGAGTACAATGGTACATGTGATGAAATTAGAAGTGCAAGGGCACAATTGATTTAATGTGTAAAGGTCAAAGAAGTAAAATGAAATTAACCCAAAAAATAAGTACTACATAACCAACATACGGCCTAATTCGGAATTCACCTAGTAAAGTACTACTCATCAAAATTTGGGCTACACGCTTTATTAAGTGATTGGAAAAATAAAATCGTGTTAAGTGATGCACACAGTGGCCACAACCGCACAATCAGACCATTACATCCACGTAAAGAAACAAATCATATAATAAACAAACAAGATAGGTAAAGATTTTATTGGTATAGGGTCATCTGGAAAGAGCCTTTCTGCACTAGCGCGTTCCCTCTCTTTGTGAGTTTGAGCCTGGTTTGGGCTGTTAGTAGTATTGTGTTCGTAACGGTTTATTCCGTTGAATAGTATTGATGTAGACTAAAATTTAAACATAGCTTTTTACCAAAAAGATCAATTAGACAATACTAGCAAGGTGTCCGCATTTATTGCGAGTGATATTGTTAGGTTAATGAAAAGTGGGTCGACTAAAAAAAATAGTGTTTTTTTTAGGACATAGAATAGTTGTACTTACGTTACTTTTCAAATTTACACTTTTGTCTATTTATATTTTATTGGATTAATTTGATAATTATGTTATATAAGGGTATTATGGGTACTTCAAAATTTGGTGAAACTCTTTGACACCAAAAGAGGGCCTCCATATATAGTAGTAGAGATATATTCAGTGAGTAGGGGAAGTCGATCTGTTTTTTTTTAGTTTTGATCATTTATTATTTTACGTGCATGTTTCTTATCTTCTTATGTAATCACTTACGTACGAGTATTCTTGCTATATCTTTTTAAAAAAGGAAAATTTTAAGAACAGTACACGACATATAGGTGACTCCGAAGTTCG
The DNA here is from genome assembly GCF_958449725.1 of Rosa rugosa. Classification (NCBI taxonomy): domain Eukaryota; kingdom Viridiplantae; phylum Streptophyta; class Magnoliopsida; order Rosales; family Rosaceae; genus Rosa; species Rosa rugosa. Next base: position 18,485,267 of record NC_084821.1, on the reverse strand, counting down.
GTACATTAAGTTTCAAAACAATCATTTCAGTACATGAACTTGTAATCTCGATCGAAAATATATACATGCCGTTACATAAAACGTTAGTCAATGTGATTTTGGTCAAACATCGAGGGGCAAATCAGTCACTCCCTAATTCAATACTAATAGATTATTGATATAATATTAATGAAGAGAGAAATTAAAAAAAATGAGAGAGTATTGTTTTCTCTCTCTTTCGTACATGTTCAAACCCAGCAAACTCATGTTCTCTCTCTCTCTCTCTCTCTCTCTCTCTTTCTTCCCCGTTCAAACCCAGCAAACTCATGTTCTCTCTCTCTCTCTCTTTCTTCCCCGTTCAAACCCAGCAAACTCATGTTTTCTCTCTCTCTCTCTCTCTCTCTCTCATTTGGAGGCGAATTATGTCGGCAGTTCACGACGGCGGACTGGAGGAGACGTTGTGTGAGGGAGAGAATCCTCGCATGATCTGAACTCGCCTGGTCGATTGCCTCCGCCTAGCTCACTGAGCTGTGAGCATAGCCTCTCCTTCGCCTCCTCTGCCACTCTAAGCCTCTCAAACGTCTTCTGCAACTCGGCCACTTTGGGTGTTGTTTGAATCAAATTAGGGTCTTGGTAATATCCTCCTTCCTTGAAATTTCGACCAATTGGGTCGAATTCGATTGGCCCCAGATGTCGATTTCGTCCTCTTTGGGGTTTCACTTGGTCACACAGATCTAGGGTTCGGGATTGAGCTTGACCTTCCAATCTGGGTGTCCCCGATCAAATTCAGACAAGGACCTGGAGCCAAATTGAAATGGATTCCACAAAGTCTTGGTCTTTGGTGGGTTTTGTTTGAGGGGGTGGTTGACAGGGTTTTTGGAGAAAGGAAGAGAGGAGGAGACGGAAAAGAAAGAGGAGAAGGGAAAAAAAAAAACAAGAAGAATAGAAAGAAAAAAACAGAAGGAGAAGACAACGTGCAGAGGAGAAGGGGGAAGAAGAAGGACGGGTCGTGGTTTTGTTATATGCAAAAAGCTCAGCACAAACTCTCTCTTGTGCCAAACAACACATCCTGAGCATGGTGTTTATCCTAGGTAATGGTTTATGTACTGCTATAATGTTTATGGTTTAGATGATTAGTGCTCGGTTCATGTAATGTTTGTCGTGAGTGTATTAGACATTAGACACCGAGAACTACGGTTTGGCCTTTGTCAATCAATCTTTTAGTTCCAGTTCCAGTTCTTAGATAAGTGCTGGTGTGGATATCTGTATTTGAAGTTATTGAAAGTGTAATAAAAGATTTGTTTGTAATTGCTATTGCTGTGGCCAGTTTCTACTACGAGATTACTGGGAATGATGTTGAATGATGACAGCGTAGTTCTGCTCATGCAGACTTAACTATCTTTGGTTTTTGATGTTGGTAAAATTCTGACTTTCTCATCCTCACTGCAATATCTACATGCCATCCTTCAGTAGCTTCATTTCCAATTCTGTTTATTTGCAAAATCGTATTGTTGAACCATTTGCCAAGTTGAACCTGTGACAGTTGTGGTGTGCAATAACTTGATTTTTGAAATGGTGGGACAAGAAAGTCTACTGGGCAGGGGGTTGAGCAAGTTCAGTGTCTTATTTCCTATTGAGAAATTAACCAAGGCTTGAATATCCTTCATTGAAATCAAGCCATTCTCATCTTCCCGAAGTCGTCGATAACTTTTGTCGGAGGCTATACATAGCCGCACCCTCCTCTGTTGCGCTCACGTATCTAGGAGGAGATAGAGGGAAGAAAGAGAGTGAAGGGGAAAAGGAAGAAGAATTCCAGAAGAAGGAAAAAGAAAAAGGGGGAAAGAAGAATCAGAGAGAGAGAGAGAAAAATACTAAACTACCCTTGGACAAAATGAATAATGACATAGAGTTAACGGTGTTATTGATGTCATGTACTAAAAGTGTGTAGAGATTACAAGTACATGTACCGAAATGATTGTTTTGAAACTTAATGTACCGAACTTCGGAGTCACCTATAAGTCGTGTACCGAAAAATATCTTTATTTCATGGATACAATTCTTAAACGATTATACTGCTAAGGAGATAAGTTATTGACCGAGTGATTAACCATAATTTACTCGCATATCTTGCTAATAACTATTCCATAATTAGTTATGATGGTGATTAATTAACCACTAATTCCATATTTTTGGAATAAATTATCATCACAAGAGCTCAGTTAAGACTCGAAAATGGATTCATTTAATCTTTCCTATTGTAACATGGATCAAAAAGCTTTTCCCTTCTAGATAAAGAAAGTTTCCTATGATGTTTTGAAAATGGCACTCATAGTCTTATTGCAATTCCTGCAGTATTTTGAAAAGAAAAAACAACCCCTATATATAGAGTCACTTGATCATCAAATTATTCTCAACACATTTCGGTATAGAATTTCAGTCAATATCGTTATTTGTTTTAGCTGAATTTAGGCAAGATGATCGAGTTCTTCAAATAATTCACTAGTGTATGGAGCAACTGATGCCAACAAGTGGACCTCTTCAATAACCCCAAAAGACAAAGGATCTAGACTGACTCCGCCAGAGCAAGTTATGTGCCCGCCAACGCCAACGCGACCACCTCCAACAAGTGGCCATAGTAATTTTTTTAGCCCACTCAATTTGAACACAAAATGGTGAAAAATTGTTTGTTGATAGAGAAATTGTTCAAGTAATAAAAATTAATGCTATTAACAGTCTAGGAGAATTAGTTTTGATGTATCTTTTAGTCTTATTCATTAATTTATTGTTTTATGCTCATGTATTTTTTATGAGAATTTGATGTTAGATTTCATCAAAGAATCTATGTATTCATGTTGATGATGTGTTTAATATTAAATTATCTGCATTGTTGATATATTCAGAGATCCAGGTTTTCATGAACAATGTGTTATAAAATTGAATACACTACAAGAAAATATGTAATCTATGGCGCGAAAAAACATGTCCTTATAGACCACGCTGTAACTGTCTTTAAAACAATACATTAGAATCTGTTCAAATCCATATGGAATTAAAACAATCCATGGATTCTGTGAAATCTACAGGAATCCACAGATTATATAAAATCATACAAAATCATTTGAAAATCTAGCTAGATTGAATACACCTCCCTTAATTTACAGCGTGTTGTTCGCACGTTGTAAATAAACAAAAAGCACGAAGTAAAAAACTATTTTAAGACTCATTATGCATGCCATAAATTACTCGATCCGTAAACTGTTCTTTTATATTAAAAAATACACATTTTAATTCAATTTCTTTCCAATTATAAAAATATGTATGTTATACATACAATACAAATTGAAAATTATAACAAACTTAATACAAGAAACAACCTAAACTACATACAAAGTCCGTGATTTCATGCTCAAAGGAGCTGCTCAAGAGTCTTCCGTGAACATGATGTAAATAACCTTTCTTTAATAACGCCGGAGCTCCTCAACTATTGTCCAAATACCAAGATACATTACAAAAAGTATATATTTACCCCAAGGAAAGTTATATTAAAAACTGAAATTTGCAATAAGAATATATAGCAGGCTGTTCCCAGAGGAAACAATAGATGAACACTTTTGTAATAATGCAAATAAATCCACTTTGTCTATACAATTCACACCGGTAAAGATGCAAGGTCAAAATGCTGCTTTTACCATAAACCAAAGTACCAAAAACTTATCACGAATTCCTTATTAAAAAGTCTTCTTGTTTGGTTCAAGAAAACAATCGAGAAATCAAGTGTTCTGGAAATCAACTAAGACTATATACTACAAATTGAATAATGATCATGGATTGAAGAGAACGACGACGTACAATTGATCATGTAATTAATATAGAATTGTGGTACATCAATCAGATATAATTGTAAAATTCAAAAATAATCGAGGAACTAGCTAAAGTTGGTATTGACATTCTCTATGCAGCTTTAGCGGCGCTCTGTGTATTCTCTGGAAAATCACCCTTCTCATCCCTGTTCTCGTCATCCATGTCAGAACCCCAGTCCTCGTCACCCATGTCGGAATCCATGTCAGGGCACATTTCAGTCAAGTGCTGACCAATCGTACTACAAAGATGACAAAAAAAGAATCGTTCATAATGGTCTTCCTTGTGGTCAGCCTCATTTTTACATGGGAGACAGTCACAAACCCTACAAACTGTTATAAATTTCCCAGATCTGTCAGGGCACGTCTCAGTGCTGTGATCACAATTCTCATCGCAAATCCTACAATAATACGTGTAATCGGAAGCCTTTGGTTCTTCTACCTTGCAACCTGTTTGTGATTCTATTGTTAAAAACCAAAAGAGGAAAAAAAAAAGAGAGTTATTTTTCATTAATTTAGTGTTTTTCCTTTTTCTTCTTCATCTTCTTCGTCTCTCCAAATTTTCATGTATAGAGTTATCAAAACATTTAGACTCACACAAACTGATTCTTCAAAAAAAAAAAAAAAACAGTACTCAAAAGCATACCAGCAGCGTTAGTGGACTCGATGAGGATTTCCTCTAACTCTGTTGTTGGTGGATCACAGAGTTTCACCAGTTGTTCCAGGTCCTGCTGTCCAGTTGGGCTAATACTCATGGCGGCTGCATCTGTGTAAAGGAGAGAAATTTGGTGCTTTAGGTTAGGACTAAGGTTTGGCGTAAAGAAGAGAAGAATAATATAAAGGGTGCGGCTATTGTCACCCTACCATTTTATTAATTCACCCTACAAAAATTTGAATTATTGAAAGACTGTATTACCCAAGTGCAAAATGACTAATAAGTACACTAATTTTCTAAAATCCAAATATGTAAGAAAAAAATAAATATATAAGTAATTAATTAAATACAAAGACTACGTAATTTATCATTGGATAATATTAATCTTTATCTTCTCCACCCAAATTTGAATTTATTACTATTTTTTTTTCTTTTTATTGTCTCCACATCGTTAATTCGTTATTCAATTCACAAAACCATTACCTTTAACTTCATCAAAATCTTTGCAATATTCTTTCTGAACACCGAAAGTAAAAATTTAAAACACGAAGAAAAAAAAAATCAATCTCTTCTTCATTGATCATAGTTGTAAATTTACTAATCTTTTTACATAGATTGAAATAGAGAACATTGAAATTGAAAGAAAAAATTTAAAAAATGGGAGTAAATCAGGTTATGATTTTATTAGGAAACTTTAATAAATTTTAACTTTTTTATGAGTATAAATAAATGAGAGATTTTCATTAAAAATATTTATTTTTTAATTGGATATATCATATAAGGAATTCTTGGAAAGAGAAATGGGTTAAATAAGTAAATTTAATAATTAAAATTAAAA